>NC_084947.1:22808822-23123584 GCF_949316205.1 Platichthys flesus | reverse complement strand
GAATTATTCTTTATTATTATATTAATTATGAAGTATAACATTTCCTGAGTGTGAATTTGTTAGTTTATTTTTATTGTATGCAAGGCATTTGCTGTTTAAGATCTTGTTTTAGTTCTGAGATGTATGAATTAGTAAGACAATATGTGTTGCAGGTGTTAGCGTCCCAGTCCCTGACCGCTCTGTGTGCCAGTGCTGGAGGAGAAGAAGGCTGCACTGTGGCAGAGCAGCAGGAGATAGATGTGCTGCTCAGCGCCCTGCTGTCACCATGCTTCTCTGTCCGAGACTCCGCCCTCAGGGTGAGCTTTGTACCACTTTCATTTTAATGCTTTGTGTTTTACAGGTTCTCCATCCTTCCCACTCATTCTCATGCAATGTCTAAGAAATACCATAAAGGAATTTCGCAAACCGTTTACATTTTGGTGTTCAAAGTCACTGTGATGTCACAAAACATATCTCAAGCCATAACTCAAGAACCTTGTATCCAAAATCATATTTTTAGATCATAGTGGAACCACTTATTTTGAAGATACCTGGTTACTATGTAGGTACCTGGGCTGCAGTTGCCACCTCAGGCTACCAGTAGTGAGGAGGACACTACCAGATCACAAAAAAAAGAGAAGAATCAGTCGTAAAGGATAAAGAGAGAGCAATTATCTGTTGCCACCACATTCAAAACCATTCCACCTTTTGTGTGGTTGTCTTACTGTTGTTTTGAGAAATGTACATATAGTACATGACCCACAGACTGTGTTTGCATACATTAACTCCTAGTCTTTGTGCATAGGGATTATTGGAGATGGAGTTTGCCCTGCCCACTGACAGCACGGAGGCCACTGGGCTCAGTTTGTTGCGCAGACTTTGGGTTGCCAAGTTTGACGTTGAAGAGGAGGGGCGAGCTTTAGCGGAAAAGTATGTATTCTTGGATTCTGATTTCAAGAATAGTATATCCTACAAAATGTGCTTCAGCACGTGACGGACCATAGACACTTATTATATAATCAACTAATTTGTTTGCTTGGTATTTCCTCCTCAGACTCTTGGAGTCTCTGGCCCTGGAGCTGGTCCCTGAGCTCTGCTGCCTGCTGATTGGAGATGTCACCCACCACGAGGAAGCTGTCCGTACTGCCGCGGCCGATGCTCTGTCAAGTGCTGTGTCTGAGTACAAAGACCAGTCTGCTGCTGTGCTCGGCCAGCTGACTGAGCTCTATCAAAAGAAACTTTATGTGAGACCCTGAGACATTTCCAAATCACACTGTTGCTCTTATTGCTCTAGCTACTACTACTCAATGAATTTCATGTTATAAATCTATGATGTTTGTATTTTTTGTTTTAAAGCGACCTCCTCCAGTGCTGGATGCCCTGGGCAGAGTCATCTCTGAATCTCCACCCGACCAATGGGAGGCCAGGTAGATCTCATTTTATTTGTCAAGACATACCAGAAGCTTTTAAGATGAGCTGGATGATGAGATTAAGTATAGAATATGATGTCAAAGATTTTTCTTTATTGGAAGCCAAAGAGAAAATCTTTGTCTCAGGAACCTAAATTCATTTATATAAAATGAACCAGCAATATATCAACTTAACATTACAAATCGGGATTAGTTGCAACAGAGAAGTATGACGCCACAAAATATTAATATTGATGACAAATGGACACATTTCCCAGGGTGGAAAAGGGGGCCCTGACCCCCCCATCCAGAGAGTTGCTCCCAACAATATCATTGCAAACATAAGCAATTGATTTGAAATAATAAAAACAGTATGCACTGAGCGCATGTTCATTAATTATAGCTTCGCAGTGGTTTGGTCCACTGCTTACAGCTCCCCATCCCATATCTCTCTCAGACGCACACACACATACACGCTTCCTCCTTAGATGCGAAGAATGAGGGTTTTCAAACATAGATATGTGATCTTTTCTAGATGATAATGAAGTAAAACTTAGATGACATTTAACATAAACATACCCAAATCATTAGGTTAAATGAGCATTCTTTTTTCTTACTTTCTAATTCTTGTTTTCTGTATCATTCCTCTTCATAACTGAAGTCTTAATTCATTGAAAAAAGACAAAATCACATACACCCTATTTGTTTTAGTGTCTCTAGGCTATACACATTGACAGCAAAACATAAGAGATTCTTCTTCAGGAAAACTAAATCTAATGGGCATATTATTTGCTTTAGTGCAGGTAATGGTTGTTGCTTCTCTACTGCTACTGTAAAAAAGACCTGTGAAGAAAAGATATCCAATCTTGCATTCACTGCACCAGGGACCCCAGTGATATCAAATGCAAGTTGATATAAGAAAGTAATGTAGTGCTCATGGAAATGTTTCACAAATGTGTTATCAGCCAATGGCAACTTAGAGAGAAGGGCTGGAGAGGCAGACAGGCAGGGAGAGTCAGACAGAGGCGCAGACTCTTAAGTAAGTGTGTTAGTGTTTGTCCCCAAGTTATGATATTATACCCCTCTCAACTTAGAAGTGTAAAAGTAAAGACATTAGGCCTGTTGTTGTGATGAACTGTGTAGTTATTGAGTGTTGAAAGGGTCAGATCCAGGGACAGAACCAGGTGACAGGAGTCCAGTACATCATAAAGACTGTATTGCCTGCAACTGCACAGAAGATAGGGACAGAGACATTTGCAGGTATCAGATGATATCATAAAAGCTATGATATTATTAGTACTAGAAGACATAGAGGGTAAAGTATTCCTTCTTGTGCACTGAACTCTTTTATCATTAACACTTGTTTGTCAGGTGTGGCATCGCTGTGTCTCTGAACAAGCTGTCCCAGTACCTGGGTGAATCCCAGGTCACCCCTCTCTTCCTTTTCTTCGTTCCTGACGCGCTGAACGACCGCCACCCTGATGTGCGGCGCTGCATGCTGGACGCTGCCCTCTCTGCACTCAACACACATGGAAAGGTACAGCTCACATTGGTTTAAACACACACTTGGATACCACCATTTTTGTCATGCACTGTACGTCATGTCCCTACTCTTTGTAACAGGACAACGTGAGCTGCCTGCTGCCAGTGTTTGAGGAGTTCCTGAAGAACGCCCCCCAGGACGCAAGCTATGACTCTGTCCGTCAGAGTGTAGTTATTCTCATGGGCTCTTTAGCCAAACATCTGGACAAGAGTGATCCCAAAGTAAAACCCATTGTGGCAAAGCTCATCACTGCACTCTCTACACCATCACAGCAGGTAAACAACTCATCCCAACTACAGTGGAAACTGCTTAAAGTGATTGGATATAGGGATCAACTGTTTAAATGGATCAAAACACTTGGGACAGAATCGTTCCTATTCAAATGGTGTTTAGAAAATTTGGTTATAGGGATCAGACAGTCCGCTTACTTTTGTCATTTTGCGTCTCTTCATACATGTTTGGACCATTAAAACTAAAAAAGTTCAGTAATTTACTGCTCCTCTGTGTGTCTATCATTCACGCTATGACATGCAGCAAATCTAGCCATACATTATCTAAGTTTAGAAATCCTGTTGTTTTTACTGCGAGCGGGCGAGGCTGATGAATGTGCAGCTATGAAAAAAGATTTTTCCGCGCTTATGCCTGTATGTTCATAAGTGATAGAGGCATGTTGTCTTTCTCTCAAGTTCCAGGACTATCATACAGGAGCTAGCAATGTGGTTATGTTAATCAACAGCTAATAGTGCTCTATTTGGCCTGGGGTAAACGTGATCACTATAAATGGTTTCGCTGTACTTACTTACCCTCCATTGTTCAATGTTCAGTATGCAAGATTTGAATTTAAATATTTTCTTATTTGCCTACCTCCCACATTACTGCCAATTCAACTCTTTTGTCTGGACCAAAATAAAAAAATTCACCACATAATCTCATGGGGTCTGTCAATCCCTCATCAGGTCCAAGAGTCTGTGGCAGGCTGTTTACCTCCTTTAGTCCCTGCCATTAAAGAGGATGCGGCAGGCATTGTAAGGAACCTGCTGCAGCTGCTGCTGGAGAGCGACAAGTACGCAGAAAGAAAGGGAGCAGCGTACGGACTGGCCGGCCTGGTCAAAGGTCTCGGGATCCTGGCGCTCAAGCAGCAGGACATCATGTCCACGCTGACTGACGCCATTCAGGACAAGAAAAACTTAAGGCGGAGAGAAGGTTAGTGAGGTTTATCCATCCACTCCACTGTTATGCTTTAGATACATTTATACACACATATATATATATATATATATACAATTAACAGTGTGTCTTGCTACATCACCCTCATTAGCTTTGACTCAATTCAGGGGCTGCATCCTTTGGAGTAGTGGTACGAAGGAGGCAATCTCCGTGGGCTGGGTAGACCGCAAAGGTTGAACTGAAATAGCCGTTCTGGTCTACAGACGCTTTTCCGCGATCTGCATCACCACTTCGCCCTGCTCTTATTGCTGTTGCCTAGCAACAGAGCTGAAGTTAGACATTCTGAGAAAGTTCGAACGCCTCTTGGTTTATTTAACATTTGTCCCATAACCTGTTGAGTTGAAGCATGATACTCAAGCATTGGACGTCTGGGAAGGATCCTCTCTTTGGAGCCTTCGTTTCTCAGTGTAAAAAGGACACATTTGTCAGCTGCATTTGAAAAAGGAAAGCCCCTGTGATGCTATTGGTCTTCAAATGTAGCCTCTGAAGGATGCAGCCCCTGAACAGCTTTTGTGTCTAGCACACAACTGCCAGAAGCCTGGTACAGCTTTTTTTTTGTTTCCAAAAGAAACTGCTGACCAGCTGTTTGTCTCTTGTAGGAGCACTGTTTGCCTTTGAGATGCTATGTAACATGTTGGGAAAGCTGTTTGAGCCGTATGTGGTCCATGTCCTGCCACACCTACTGCTCTGCTTTGGCGATGGAAACCAGTATGTCAGAGAGGTGAGTGGATAGATCATATCCTGAGGCCATTGCCTCTTCTGCATTCACATCTCGCTTTCTGCTCAAATATACTTGAATGCTTCTCCCTGACTTAAGTTATTATCCACTCACTGTCTCCTCCTTCCCCAGGCTGCAGATGACTGTGCCAAGGCTGTGATGAGGAACCTTAGTGCCCATGGCGTGAAACTGGTCCTTCCCTCCTTGTTGGTGGCCCTAGAGGAAGAGTCTTGGAGAACTAAAGCAGGTGAGGTGCTCATGCATACAGTTACTCGAGAAGTCTGGAATGTATTTAAGATGCAAGATTATTTGGTTGTCCACCGGTTCTTTGACTTATCTGAGTCTTGCTTAAGCTGCTTTCAGACGTGCACTGAACTGAAAATGTAATTGTCTGGAGTGGCTGAATGTGAGAACAAAATATCAGAGGCAGTTGCTGCAGAAATTCCCCAGAGTTTTTCACTGAGATCACTGTGAGCAAGTGGACGCATTGATGATGTTTCTAACACACCAAAAATAATTAAAATATCTCTGGATGAAAAATAGGAGCAATACAAGTAGAACATTCTGATAAAGAGACAACAAGATGGCTGCTCACAGTCAAGGCATGCAGTCACGTGAAAAGCAAGCTGAACTGAAAAAAGTTAAATTAATAATTAATTACAATATTTAAATACAATACAATATTACGATTAAACAATAAACTCATTATTATTTAATCGGAAAGATAATCGTTTGATTAATCAAATAATAGAAGAAACAATCGTAAGATTAAGCAATTAATTGGTAAAATAATCGTTACCTATATAGCCTTATGCCTCCTGCAGGCTGTGCTACTTTTCACCTGTATCTGCCAGAGATTTTGTGTTGTTGTGAATACATCTAAGTGGAGAATCTCCTGCTGTGTTGTTCATGTTTGAAAGGCAAACTCCAGAGAAAGAGACTGGACTCCATTGTGCATTCATCTTTGAAAACAACTATAGAAAGCTGATTAAAGTTTTGTCCCAGTATACTGAATACTGTAAATTTATTGTAGGCAGTGTTGTGTGTGAACGCATTCAATTAATATATAATTTGTAAATGCTGTGAACACTGATTGTAGGATATTTATACCAACGCGTATTGAAAAAAAAGTTCTATAATCTATTAATGTGAAGAGCAGGGTAACAGTCTTTTTCTTTTTCGTTTATAAACTTCTTATGAATAACCCCCTTCTCTCCTCCAGGCTCGGTGGAGTTGCTGGGTGCCATGGCTTACTGTGCTCCCAAGCAGTTGTCCTCTTGCCTGCCCAGCATCGTTCCCAAGCTGACCGAGGTGCTGACCGACTCCCACGTGAAGGTGCAGAAGGCCGGCCAGCAGGCCCTCAGGCAGATTGGTGCTGTCATCCGTAACCCCGAAATCCTGGGTGAGGGACTAGACAATACTATTTTATATGATCATAGCATGCTGAGCATGACAGAGAACATTCAGCCTGAGAAAAAAAGTGTTTTAACAGCGATGTCATTGTTCTCTCAGCCATAACCCCCGTCCTGCTGGATGCCCTCACGGATCCATCCAAAAAGACACAGACATGTCTGCAGACACTGCTGGACACCAAGTTCGTTCACTTCATCGACGCTGCCTCACTCGCCCTCATCATGCCCATCGTCCAGAGAGCCTTCCAGGATCGCTCCACCGACACACGCAAGATGGCCGCTCAGATCATTGGCAACATGTACTCCCTCACTGACCAGAAGGTAAGCAAGCTTTGAAGAAATAATACAATGAACTATAAAACTTAAACATCTTAACTTGTCCTTCAAACCTTTGTATTCTGAAGATTTTTTGATGCATTTTGTTAATGGTGTGATTTGTGTCATTGTTTGTAGGATCTCTCACCCTACCTGCCGAGTGTCATCCCTGGACTGAAGGCCTCTCTGTTGGACCCAGTGCCTGACGTGTGTTACTTAATAATTAAATACACTATATTTATTCACCTGTAACATGATGGTAGCAAAGCATTGTATTTATTGTTAAGACCTCACATGTCACAGTAATAATGTATTAATTTTTGTGATTTGCAAAGGGAAAATGACTAGATTATACCTAAACTTTTTATTTTACTGATGTATCATGTATGTTATCTATGCTGTTAAAATATGTATCATATGGTAACATGTGCTTAACATAGTAACTTAATTATTTTTCGGACTTTATGCAGCCTGTGTACATCTCTATTTTGGGTTAGGGTTACGGTTATGAGTAAATGCTGATGAGTAAATGGTACCATTAATATAGATAGGTGTTGTAGAGCTGGGGGTTTCGTCATCTTTTGATCGTCATGAACGTCTGCAAAGTAATGCTTTGAGATCAATTATATGAATGAGGAAATGAAGCACAGTGTCATCGTCTTCAGACTCAGCAGAAGGCGATCCTGGGTTTTCACCTCACCAACTTTCTGGAATGTTTCCCCACCACTGTGTTCTGTTTTATGAAGTTGAAACCAGAGTCGCTCTTCTTCTCCTCTCCAGGTTCGTACCGTCTCAGCTAAGGCCTTGGGTGCGATGGTAAAGGGGATGGGTGAGACCTGCTTTGATGACCTGCTGCCGTGGCTCATGGAAACCCTGGCCTCTGAACAGAGCTCTGTAGATCGCTCCGGAGCTGCACAAGGTCAGTTCTTCTTCACTCTCTTGTTGTGTTGCTGGAGATTTGTGCCCAATATCATTTAACAACTGAGTCACTGAATGCTTTGTGTTGGTGTGTTCAGGTCTGGCTGAGGTGATGGCTGGACTGGGAGTGGAGAAGCTGGACAAGCTGATGCCAGATGTGGTGGCGACAGCCAGCAAGGTCGACATCGCTTCCCACGTCAGAGACGGCTACATCATGTTGTTTATCTACCTGCCCCTGACCTTTGGAGAGAGGTTCACTCCTTACGTTGGGCCAATCATCCCTTGCGTTCTCAAGGTAGTGGCAACTCAATTGTGGGCAAGAATCTGTTAGTATGTTTTTTCCAATTTAGCCCTGGGTTTTGATTTAATTCTTTTTAAGAGTGCCACTAAAGTCTTGGTATACATATGAAATGGTTTGTATTTATATAGCGCTTTTCTAGTATTGAGGACCACTCAAAGGCTATTGTGGCATTTAAAGGGAAAAAACATTTTGAGTTAAGTAATATTATTTAAGTCATAATATGACCTGCTCAATCTTTTGGCTCATCAGCACCACAATAAAAAGTGACCTAAGTATTAGGACTTTTTCTATTCATAAGAAAGAATAACACAAACTTTGGGGACTTTGTGTCTATGGTAGAGGAGGGAATGTTTGGTAGTGGTCCTTTGTAATTTGCAAAGGGTTTTGGGAGCTTCTCAACAATGAGATTGGTTCAAGATTTGGAATCTACAAGTAGTGAAACCCCAGCGAACACAGGTCCTCTCGGCTCGATAATTTCAATTATTGTAATATTATGACTTTTTTCTCTTTAAATTATGACTCGAAATTCCAATATAGCACTAATACTCATCATATTCATATTCCATCATAAAGATTTGACAACTTCTAAATTTCATTCTATGGACTTAGAAAATGTGTTAAATGTATCTTATCAGGAAACTGCCTTGTCACTGACCCAAGTACCTCAATCATTAAGCTGTGTATCATTCTGCAATCACACTTCACTGCAGCTCAGTATCTCTTTCTCTCTCTCTGTTCACTGCCAGGCCCTGGCTGATGAGAACGAATATGTGAGAGACACAGCACTGCGAGCGGGCCAGCGAGTCGTCAGCATGTATGCCGAGACCGCCATCCAACTGCTGCTTCCTGAGTTGGAACAGGGCCTGTTTGATGACCTGTGGAGAATCAGGTTAGATATGAAAACGTGGTCACACTTTGTTGATTGAATAAATGTCCCCTATATACTAACTAAATGTGTGTCCATGCTGCTGTTGGTGTGCAGGTTCAGCTCTGTGCAGCTGCTTGGAGATCTATTGTTCCATATCTCTGGAGTAACAGGAAAGATGACCACAGAGACGGCCTCCGAGGATGACAACTTTGGGACAGCAGCATCAAATAAAGTGAATAGATTTCCAACAACAAATCCGATATGTATTTATCCAGTTAATAAAAAACATAGTAATACTTACTTTCAAATGAGGGATTGTTGTGCTATATTGCTTCAATGCTGCATTGCTGACCTTTGAACTTCCCCCACAGGCCATCATTGGTGCTCTTGGCGGTGAGCGGCGTAACCGTGTCCTCTCTGGCCTCTATATGGGTCGTGTAGACACCCAGCTTGTGGTTCGACAGGCTTCCCTCCATGTGTGGAAGATCGTGGTGTCCAACACCCCCAGAACTCTTCGGGAGATCCTCCCAACCCTCTTCTCTCTCCTGCTGGGTTTCCTTGCCTCCACCTGCTCCGACAAGAGAACGGTATTATTCCTTTTCACTTCATAGCCTTTGTTTTTATGCTCCCTGGTTTGCAATTGTCAGTATTTGCTATGTTGTAGCCGTTAAACTAGCCCCCACTGATTCTGTGTCCATGTGGTTATAGATTGCTGCTCGGACATTGGGTGACCTGGTGAGGAAGCTGGGAGAGAAGATTCTCCCTGAGATCATTCCCATCCTAGAGGAGGGGCTGCGCTCTGACAAGAGCGATGAGAGGCAGGGCGTCTGCATCGGCCTCAGTGAGATCATGAAGTCCACCAGCAGAGATGCGGTGAGTCACACACATTTCTCTTCAACAAAGGCAAAGTGCTAAGTACAGTCTTTTTTAAAGAGAAATGAGTACCTATTTTTATGTGGCGTTAATTGTCGTCATTTTACTATTAAAGTCAATTCCTTTTTAGTTCAGAATCTAAATCTCATAAATCACAGAACAAATGAAATCTTAAACCAAGCCTCTGAGAACTGAAACGGAAATTAATTATTAACCTGTTGGTATTTGCACTGCAGGTACTTGTCTTCTCTGAATCACTGGTCCCAACAGTCAGGAAAGCTTTATGCGACCCACTGGAGGAGGTTCGAGAGGCTGCAGCCAAAACCTTCGAGCAGCTCCATGCAACCATTGGTCACCAGGCGCTGGATGACATCCTGCCTAGCCTGCTCAGACAGCTGGTGAGTGATCAAGGACACAAATTGTTTAAAATTTAGATTCCATAAAAAAAAAATCTGGTCTATAATACAGTGAATGTTTTTTCTCAGGATGATGAGGAGACGGCTGGCTTTGCTCTGGATGGTCTTAAGCAGGTCATGGCGGTGAAGAGTCGCTCTGTTCTGCCTTACTTGGTTCCAAAGGTAATGTTCACAGTCTGGTTTTCTTGTGTTAGTCCATATTATTGTGTCCAGATGACTGACTAAGGCCAATGTCCTCCCTCACCAGCTCACTGCTCCTCCTGTGAACACCCGTGTGCTGGCCTTCCTGTCCGCCGTGGCTGGCGATGCTCTGACACGCCACTTGGGCGTCATTCTGCCTGCTCTGCTCTCCTCCCTCAAAGGGAAGCTGGGAACAGAGGATGAAGCACAGGTAACACCTGCACCCACAAATTATTACATCCACCACTCCTGTTACACAGCCTTCTCGTTCTGTCCTCATGCTCGTAAAGAACTAACTATCACCCTGATGTATTATGTTTGCCTCAGGAGCTGTGCAATTGCCAAACAGTGATCCTGTCAGTGGAAGACGATGTGGGCCAGCGCATCATCATAGATGACCTGCTGGAGGCCACACGAGGTGCTGACCCCGGCCACAGACAGGCTTCCGTCACCATCCTCAATGCCTACTTTGCTCGTACCCGCCTGGACTACAGTTCCCACACACGCACTTTACTGTCCGGCCTCATCCGCCTTCTCAATGACTCTAACCCAGATGTCCTGACTCAGAGCTGGGACACCATCAACTCCATCACCAAGGTGTGTTGAAGTGGAAATGAAAAGTACCTGTACACAACTTCATCTTTGCATTGATGCAGAGATACCATATTCATATTTACACTTCATGGTGGAAATAAAGCAAAGAATTTAGTCCTGTATAGTCAAAGGGTAAATGTGGACACTATGTTGTTACTTTGTGTCTCACAGAAACTGGACGCGAGCAGCCAGCTGGCTCTAATCGATGACCTGCACCGAGACATTAGATCAGTAGCTGCAGATGTGAAGGGTCAGCATCTGCCTGGTTTCTGTTTACCCAAGAAGGTAAGACGGCTCCTCCTGACACACTCAACAATACATTAAAAAGTATGGTGACATCATTGCTGGTAGTTCTATGTTTTTGTCTACTAACAATCATGTGTTGGTTTTTACTACAACTTTGCTTTGGGCACCATTCTCGTTCAGTTATGTCACATATGCGATTACAATTCTCACTATAGAGATGATTCCACTTATCGGTTTTAATTCATCTGTTTAATTCTCTACTATCAATTCAACCAGACTAAGAATTATCAGGAGCCATGATCAATAACAAACTTGATCAACAATAGTTTTTGACTTTAAATTTTTTTTAAATTCCAAAAATTCAGTGGTTCCATTTTCACAATTGTGAGCAGTTTTTTGTCTCTCTGGTTTCAATGTTTTACGCAGCATTTCCCACAAAATTCTTTCAATCTATGGTGGTATTGGGGCTGTATGTACAGGTGTTCAAATACTCTCATGTGCAGCAGATTCAAAGTGATGGGTACAAAGACTAAAGATTGAAAAACTAGTTTTATCGTGATAGAGAGAAACTGTGCGAGGCTGAAACTATTTGGTCTAATTGTCTGCAAGGACAGTAGTAACTTTATAATGATGGTGCTAGTGCATGAGTGAGCATGCAGCAAATAGCACTGCACACAGCTATACAGTAGAATGCCGCATAGAAGCAAAACATCAAATAACAGATGTCTTATGTTATTATGAGTTATTGTTAAAGCTTTTTGGGATTCGTTATGAAACTGTGGTGGGGCTAATGATAATATGGCGGGCCACCACAGTCTAGATAAGTAATGTAAAACACTGTTATAGCAACTTTGGAAATGCAATTTGATGTCAGAATAAGCTTTTTAGACATGCAACAGAGTAATTAAGCAGTTAATCAAAATATAAACTGACAGATTAATGAATGAAAATGATATTCACTATTATGTTCTTCATCCTGTTTGTGTCCACAGGGCGTGACCTGTATCCTGCCTGTCCTCAGAGAAGGTGTCCTCACCGGCAGCCCTGAGCAGAAAGAAGAGGCAGCTAAAGCATTGGGAGGGATCATCAAACTGACGTCTCCTGAGGCGCTGAGGCCCTCTGTTGTCAACATAACTGGACCTCTCATTCGTATCTTGGGAGACCGGTTTGCCTCGACAGTGAAGACCGCTCTGCTGGAGACTCTCACCCTGCTGCTAGCAAAGGTCTGTGCCTACATCTCCCAATAGGACACCAAATATACAGTTGAATATACATCCATATCTTTCTTCATAAGGGAGTTTGATTTTGTCTTGATTCACATCTCTTGGCTCAAACCTTTGTTTTCCTCCTCCAGGTGGGCATCGCCCTGAAGCCCTTCCTCCCTCAGCTGCAGACCACCTTCCTGAAGGCCCTGCTGGACTCAAGCCGTGCGGTGAGGCTGAGGGCTGCCGAGGCTCTGGGCCAGCTCGTTTCTATCCACGCCAAGGTGGACCCACTGTTCACCGAGCAGCTGTCTGCCATCCGCAACGCAGAGGACGCTGGGGTCAGGTGAGATTCTAAGAACCTAGGTTGGAAAATATTCTCTATTTTTGGAAAGTAAATGATTTAGCTGAAAATGTGAATATCTAATGCCAATCTTGATTCCTGTTGAGGATGGGGGTTTTTACCTATTTAATATCAAAGTTTAATTTGATGTTGGATAACAAATGCATACATGAGAATGTGACAGTTGTGAGATTGTATAATTTCCACTACTACCACTTTACACGTCAAATGCCTCAAATCTGATGAGACATCCAGTGAAGAGGAATTGTAATGCCTAGTTCACACAACACCATTTGTGGCCAAATTTTCCAGTCACCAGTGAATTTTGCAAATCACAAGCAAAATCACCAGGTCAGAGAGAGTGATCAGTTTTCGAATAGCAACTGTGAAAGACATGATTCAAGGGGATCGTCGACACTGATAAATCACAACCAATCAGAGCGCAGACCCTGATGAAGGTACATGTAGTGGTGAGGGTGCAACCTGACATTTGCATATTGCTTTTATGAGAAGTACCAAAGAAATTAAATAAGTCGTAGGCTGAGTTTGAGTATGAGTTGAGCATTTCTCCTGGTGAAGGATGTGCAGTGTGTGAACCTCGCCCCCCCCCATCGCCTGTCCATAATGTAGTGTGAACTCACAATGAGTGCAAGACTCCTGATCACAACACCGCAAGTCTTGTAGTGTGAACCGTATAGTGATCTAACACCTTTGAAAGTCGTGTTGTGTGAACTTTGCATAAACACACAATGCTTCAGTTTAAGGTTTCAAGAAAGAAACGGTGCTCTGCAGGATGTGTGTATGAACGCCCCCATGTGTCAAACCACTGGGGGGGAAAAGTTCCAAATATGAAACAGAAAGGCTAATGTAAATAAGGGTAGTGGGATTTCTTAACCAGATGCCAATAAAATTGCCCGACATCAGCTTATCATCATTAAATAATAAGAAATGTCAATACAGAAATGATAAATGTATGTTTGGGTTTATTTAATAATAGTATCTCCAGTACATTATTTGTCCACCAGAGGGAACTGACAAATTCATTTTTCGACTCTCCTCAGTCATTGAACTTGAGCCTTCTTTAATAACTAAAACCTACAGGACTGTATTGTTTGTTTATGTTAGAACACAACCTCACCATATATATATATATTAATGTTTTCAAACATTAAAATTAATATGTACGTTTTAAAAAATCCATTACCGTCGGGGCCCCTCTTCTTCATAACAGCTGTTGTCATGCTAATTCCTGTGTTGTGCTCTTTGCCCCGTCACAGGGAGACTATGCTCCAAGCCTTGAGGTTTGTCATCCAGGGGGCCGGGTCAAAGGTGGACCCAACCATCCGCAAGAACATTACCACCACATTGCTAGGCATGCTGGGACATGATGAGGTATGACAGGAGGAGCAGATGTCTTGCAGCATTGAGTCGAACTGGGACTTTTTTTTGTACAGCTGTTGCAACGTGCCTGTTTCTGTTACCTCAGGGCCAGTGATGGTTATTGAATACTTGATACTGAATAATTAATTATAAAGTATATAAGTATAAACACGGAAGAAATTTTACAGAGAGATGTTCAGTGGTGTCCTTTTCTCTGTGATCAAAGTAGAAAAAAACGGAAGTCAGACAGAGGATGTGGTTTTCTGAAGGGCGGTTTTGAGCCTACATGTCAGTTTGAGAATATATGACACTGAACCTTGTTCTGTCTGGTGTGCGTGTGTAGGATGCAACTCGAATGGCGTCAGCAGGCTGTGTTGGTGAACTGTGTGCTTTCCTGTCAGAGGAGGAGCTGCGGAGTGTGTTACTTCAGCACATCTTAGGTTGGTATCTATAAGCCACATCATCACCTTCAGTCGTCCAGTAAACCAATAATGTGATGTATGTGTGTTTAGTGATGATTTGTTAATAGTTAGTATTGTTCTCAGTAACACTGACAGCTGTTTATTACCAATGACATGTTGCATAGACTGAACCTGCTTAGTTTCAAAAAGTAGTGTTCATCCATTTTTTTTTATATCTTTATTTAACAGGATATATTTTTGTCTAATACAACTATCAATAAAGCTTAACACGTCCGCTCTTCTATATTCAACAGTTTTTCAGTCTATTCACATTGAGTTGCTTCAAATGATGAAATAATTTATTTTTATTTCTATCTTTAGCGGACTTGTCTGGTGTGGACTGGATGGTGCGTCATGGTCGGAGCATGGCTCTGGCCATAGCTGTCAAGGCTGCTCCTGAGAAGCTGTGTGGGACAGAATACTTTGACACCGTTTCTGAAACCATTTTGAGCAACGCCACCGCTGACCGGGTGAGGGGGAAGTTTGAGTCTGGTCCTCCGGTCTTTGACAACACATTTCTCACATTAAGAAATTGATTTATGGTTTTAGGAATATGGTTAGTTATATGTTGTTGTTTTAGTCGAAGTGATGTGTTCAACAATTTACAGGCAGGATCCTTGTTACCACAGGTTACTAGGCAACCAACCGACTAAAGAAAGTCCCTTCCATCCAAGAGCTGTCCCAGCCCATAATCTATAATTAATCCTAAGCCATTAATCAAATGAGTAATAACGCTGGTAATCTATTTTCCTAAATAGATCCAACAGTTTATCTGAATCCACCTCAAATTGTAACGGATTCCTCTTTGGGTCATGCCCCACACTTCCAGCAAATTTAATGAAAACTGGTTCTGTAGTTTTCTAGTAGTCCTGACATTTTTTCATCAAGATTCTTGTATAATGCCAAAGCCCTATCTCGACATATCAAGATTCATGGAAATCCTGATAATAGTGTTTGCATAATGCTACTAACGACAAGACAAACAAATAAATGTAGAGGAAGACATAAACCATGAAGACGCAATTCATTACATTACATTACATGTCATTTAGCTGACGCTTTTATCCAAAGCGACTTACATTTTTAGAACACTCATCATTTTATGAGGGGCCATCTAGGGGTTCAGTATCTTGCCAAGGACACTTAGGCATGCAGATGGGATAGAGTGGGATTCGAACCGGCAACCTTCTTGTTGCAGAGCACCCGCTCTATCCCCTAGGCCACGCTCTCCCCCTAATTCATGAAGGCGATAGTTCCTTGCGTTTTACTTTTTCCTTAAATTGTACATCGACCTAGCGCTTTTCTCTTTCAATACATGTTTTCTGCTCTTCCAGATCCCCATTGCCACCAGTGGAATCAGAGCGATGGGATATCTGATGAGGCATCATCTCAGGACAGAGGGAGGCAGTAATATTTCCCAACGCATCATCACACAGTTAGTCAAGGTAAAGCAAGAACCGTTTCATTCAGCTGATCACAGGCTTCTCTTACTTCTACCTTTGTACATGCTAGGAAGTGAGTGTCATTTATAAACAATTTGCTGCACCCTTCATACTACGATATGGTCATTTGAATAATATTCTCTTTTGTCAATTGTTTTTCTCTTTACTGCTCTTTTACCAGGTTAGGAATGCTCATATGTTAATAGTATCATGTAGTTTTAATTCATAGATTTAAAAGTAACATGATTATATTTGACCTTATCTGCCAAAGAAAATACCAGTCCACTGAAATCCATGTATCCTTTCTATGAAGCCTTGTGAACTTGAGTCAGATATCGGTCATAATTTATTAATTACACAGAGTGTTTAGTTAAGTAAATCTTAATAGTAAGATAAAATAAGATAAAGCTTTATTGATCCCACCCCAGGGAAATCCACTTGTTACAGCAGCAGATAGTCAGCATGAGGTAGATAAGAGAATAAAAAAGGCAATAAAATGAAAATAAACAAATCTAATAAAAATGCAGAGAATATGTAACAATCACTTCTGTCGTGAACATTGTTGGTAGAGAAATGTACTACTAGAATGATTGCATGAAGATGTAAACTGTAAGTGAGTTGGTATAAAAAGATTTTGAAATAGACACTTATTGTGGGTGAATTTCACAATAAGTGGCATGCTTTTGGAATAATATATATATGGTATACGTTATACAGATAATGAAAATAGTGCATGTAATGGTGAGTAGTGTGTGTTGTGGTATTGAGAAACTGTGTAATAGCAGGTGCAACTAGCTACAACTCCTGAAGCGCCATCTTGTATCTTATTAGACTGATTGAGCAAGAAGATTTAATTTAAGACATGAAGCTATAAGAGTTTGAATGAATAAATACAGTGACGAGTACCTGCTTTCACAGTGTGTAATCTATGGAGGTTTTGTAATATGACGTCTGCTGTCTCTATGGCCACACAGTGTCTTCAGAATCAGTCCAGTGACATCAGACTGGTGTCAGAGCGGGTGCTGTGGTGGGTGTTCAAAGACCCGGCTACGCCCTCAGTGGAGGCCAGTATCATCAAGCCTGTGCTGAAGAGTCTGCTGGACAACACCAAGGACAAGAACACCAGCGTCAGAGCCCAGAGCGAACACACCATTGTCAACCTGCTACGACTTCGCCAGGGGGAGGAGACCATGCAGGTCAGACTGCACACCAGCTCTAATATAATTTATAAATGGAGAGGATGTACATTAGAAAAGACTGTTGTTCTAACTTTTTCTCTTCCCTCACTTCAGAGTATTACTGCCATTCTGGACTCTGCAAGTAACGACCTACTGTCTGACTGTCATCGCCGGTCTTTGAAGAAAATCGCCAGCATGCCAGACTCTAACGAAGAGATAGATGACACCATCCTAACATGATGGAGCAGGATTGAACCATGAAATGAAATCTGGAGAAATCAACAGAAGCTTGACTGACATGTAAAACAAGTCTCCACTGTTTAAGAGCCCCAGACACACTCACCACACGTGCCCATGTGTCCTTTCATGGACAAAGGCTGAAATGGGTCGCTTTTTGACTGGCTTCCCCCCAAAAGTTTTGTTTTTCTTTTCTTCCTCACATCATTGTGACAGTGGCATTTAAGCCCGATTTATAACTTTGTTCTTTTATCTCACACTGTGCAGGATACTCCCCTGTAATTAATTAAATTAGGAAGACACAAGGCCAAATTCTTTTTTTGATGTTTGTATTTTGCTAATTATTTTACCAATAATGATTGCAAGCAGTCAAGACATCACTGTAATGAAGTGACAACCCTATCTTTAGCTTTTATTTGGATTTTGTGTGAGAGTTGTTCAGGGTCAAAAGCAGCCTCTTGTTAGAGTACAAAAAAAACATGCTTACGTCTGTGAAACGGTTGTAAAAAGGCAATACAAAATAAAGAGATCTTGATTTCACAATGTGGTCTCATTGTATTTTCACAATTTTGTACAGTGTCTGTGCAACTGAGGATTCATAATAAAAAAAATGTGTGGGGGGGGTGTAAGGAAGTTTGGCACTTGAGTGTCCTTTTGACATGATCTTGTTTTTGGCTCTAAAAGCATCATCACCACAAGAAGTAAACATTGACAACTGTAGGAAAAAGGGTTTTCAAATTGTTACATTCCTTGGTCATATTCACAATATCCTATCATGTAGCCTTAATGTGATGAGGATGAAGTGAACTTACCTTATAATTGAGATGATGGTTATCAATGTGTGATGGATATAGTGCAAAATGAGATTTAGTCTAAGAATACATTACTTAAAAGTGACTACTACGACTTAACCTAAGAGAAGAAAACGTCACCTAAGACCAAACAAAGTATTTCTATCAGTATATGTTATTGTAAAGACGTGTGTCCTATAGTTGGGAATCAATGGGAGGATCCTGCCCTCCAGCAGCATGGGTGTGCTTCTTCAATGGGACGGCACGGCCGGGCTGTAGCCGGAGCCTGCGCAGTGACGCCGGGTCAGAGTTGGGTGCAGCTCCACCAGAGAAGGAAGCGGAGTTTCCGGCTGTTTGCAGCGGAGGGAGAGGATTGCTGACGCCGTGAAACCCCGAGAAAAATCACCGCCGGCTCGGGGGATAAGAGATTGTAGCATTTCTAGTGGTCGTTTTCTCTCGTATCGTTGGATTCTGGGGGGTTGGTGAGTTTTTATTTCCACGGGCCGAGGGGGTCGGGCAGGAACCGAGCTACGAAGCGGCACACGGCGGGAGTGAGCCACTAGCTACCGGCATGGCACGGGACTACGATTACCTCTTCAAGCTGCTCATCATCGGTGACAGCGGTAAGGCGACGCCGAGGATGCGGGACGGGAAGTAGGCCTCGTCCTGTTTTTGTATAGGGGGGGAAGCAAAAATACAATTTGAAGCCCCGTGTGTATCTGTCGGACACATTTACCACTATCGTATGTTAGTTTGATGAATGGAATTTATATGTGAAATGTACACATCCGCCATATTTCTGTGGCGGTGACAGGGCGGAGGTTGTGTGTCCGGGCATGGCAGCGATCAGGCCGGATATCGCCTCCAGAACACCAGCGTTTGAGTCGAAGAATTTCTCTTCCTGTGCCCATATCGAGTCATACATTTATTATTGCTACACAACAAAGACGCACTGGGAAATAAACCACTGTATGGGGGTCCCACGCTCTTTAATGTGGCCTCTTGTTTGTAACCCCTGCTAGCCTAGCTAGCTAGCTGGAAGGTGCGCTAACAGTACACTTTGGTTACAGGGCTAATGTGCACTAACGGTAGCTCCACTCAGAAGCTGGTGTTTTAATAAATTTGAGATCTACGTACACCAGCTAAAATGTATTTATTTATATCTCTAGTGCACAATAGTTAAGTAAATTTAATGAGATTACGTTAGCAAGATAGTTTTTGTTATTTAGCATGCTAGTGCTAGCTGCTTCACAGTGGAGGAATGCTGCACTGCAGCCTCTGGTTTTCATCTCTGCATCCAGTCTGTTCAAGTGTGGTGAAGTGACACTAATCAAATGCTCATTCACAACTGTAGTATAGTGAAGGTAAATAGATACGTGTGCTGACCTGCTGAGAGGCTACGTGCTTTGTGTTAACCTTAGCTGTGTTATGATGTTAAAGCCTGGTGTCCCAGGTATATTCATATTTAAGATCTGTCCACTCCTGCTAAGGAGTGCTCTTCTTCTATCTCCCCCATTAACATGCCTTTTTAACGCTGCTCCACCCTCAGTAGAAGTGGAGCCTCCTCATGCACGACCCCTTTGTGGGGAAATGATCATTGCATTCATTGACAGCCCTGATCCTGGCACTACCCCTTCAGCTGGCTGCTCACAGCAGAGGATCAGGCTGCACAGCAAGTCCTCCACTGCCACTCGCACACAGAGGCCAGTGTCCCGCCCAGCTGCATCGTGGAAACACAACTGTCTGCTGTGATGCACCAAGTTCATTTAGGAAAGATGTTCCCGACCCTGTAAACAGAAGGGCTGCTGAGAATCAACACATTCCACAGTCTGGATTACCCACGCTGCACTGAGGCTGGGTTTTATCACTTAGCCTCTGGCCTGTCACAGTAGGACATGCACATGACACATCTGCTCACAGAGAGCAGTCTGACACTAGATCGGTCATGACATGATATTTCGTCAAGCACCTAATCGAACACATAAGATGCCACTCCTCTGCAAAACCTATGGAGCACCATGAAGTTGCACAAGTTCCAGGCCACAAGGCTTGACAACGGAAATGAATAGTTCTTTCACTGTCAAGCTGGAGCTTTTATTTTCGGGATAGTTTTTGGAAAGATAGAATGAACGCAAGTTCAAAGTACAAAAATATGATCTCTCTCTCTCTCCTGCTTTGAAGCTTCCTGTATTGTTTGTTTGAACAAAAAACTGCAGCCAGGAGACCACAGGAACCTGAGAGCTTTTTATGTTGCAACCAATCAAACATGAGATGACAATATCACAATAGGTAGGCGAAGAAACAGGGCTCCACCCCAGGCTGGGCTGCAGAGTAACATCCTAACCTCCAGTTGTTACCTGACAACTGATCGGTCGAGGACACGGCACTCCTTTTCATCTGTCCTTTTTGAAATCACACTCCCCTTACCCCTCTGCTTTCCTCCTAACTAAAACCTATTTATCATGCTCGATAATTTTCGGGGAACTCTATTACTTCTTTCATTTAGTTGTCATGCGTGTGTGGACATTAGCCTTAGAAGTTGCTGCGGTTACATCTTTAAAAGCAATGATTAAGCTTATGTCAGCACAGTCAAGATGCTTTAAATGAACACTAAAGGTGCTGCCTTGTTAACCTCAAATCCATCATCCTGAAAAATGTTGTCTTAATAAAGCACAAAATCTGTGGGTACACAAGGATTACAGCAAATGTTCAGGTTGACATCTTGTTTTGGTTTACAGTCATCACATGGTGGTAATCTCAGTTAACTAGGATATAATTAGAAACTAAATTTAAGCCATATGGGAATTTTCTCTTGTGAGGTGCATAAAACCTTCCAAACACTCAGCAAATTTGTTATTATACAATTGCAATATTTTGTTTAAGTCAAATTTAAAATATCATAAAGAATGCCCCCTTGTTTTTTTGGAAATCTGTGGTTCTCTTTACCTCATCCTGTGATTGTGTTTCCTCCTCAGGCGTGGGGAAGAGCAGTCTCCTCCTGCGATTTGCAGACAACACATTTTCAGGTGTGTGGTTCTTCTACCTCAGCATATTTGAAAGACTTCTCGCTCTAAATTTGTGGCTTCAGTAACTTGATTTTGTGTTTGTATGCCTGTTTACAGGTAGCTACATCACCACAATTGGGGTGGATTTTAAGATCCGAACAGTGGAGATCAATGGGGAGAAGGTGAAGCTACAGATCTGGGATACAGCAGGGCAGGAGCGCTTTCGCACCATCACATCCACGTAAGTAAATTCATACTCAAACCTACAAACACACAGACCTTTTACGTGAGGCTGTTCGTTTTCTTTTCAACAATTGAATCTGAAACTATGAATGTGTCTTTGTGGTCCTCAGACAAGGTATTATATTTGAGGAAGCAGTTTTTAGACAACTAGGATAAGTTGGCGCTTCTCTGTGAAACCGGGTGGAATTTCCCGCAGATCCTAATTACAGATGTGAGAAGGAGGCTCCTGGTCTCAGGCTGTAGTGCTACATGACGGCAGTGGCTGGGTGGATTTACCCTCTAATGCTTGAAGTATGTGTCACACTTTTGTCCAGTGTTGAATCGTAGCCTTGTGTTTTCTGTGGCAGGTGAACGCAACATGTTGGGCCTTTTTTCACTGTGTTTTAAAAACAACCACAAAGTAAACTGTAAGGACTGTTTGTGTCCTAATAACTTCTGATTGGAGTAACTGTTTATTAACGTCTAAGGTGAGCGCAGGCCTGCGGAGGAGGACATGGTCTGTGGACCAAGTTCTTGTTCTGACTGTTAGCATACTGCATCGCCTCCATTGACAGCTACAGAATGCTGATCACCTGTTGATTTAAATTGTATTTATAGTGAATGTAATGCATGTGGAAAGTAGATAAGATGGATGGTTCATGAGATGTGCATTACAGATACAGACAGACAAGACTTGGTTGCTTTCTAATGCTGGAATTCAGATTTAATCAACTCCCATTACTTTTGTTTCGTGTTGCTACACAAAGGTGTCCACTCATCCCACACATATAAAACATGAGGCCTGTGACCGCATAGTGTTGTTATATTTAATTCACTATCTATTCACTTTGGTGAGTCACAGCACAACTCAAACGCACTGTCGTCCACCGGCTCCACTTCAATGGAAACACTTTCGCTGTTAGGCGAGAATTGAAAACATACACTACATTGTTCACCTCGACTCCTGCAGTTCACAGCATGATGCTAATGAATGAAATTGGATTACATCACATTCGTGTAAGGTTGTAATGGGTCACTGGAAGATGCAGAAGCAATTAGCTTCCCACTGACTGGGTCTAGATCTCTGGCCAAGAAAAGGCATTCAGTGCAACATGAATGAAGTTTTAAATATAACAAATATTTTTTCAGGGAAACATCTCTGTCCTGCTGCTTTATGATTGACATATCTTCAAGCTGTCATGACTCCTCCTTATTATTATGAAAGTAATCATAATAATTTTTAGGACTTTTTCACTGAATCAGCTGTATATCAAAATGACAGCCATGAAAGTAATGTTATTGAATCAAAGCGTAAGTGTCGACTGTCAAATCAAAACACTGTTTGACCTTGACTGGAGCAGACAGACATATAAAAACATCATTGTCCAAACCTTGCGAGGTTTGTCCTGAACAAGACCGAGACACATGTTTGAGAGTTTCTGTGACGTACACTGCTGCAGTGAGGACGATCAGGGCACCAGAGGCATCCAGAGAGCTTGAAAGTCTGCAGTGCTGATGCTCTAGCTCCTGGGGAGTATGACTCACCTGTCGGTTGTTCTATAGGAATCCCTCCACCAAGCAGGTGGCCTAGTTAGGCTGATAGAAGACTGGTAGGCTGCTGAAGTAGAGTGGCGTGGTGCCTCATTAGGTCCTTAATGAATTTCACTGGAGCTGGATCGTGGGCTGAGACCTGCTCAATCCACTAAGGAGGCCCGGAGTGACCTCTAAACATTAATGTAGTAACCGAATATTTTCTGGATAAAAATATAATGGACTTTATGGGGCTTCAGACTCCCTCTCTGTGTGTGCTGTGATCTGAGCTTGTCTGTCTATTAACTCACCTTCCAATCCTGCATTCATGTGAATGTTAGTGCACGACTCCCCTTTCCGTGAAACAGTTCCTCATGCTTATTAAGCGAGTATGCTCCAGCTCTGATCAGCATGATGTAAACTTAACATCATGCTGATATTCTAATTTCACCCCTCTTCTGGCTGTGATGTTGTTTCAGAGACACAAGCACTGTTTACACTCCTGCCACTTGTTCACTACAGTGCTGTTGAGCCAGAAACAATGTGGGCGCCCCTAGAATGTCTGGTCTACACACAGCACAGCTATGCTAACCGTACTACCTCGCTAACTAGCTGCTAGCTGCCATGCGGATCAGTGTGTTTAAATAAAAAAAAAAATAAAGGATATTTACTGGCTGATGCATCTCATCAATATGCTCAAACACTGACAGGACAACCAATATGTGAATGAGACGTAATTCAGTTGTGCTTCTTGTTGTGTGTTTAGGAGCTGCTTTCACAAGTGGTCAGCTCTAAGAACAGATGTGAACACACTAGGGACACGTAGAGGAATCATACAACATCCAGTCACTCGCGCTTGGAGGTGGTCTGGGGGTCTTATTATTTTCACTTTGTGAATGCTAATACATCGTGGGCCACATATGAAAGTCTTCTCTGCTGATGTCCTCTTACGTTGCCACAGTTTCACAACAAATTAAAATTGTAAATGTCTCCGCGTGTACATTTATTTGCTGCCACCTTCACAATATCAGCACTGACCACCAAATATAGATTTTTCTACCATTTTTAAATAAGTAAAATCTTATCCCATTGCACAGATGTGAGCAGAACATCGATTCCCTCAACCCCTGCTTGCCCCACTCCCCCTTTCTCTATTCTCACTCACTCACATACATGCACATTGACAACATGACCTGCTTGCCAGAGTCAGCCGGAATAAAAACATAATTTAGTTTAAACAGAAATGACTCTGGGAGGTGAGATCTGATCAAAAGGTCAGAGGATATGCAAGTGGGGGAGCATTATAATTCCAAGCTGTGAATCCAGAGTCCACTTCACTCATCTCGCTTTCTGAAACAGGGCTCAGGTCACAGTATTAAACCCATAGGGCATCATGGTGCTCTGTTGGTGGATGATTTCTGAGTGAGAAGTCTGGTTTATTAACATTTTATTACCCTGTTAGTGCTGTTTTACTACAGAAATGGTGACTGCTTGGGGCCCATGTGCCTGTGGTGAGTGTTTATGAGTCTATTCATTTGCCCTTTACACACACACACACAACCCTCCGTCCCTGCTGTCTGGTTGCTCATTACTGCTGAACATTGACGACAACACCATATCCCTACGCTGTCACGTCAGGCAGCAACACACTAAAACACACACACACACACACACACACACACACACACACACACACACACACACACACACACACACACACACACACTGTTGGCCTGACGAAAGGTTCTTTGTGTTTGCTCGGTCTCCTTGCAGCTACATTAGGGATGCTCTCTTTCTGGGACCTGGCCACAGGTTTACAGTTCAACTGTCTGTTTGTCTTTCTCTGGTTGACTTGTTGTCTTTGTCAAGCAGACACACACTCTGTATTGTGTACTTCAGTTATGCATTATTGAAGCTATCATTTCAATTGACTTACTTTGAAAGAACAGTCCATTGACTCTGGACAATAAGACATTTCTGTTATTCTGCTGCAGTTGCTTCAGACTCAGGTCGTTTTAAGTAACGCCATCATCAGTTTGAGTTGTCGGGTATCTTCATTACAGTTTTAAGATGATGTGTCATCCTAACTGAGTTTTGTCTCCTCCTGCTGGACGTCTACATGCGTCACCTCAGTGGTAGCGAACCTTTATGTCAGATTAAAAACCCCACAGACTTGACACCAACATCAACTCAAGTCCCCCCCCCCATATAGTCCAGAACTCATGGACCAAAAGTGTCCACTGAAATAGATCTTGAAGTTGCTGTCATTTAACTACTGATGATACAAAAGTGTATATATATATGGATTATTACACAGTATTTTTTCCATGCAGTTTCGCTGAATGATTTGTTAAGTTTGTTAATTATATTACCCGTCATCAACTTCTTATCCATTGACTTTAGCTAACTATCTGCCATTTGCTCTATGTTACGTTCACTCTATTAATTTTTATCCATTACTTTGAGATATTTCCAACTATTTATTTTCCAGCTATTTATCGTATTTATTACTTCTTTAAGCTATTTAGCAATACATTTCAACTTTTATCTAACAACCTTAACCAATCCTTTATTGCATTTGGTTTTTGTTATCTGTTACTTTAATCTATTTAAAAAAATGTACTATTACTTACTAAACTTGCAGTTTTCACATCTCTTCTAGTTTGCTCACTAGTTTTCATTTACTCATAATTTTGTGACACAGTACATACGTGGATATGTGGCTGTTTAATACTTAATGTTAAAGGTTGACTGTGTCTATCTCTCTGCTGTGTTCAGATACTACAGGGGAACACATGGGGTCATAGTGGTATACGACGTCACGAGTGCAGAGTCCTTTGTCAACGTCAAACGATGGTTACATGAAATCAACCAGAACTGTGACGATGTGTGTCGAATATTAGGTGAGTGCTCTTATTTAGTGTTTAAACCACCTTGGCTTTCTTTGCTTAAAAATAGAATCTCTTTTTGTGTTGACTAAAGAGTTTTCCTGCTGCGTCATCCTGGCAATATTTTCTATTTTCAGTGGGAAACAAGAACGACGACCCTAACTCGAAGGTGGTCGAGACGACTGACGCGCAGAAGTTTGCTGAGCAGATGGGAATCAACCTGTTTGAGACGAGTGCAAAAGAGAACATCAACGTTGAAGAGGTAAATGACTGTTGGTGTCGTCACTGGCTCAGACTGCAGTGTTTGTGTGAAATGGTTTCTGTGACATGCCTGATGTGTAGAGCAGCTCGGAGGAAGGCTTGAGTTCAGCAGTGTGTCTGCATCCACTGATTCCTGCTGATCAGAAGTTTGTCTCAGTTTTCTAAACGTGCCGTGGTTTATTGTACAAACCATTTCTTTAACCCTCTGAACCCCTAAACCCAATGGAGGGTTTAACCCTGATAAGGTTTATCACAGTTGGGTTCTGTGAAAACAGAAAATATCATCGGACTTTCAAATTTCCAACAGTCCTTGAACAAATAATGAAATCCAAGATAGAGTTTGTGACATTTTAGAATCCCTTAATTTGAGATCCCTCTCTGCACCAATGAGATCCTGTAAAAACATTAAAACAAAAGCAGTTATGTGACTGTAAAGTGAACATTTTAATATGGGTAACTCTTGAGGGCACTTTTATTGATCTACTGATATTTTTCGAAGTTCTTTTTAATAAGTTATGGCATTATAACTTATTTATTTATGCTTTTTTAGTTGGTGACAGGGTTTTGCAGTTTCAATAGAGTTGCAGGATGCTGTAAAAACCATGGGGGTTCAGAGGGTTAAAAAAACTGTTTTGGGGAAATTCTTGGGAAATACACTTTGCAATTAACAATAATGTTCATTATCAATTAACCCTAATTTTCTGATCTATCAAAACATTTAAAATTGCATTCTAACGTTCTCAATTTTCCAACTCCCAACTCGGTGTGTTTATAACTGTGTATTACATAGTAATAATACACTGATAGGAAAATCCAAACTCTGGAGTTGTAGATCAGATACATTATATTATTACCGTCTAGTGAAGAAAACTTTTAATATCTGTTTTTCGCAAACTGCTGTGTGTGATGTGGCTGATGTGACTAACTGCTGCACTCACGTTTGTGTTTCTCCTGCAGATGTTCAACTGCATCACAGAGCTAGTGCTAAGAGCCAAAAAGGAGGTGATGGCCAAGCAGCAGCAACAGCAACAGAACGACGTGGTCAAACTCACCCGGAACAGTAAACGAAAGAAAAAGTGCTGCTAGCAAACTCAAAGCCATCGTCAAAACGGCGGCGGCGGCATCCTCTTCACACACACATGCACACACAATGGGACTCAGAGCATCTAAATTAAAGAGCAGATTAAGATTTAATAAGTATACAGTGAAAGAATTAAAAAAATAAATGGAAAACATGTCCCCTTTGGACAGACTAATCACGAAGACTTTAAAATAATGTACAGATTTTATCAGATGTCAGATCAAGTTTTATTTGGAATTCAGCAGATGGGCACTATTGACCTGAGGTCCTCCTTTCTTAAAGGATCTGCAAGCTGACAACTGACTGCCATAACTCCCAGATTTATACCCACATAATCTGCATATTCCTCCATCAGTATCTCATCTCTCCTTCTCATTCCACTGCACATGGGACATTCGGAGTCGGCTCAGACTCTGTGCCAGAGGAGAAGGAGGGCTCACCTCGTTTGGATTTATTTGTTTCTTTCTAGTTTTATTTTTTGGGGGAGGGACAGGGGGCTGTCTGATTGGTCAGGAGATGGTCTTTGGATCAAGCGTCTGAGTTAAAGGGGAGCTTGCACCACCTCTCCACAGTTTCTGCAATTCAGACACCTGTGTTACCTCGGCTCATTCTGGCTGATCACAAACTGCTAGATTTTGTCTCATTTGACCTGATGGGAAAAAAAAAAATAACATGGATGATGATGATTGGTAGCCAACCTTTAGCAACTAATCTGATGGACAGACCTGGGGACTTCTCGTGTTTTTATTTTTCTTTGTCTCTGTTTTGCCAAGCTTCCCGCCCTCTCCCCTCTAACCTCTAGTAGTGCTGAGCCAAGAATAATTGATTTTAATTTCATTCCTGTTTGTCTTTTTGTTAAAGTGCAGCAGAGCAGATGATCCGCTGGCTGAGCTCTCAGATGTTCAGCTCGGACAGCAGCGGTCACTGCAGTCTTACTTCGCTTTCAATGTTTGCTTTTAAACCCTTTCCTTCATCTTTTTTTTTTTTTTTTTTTGTTAAAGAATGATACTGCCAATATAGTAAAGAAAATATATATATATATATCGGGATCTCAGTGGCGCCTCTCATTGGACTGTTGCCATAGTGGCCCCTGGTCACCCGAGAGGCAGGGTGAATCAGGGTCTGATTGGGCCATGTTGAGTCCTCAGGAAGCGCTCAGGGCCAAGCCCCCTCCCACCCTCCACCTCTCTAGATATAAATGTCTGCAGCCACCAGCCTTCTCCCCCCACGACACTCACATATCAGCACCTCTCACAGCGATGGACTCTCGCCTGTATCTGGTCACTGACGGGGCACGAGGAGGCTCTTACTCTGGAAACCGGCTTCTGGGAGTCACGCCGGTGACCGTTGATCCACAGCAAACTTGTTGGGCCTTGATTTTTGAGCATGTAACACTTTGTTTTAAGAGGTATTTAAAGCCTGAAATACATTTAGACTGTGAAGGATTTACTTTGTTTCCTCAGCTTGCAGAATTTTCTTAACCGTTAACTGATGTTAAAAGTCTGATGTCATGTTATATGTGTTCTGCTCTTCTGTCACAACCCCCTGCTACCTGTTCCAGCAGACAAGGTTTTCTGCATCCATGTTGAGAGTGTGACAGACAGTGGGACGGTTGATTTAAGAACAATTGGGGATGAACTGCAGCACTGGATCTCAGTGTGTTGGGCCCTGAGCTTTTCTCCCTCTCCACATGCACCACCAGGGTTTGTCACAGAGGCATCAAACAAACTGACATATTTTTCTATTTTGAATTGGGAGAGTAACAAATGAAAAGACCTGCACACACTGGCTAAGAATCTGTTGGATATGTTTAGTTGTCATTGTCTCGGCAGACTCTGGCAGGCGGTGTGGGAGCCTGATAAACGGCAAGAGGTCACTGTGACCTCCGTGGCCCAGAGATGGTGTCAAATCTCACACTTTATGATTTCTATTCATTACGAGTATGTGTGTATATATAAATATATTTGTGTGTTTATATTCAATATAGAACATACACACATAATTAGCACACCAAACTGTGCATGTGTGAACATGCCCTGTGTTCTATGTTGAATCACACCTGTCAGCTGTGGTTTGCTGTACACTGGAGAAAAAGAGATGTACTATTCATTTTTCCCGACATGAATTTAATCAGTAATAAACGTTTTAAAAGAATAAATATTTGATGCATAATGACTTATCTCATTTGTCTGTGATTTGATGCTTGGTCTTAACTCTTATTTTGAACCTGTCTTTTTATTTTGATCTTTCTGTGAATAAAGTTTTATGGGAGGAAGTGTGCATTGGTCTTTGGGAACCCTCTAATAATCTGCAAAAAGACAACTTTCTTTTTTCTGTTTCAAACAGGAAATCAATCATTTTGAATTCAGAGAGGAAGTAAAGATGCAACTAGACAAAGTAATGACAGGGTCGTTCAGGGTAATAACTCACTATCTAGTTATTAATAATCAGTCAAGCAAATGCAAATATAATTTAAGATAGCAAGGACTCGTGGATTTTTCATTATCAGGCTCACTGTGAACATGTTTGAAAACAGCTCCCACACTAAAACCACACCTTAAGACTACTACTACTACTACTGGAGTGTTTTCTTAAACCGGAGTGTGTTTGAGCTCTTCGGGCCACCGTACTTACACAACATCTTTCATGCGAATTTATTCTTTGGAGACAAAGCTGTTCAACAGCATCATCAGCAAATTTTCCCAAAGTCCAACTATGACAACAGAATAGAGGAAACCAAGTCAGGGGAGACAAGTAGATTGTAAAGTGTTTATTTGTAGAAAAAAATGCTCAGAAAATTGCATGGTAAATATTTTGAATAGTTTGAAGCATTCTGTAACTGAAACAGTGCCGTTAGTCAGAGGTGAATGAAAGCACTCACACAGCACAATGAGACCAGCCGAAGCACTGACATTCCAAAATAACATCCGACTGAGTGGAGACAAGCAACAGAAAATACACACACTCAGTGTGTGTCATTGATTTTGTGTGTGTCAAATGCTGTGACACACACACTCACACACTCCACCCTCAGTGGCAGCATCACAATGTTGTAGCAGACGTTTTGAAATGCTGTCGGTACAGTCTACAGTGTCCCAGCAACAGTCTCATACAAACAAGGAACAGAAACAGCAATTAGGACGCTATGTGGACAAAAAACAAACATGTTTACAGTGTGTTGTTTTCTAACAAAAAACATGGAATGAAAGGAGACTAATTACAGTGTGGTGCTGGCAGCAGCGGCTGGTGTTTAATCCCAGCCATCAGGAGGAAGAGGCGGCTCTTTCTCTGGGGAAGAGGAACTATCAGAAGTCTCAAACTACAAACACACACTCTTTCTTATTCAACTCATTTTCTGACTTTTCAGAAACATGTTCAGACCTATGAGGGAAAAATCATGTTTCTATCTTTCTTTAAAATGTCTGATCACATCCATTCAGACAGGAGCAGTAAAAAAACATTCTAATAAGGCAAACTTCTTACAGAGTTTTTAATGGTTTTATTAATGTTTAATACATCCTTCACTAATCTTTAGTCCTTCTGTAATTAGATCCAAAAATAGTTTGTGATGGGTTTTTTTAGGTATTTTAGAATATTGATAAGTTGTAGTGCTCCCCCCACAACTTTAAGAGAATAAATGTTATATAGATGATGGATGGTTGGATAATAATATGAAGAAAATGTGTCTTTTTATGTTCTGAAATATCTTCAGGGTTTTAGTTTAACTTCCTCTGGATACCCAGTTAGACTTTTTAGCTTTTTAATTCATCAGCAAGACTCATCAAGTGAAATATTTGACCTAATTTTGACCTGTTCATAAATGACAGCAAAGCCTTAGAATTTGTTTTTTACAGTTGCCAAATTGGTAATCTAGCCCATTCCAATAAATCTTAATTAATAACATATTAGCGTTTACAATGACATTTTTTGCCATTGTCTATGGCATTTACTAATAGAGGAATGGTTAGATATTTTGGGCAGTATGTTTACTTTCTGACATTTCTAACCTGACGTTTCGTTAAATTACATTATGAATAACTCATTTTTTTCCAATCCATCAGATTTTTCTCATTAATCCATATATATAAACTATCAATAAAACCATTACGACTTAAAAACTGTTTATAGAGTTGGCTTATCAAAAAGTGGCACCAGGAGCTGTCAACTGGATTTTGGGGTTCTGCTGGAATAAAAAAACACTGATGAGTCTTCTCACATAACAGAACTTGGAAGGACTCATGAATATCTCCAGCCACTTCAGCTGCATGCCATACGCACACACGCACACACACATAAACACATGTATGAGTGATCACCAGTGGAACCCCTGCTTACTGTTGGAACACACATGAATAAGGAGCCTTTACAAACAACAATGTACAGGTATATTTCTCTCTAAGAAAAGAATTTCATTCAAAACATACGCATTTTTTTTATAAATATATCGATTTCATCCAAACGTATTCGACTTATTATAAAAAAAATCATTCTTTGGGTTGATCCTTCCAACGACCAGCCGAAATGAAGAGAAGACATCTGCATAGGTTTGCACAGCTGCGTCCGACACGAGTCCAGACGCAGACAGACACTGTGCCGCGCTGTGAGTCGCTCACGCTCGATAGAGATCTCAGGTCAAAACACAGATGTTTAACCAATGGAGGAACAGATATGTCACGTAGAAACGGAAGCCCGGCAGCTAAGAAAACAAGGTGCTCATGAAGTATTAAAGCTATGAGAATGGAGGTAGAGCTTCTCTATTTGAGGTGAACCAGCGCAGCTCAGACGTCGAGCACTGCAGAGGAAGTTTCTGTTCACTGACATGAAGTTCTGCAGGTTATCGTTGAGCTTGATCGATCGACTTGATCGAGAATCCATGAGCTGTAGTTCTGCCTCCATCTCAAGCTGATGTGTAAACATTTTAAAAAATTTGGTCAACTAGGAAGATGATTGACATCATGAGGACAATGCCAGACTTTTCTTTGAAAAAGCATTAATGTTTAAATGGGATTACAATTCGATGTGAACTGTAGAAGAACGTACCAGCTGAGCCCCCCCACCGCAGGTTTATTTAGATGTCGGAGATGAACATGAAGGCCTTGTGTGCGACTGATTCAAATAAAAGTGCTGGTTCATACATTCACTTAGTTCAAGGATCCTATTTCCCTGCTCACACTAGATTGTGTTGTACTTGTTTTATACATGAAACTTGATAATGGCATTTTGATGACAAAAATGGGGTTTTCGTAACATGAGGTGCATTATTGGCTTCATTAAGGGATGTGTAGGATCTGATCTTTCCCATATAACCTGGTGAGGACTAATATAGAGGATATCTCAGCCTCAGGTGCTGATTTAAAAGCTGCAGTGTTTTTTTTTTACTGTCTAATTGAACTAGCCGTAAACACAGCCAAGTCAAATTTCAGCTTTTAAAGTTGTTCAACAAACAGTTGTTCACACGTCTCAGCAGGCGGGAGAAGCAGTAATTTGGAGTCGTGTTACTGAGCCGCCCAACAAGTTTTTAAATCAATACTAACTCTCCCTCTAGTTCAGTTTTGGAGCTCCAGCAAACACTTCACTCTGTTCACCAGCGGGTCGCTCACTTCTGTTTAGAGCTGGGAATCGAACATACTGGAGCTGCCTGCTGAAATCTGGGTTAACTGGAGTGGTGAAAACATGAAGCTGTAAACAAATTCAATAAATAGCCCTGAGTCAGCTCTGCATTACACTGAGGGCCTGTCCCCCCCCGTCCCCCCTCCCGCCCCAGTTCACCAGTGACTGGCTCCAGTCTCCCCGCTGCCAACAAAGTTTAAAGGGTAGAGATGATGTATGGATAAAAAATAATTTGGTGGCCCCTTTCACATTTACATTATACATGGCTATATGATCTCTTTCTGATATAAAAATATTGTTTAGTGCAGTTTCAATATCTCTTAGAAGTCCATTTCTGTAGTGTCCCTTTAAAGTCTTTCTTTATCTTTAAAGTTTTGGGTCTGGGACATTGGAGCATGGTAAAACTCTGTGCATGGCTGTCTTTAAAGAAAATAATGTCATTTATGTTTTATCAAATATACACTATGCGATGGTCCTGATATGTAAAGCTGTTGCTTCATGTTCTGAACATCCCCTGGACAAATGAATGAACCTGAGCGATTGGGTTGATTGGCTGCAGCTTCACCACTCTGATCGTCGTCCCCATCTTTTCCCATAAACCCACACTGTCCCAGGAATCCACCCGTCTTCCCCCAGACACCCTGGCCCTGATTACTGGGATGCATACGATGAGAGTGAGTACATGTGTTCCCCTCTCTACAGAGTTGGCAGTGGGCTAGTAGAGATGGTCATAGGCACTACAAGGAAACCTTCCTGTTTCGGAGGTAAACTTTGTGACCCTGTTCACGTCCTGTTGGGACTGATTTCTTTCTACGAGAGGGGCTTAAGCCAAGCCCTCTGGGGAAGACCTGATCTCATATTTCCATCTCTCACTGTCAGCAGTCGCCAGTTAATCAGTCAGGAGAAGAGTAATGGGACAGATAAAGTGCAAAATGACCCCCCTCCCAAACCTCAACGTGTGCCACGGGCCCGTCTTTGGCTGTGTCGTTCCCCCTGCTCTATGATGTCTCTCCCTCCTCTTCCCTCGCCGTCGTCCCTCTCTGTCTTTCTGCTGCGCCCAGGGACAGTCCAACAGGTTCTCAGTTCTTTTTGAAAAAAGAGAAAAGTCTCTTGTCCTGGTCTAAAATGCGGTGAGCTCGCCTGGAGGACTGGCTGCCATGGGCCCGCGACAGGGAGGGTGGGGCCGAGCGCCACTCGTCCTGGTGCTTGTCCATCAGCTGCTGGTCAATCACTCTGTGCATATCATCCTGGAGACAAGGAAGGAGACGTGAGTGAGAGAAAGACAGCAGAGACGTGTCACACAGAGCGGACATGTGGAGTTATAGAAAGGGTTGAAGACACTGGATAAATGATCAAAATCTAAATTCCAATTTTAAATGATTAGATTTCAATACGGAAAGGGAGCAGATGATGCAGTCAAATCTCTTTTGAGGAAAAGGTCTTCTTGCTCCTCAAAAAGTCCCGGATGACAATGTCTTTCCCAAATTGTTCTTCTTGAGACACTTCCAAATCCAGGGCACTGTTCAGAACTGGTTCTAACATATGTCCTGAGAGATCCGATCACAAGTGGTCAGCTTAAATACGTCTGTATAATTACGTACCTCATTTCTGTTAAAATTATGTTGTTTTTACTCAGTCTGGGTTCACAGATGTGTCCGATGACAATGTTTGTGTTACGAGCATGTGTTTATATCGTGATGATGGTCACATACACTGTATTGACCCTGAGAAGCCGGAGAGGATTTAAACTGTGGAGGGCTAAGAGACTCAGAAGAATGAGGCCACGTCCTTGGAATGTGGGTGAATGATCGGATCTCAGATATTTATACCAGGTCTGAACAGTGTGACTATATGTGGGATATTTATTTTTGTTGTAAAGAGTAATTATGCACCTGAATTGCTTCTAGAGGGCCAAAGGGAGAAACTGTTTGGTAATTAGAATCTTAATAAAAAGTAAATTCAGTGTTGCATGAATCAGTGTTTTTCTGTTTTCCTGTCCCGATGATGATCCCTGAGAAACACTGATCTGACTTTGAATTAAAGGATAAAGACAGCGCTAATGCAACCAGGGGTTTCTGACCTGCTGTTTGGTGCTCACTAAATGAGTTAATACATTTTATTAGTAAACTATTAGTCGTCTTCGGATGTTACCTAATCTTAGTCAAATACAGCCATGCTTCACCCTCACATTCACATTTGCTGGTGGTACAGGAACTGATATTTTTTGTTTCTGTGTTGACACCTCTTAGCGTGAACAGTGGGATACAGGTGAGTGGAGACAGGCCGGTGGAGAGAGAGGGTGGTGGGATAGGATGGTTCTCTGTGTGATGGTTAATGGTTTCAGAGAGACAGGGAAGCTGGGATGAGCATTGCTCCGGTCGGAGTCAGTTAACCGTGGCATGGAATGGCTCAGCACGGCGAGGGTGAAACGGCGAGATGGCGCAGCTCGGGCTCACCTCTAAGGCAGGAGGAGGGGGTGTGGGGTACCACAGGGGAGAGAGGGTGGTACGGAAGCTGAGAAAGGCCACTAGATCAGAAACCACAAGAGCCAAACAGTAAAGAGCCCTGAGGAGGCAAACTGTGGGCAGGGAGAAGAGAGAGAGAGGAAAGAGCTGCCAGTTAGGGACGAGGAGGGGGATGGAGGGCACACACACACACACACACCCCCACAGCAAACCCACTGACATACACTCAGAGGTTAATTGAGAGGTTTAATGTATGTGCACAGATTATGTTAAAATACAATGACATTAAACACAAGTGACAGGGAAGAGAAGGGAAAATGGAGAGAAACTGTTCCAGTCTATATCTTTACAATTAGATTAACATAATCCATCCAGGAACTACATTTACAGAGCAGCTTCTTTATGTCACTACCTTAAATATCTGTACGTAAGAACGTCAGGACTGTTACAGGCTTTTACTGATAAACTTGCACATGACTTCTGACCCACCTGCCAGGCCTCCAGCTGCTGCGACAGGTTGAGCTTCTGCTGGATGGCGTCCAGGAGTTGGCTATTCAGAGACATGATGTCTATTTTACATTTGGCTAGCTCCATCTCCACTGCTTTCTTTCTGCAGGACACATACAACACACAGAGAGACGCTAGAGGTATCTTACAAGCATGAAAGGCTGCATGTGAGGAACTCCTTCACATAGAGATGAATTCAGAACAACTCTTATAAATAGGAGATTAACTGTTTTATTCAATATCCATCCACTTACGTGCGTTTATGTTAATATAAACTTATTATAAGACTAGAGATCCACGTATCAGTGCCCCTAATACTGATTAACATTATTACTAATTATGGCTCTGGCTTAATATTAAAAGCCCTCAGAAAGAACTCGAATAAGTTCTGTATATATTTAGTAGCTTTTCTAACATTGATGACAACTCAAAGTGCTTCACACCCACACACATTCTGACATTGCTATCAAACATCAATCACACAGTCTACCTCCTAAGCCACACCGTCTTTAAATAGGTTTCATATTTGCTTTTGAAACATTGATGTCTTAATAAATGTATCCCTTACATATGGATATGGAAACCTGATACTTGAAAAGTCATTGCTGTGACCTGGGCACAGAGATATTTCAAAAGTAAAGTCTGACAGGGCAGGAAACACACTCAGTTTGAGGAAGTCAGAGCGATCCGAATTTGCTGGAAATTGGAATTGCACTTTACTTGGTGAATACAGAGTCATGACTTCCTAAAAAGTATAAAGATTATTTAATAAACGTATAGACATTTCTTTAATTGATTTTTTGAATAGTTTATAGAGCAGTTTTAATATATTATATTATATAGGCTGTATATATTTACAATAGAAATCTATTCTATTCTATTATTCATTCATTATAATCATCATTATTACTGCATCAGTGATGTGGTCCTACTTGGCTATGGCGTCGTCGCGGTCTCTGATGGCACTCTGGAGCTGCTCGCTGGGTTCTCGTATCTCAGCCATCACCCTCATCCGCTGGTTGTCCTCCCTGAGAGAGCACATCTCTACAGAGAGAAGCGCCATCTGCAGGTCACATGGAAGAGAGCATGAAACAGAACTGTGAGACACAGGCAGGATACAGGCTTTAATGGCAGATTTATACAGTGGGCTGCTCATGTGTGAGATGTTGAGATGTTGGATAAGTGAACTGTGTGTGTGTGTGTGCGTGTGTGTGTGTGTGTGTGTGTGTGTGTGTGTGTGTGTGTGTGTGTGTGTGTGTGTGTGTGTGTGTGTGTGTGCGTGAGTGTGCGTGCGTGTGTGTGCGTGTGTGTAAGATGTCATTTCAAACCCATTGCAACCCATTGTGAGTGAGCTCTCCCTGCAGAAAGGAGACGAGGTTGAAACGATGTCCTACATTACAAACAAAATGCATCAAATTCACATCAGCTAAGGAGCTGCTGAGAACCACATCTGCACCACTGGGTCATGTTATTTTTAGACATGAGTATTTGTTAATTCATTGCTATTCCACAAAGAAAGATCGGATGTGATTTAGAATTAAAGAATCCTGTCTGACTCTTCCACAGGATGAGAAGCAGAGCCGTGCTGTGTCCCTGATAAAAGGGAAAGCTGAACATGTATATCAACATGTCCATGTACAGTATATGATGTATATGGGTGTACACATGTGAACAAATGTTATAGACGCTGGTACCTGATTGTGCAGCTGCAGCAGCTCCCCTTGGCCACTGCGTGTTTTGTCCTGCTCCGCCTCGTGCAGGTCTCTGACCTCCCTCAGCTCTTCTCCCATCTTCCTCACCTGCTCCTCCAAAGCCTCCTCATCGCTGCGCCGCGAGCCCTTTAAACACGACACACACTCACGGTCAATGTACTGCTACTGGCAGTTCAGTGGTTCATTTATTCTGTCTCTAAAAGAGGCAGTATCCTGTTAAAGCATTATTAGTCCGTTATTATCAGATACCCAATCAAGTTGCCCCTGAAGGAAGAGATATATGACAGAGAAAGTGCTGCACATAGATGCATTGTATGAATGTGTGAGTACTGTAAAGTGCTTTAAGTAGTCACCCACACTAGACTGTCTAGTCTAAAAAGACTCATTATACCTTACATCTTCCACTAATTAATTCATATTTACTTATATATATTAAAAGTCAAAATTTAAGTTAACAGTGGCTATATGTCGTAGTGTCAACATGAACATAAATGTATCCAGAGACAAACGGGTGAATAGCATCACCAAAAAAGATACAGCAGGAAGGGCAGGTGAAGCCAGAAGTGTGTAAGTTATTGACATACTTTAATTTAGTTAAACAAGAAGGCAAACAGATACAACCATAACAAAACCTGCTTCATTTCATTTACAAAATGATCGCACTAATAACTTCTATATCATTTTCTGGCTCTTTCTCAAACGCTAAATAACATGAGTGGGTTCTTACTACACAGTCTCGTACCATTGATTCTGTTTACACTAGTGATACCAAACTGCATAGTTCTTCCAACAAAATGAATTGGAAACCCCTTATTTTGTGAGATGTCATTTCTCCAGAACTGCTGAGCTGCCAGTGAGTTGTTCATTACCGTGGACTCGTTGCCATCCAGCAGGTTCTGTGTCAGCCTCCGCAGCTCCAGAAGGCCGGTGTGGAGGCTGCCAGTAGGCACATCCTTGGCAGAGGACGTCTCAGAGGAATCGTCCATGGAAGAATCGGTTGACAGCGCCGAGTCGGTGATGTCGTTTCCCCGGAGATGGGAGCAGAGTGAGCGGACCTCGCAGTAGGCCTCCCACAGCTGGAGACGCAACTGGACAATTTGGAGGAGGGGATATTTAGATATTAGTCTGCCAACCGCCTGGTGCTGACAGCAGGATGGAACATATTAAAATAACTTTGTATAGAGCATTTTTCAACACGAAGAACAAAGAGCTGCACAACAAGAAAATAAACATATAGTAACAGGAATAATAATAATAATGATAGAAGAACATTAAGAGCCCGGCAGCCCAAGTAAATGCTGAAATATGCCATCTGAAAAAGTATGGTTTTAAAAAAAACACTGTGTCAGACGGCCTTATTTTCTCAGGCAATTTAGCCAGAAACTTGGAGCCCTGATGGAAAACACTCTGCACCCCCCATAAAAAAATAACTCTGAGATTGAGATATGGTGCTCAAAGGATAGGTTACAGTCAAACAATATGCAGAGATTTCAAGCAACAAATAAAGAGTGGACTCAACAAAACATCACCCAAGAGTCATGGTGGTAATTACCTGCTCCCTCTCCTGCTCCTGCTCCTCCTGCTCCATGCTCTGTTCTATCTCACACAGCAGACTGGATGGGTGTGGGGTGAGGCCGTGGAGGCTGTGCTCCTCTGACAGCTCCTCCAGCCGAGAGGTCAGCTGCCTGTGGGACACCTGAACCTCCTGGAGCTCCAGCTGGCTCTGCCGCAACTTGACACAACCAAGAAGGCAAACTTTTAACAGAACGAAGTATGTATATCTGCAGAGGTCTGACAGCAGAGCTGACTAATCTTTAGAACGAACTCTGGTTGAACACAAATATTGCTTTGTCCAGGTGCATTTTATTAGCTGCTGTCAAAGATCGAACAGTCCTTCGTGTCTCCGTACCTGTAGGTCCTTCTCCTGACACTGCTTCTCCAACACCAGCGTCCTCTCTCTGAAGTCGTCCACTGTGCTCTGCAGCAGCTCGTTCTCCTCCAGCATGATGTGCACCCTGCGCTCCAGCTCCATCTTCCTCTCGGACAGCATCTTAATCTAACATGTCAGACAGCACCGCTCAGTTACTACGCCCCAGTTAAAAGGTAATAACTGGTGAAATGGAGGATTGCTCTGATTTCCTGGTCGATAGCGGCAGTTGGGCAGCTGCTGGCATGATTGAAATCTGCATTTTGTTGTTGTTCTGACTCTGAGGGAAGCAGGGCTCTTACACAAGATTAAAAAGTACTCCCACTGGTCCAAAGAATGTGTGTTGCCTAGCATGGGCGTAGGTGTTAGTTACCACCCTCATCTTCAGGAATGTTTTGGTGCTATATCAGCTTACTATTCACCATGGCTATATAATATAACAGCCTTCTAGGCTACAGCACAACTTCTTCCACATGAACTGTTTCTCTCTTTAGCAGCCCGAGCAGCTTTCCCCATTACACAAACATCAGTTCTTGCTCATTTCTATCCCTTCTGCTTTTGACCTACATCTGGTAACCTACTTCACGGATCAGTTGTTTTTTTCACCACCATATGAGTGCCCACGTTTTCCAACTTCTGGATATTTTTAGGCTGCTATAGTCTCCGTCTTTTCAGAAATGTGGGGGGAAAAACCATTAGTCATCAGCATATGTGGTATAAAGGCAAAGCGATGGAGATGTGGGAGCACCCAGACATTGCAGTATCTCAGCCAAATATAGAGCAGAGCCTCTCCTTCCAATTATAGCACAAGCTCTGCAGTCTGGGTGTTTTCTGCCTGTCTTTGAAGCGATGCTGTGGAGGAACTCTCCACTGTTTTTATTCTCTAACAGTATCAATGTTTATAACACAAGCAGCAGATACATGACCATGGCTGACATCACAACACATCTCATGCTCTGATTAGCATCAGGTTTTTAATGCTCAAACAGTTTTTCATGGAAACAGGGATTTCTGTAAGGATGTGGAAATGCCATTTTAGGTTATACATCTATTCATAACATATCTGTGACAACATACGATCCTAATTGGATCCACTCATCTAATAAGAGATTAAAAGCAATTGTAATTTCTGAACGGGAAATGAAAATGGTGCAAGTCATGTTTGTGTTATTTCACAAGACGCTGCATGCAGCATGCAGTCAGGCCGACAGACAGCGCTCGGTAACCACTCACTTCTAGCCCTTGCTGCTCCGACCAAGTGGGGAGGAGAGTGAGTTAAGGGGGAACGAGTGAGGAGAGAGATAAAGATTACAGAGAGGGGGAAACAACAAGTTTAAGAGAAAGTGCCCAGAAGCAATTCCAGTAGCATGACAGGTACACTACCTCTCTTTCCTGACAGGGTTTAGTGGATTTCTTCTTTTTTGGATATAAAAAAACTGCAACTTTAAACTATGTCACTTTGGACGCAGAACTAATGACACAGAAGATAAATCCCCAGTGATCTGCTGTCAAATTAAACACCCAGGCTTCTTGCTGAGAGCCAGTAACTTCCTTTTTTATCATTTTTAGAGTATAGCTGAACCATTCTGTTTTGTTTAGCTCTTTGATGATGTGCACTCTGAAAGGTATAATGGCAAGATGCTCCAGATGGTGGCTCACCTCAGCCTGTAGAGTCTCCAGTCCTGTCATGTGTTGTCTCGTAGACATGCTCTTCTCCCTGAAGTCGCCACGTAATGAATGGACCTGAGTGGACAGCTGCTTCTCCACCTCTGCAGCCTGGAAACACAAACACACACACACACGCACACACACACACACAGAACACAGAAAATGTACCTTTGATCAGTCTGCTTTCACTTTACTCTTTTTTTTTTATATTCTTCACACTCTCACGTCATTATCATTTGACAAAACCTGTTGCCTACATTACCCACAATGCAAAGAGAAGCAGGCAAAACACTCCTAAGATGTAACAAGCTAACTCTATATGAAATTACACAAAACTATACGTTCTTCATTAGACAGTAAATATACACAGTTTCATCCTAATGAGACGTTTAAATAAGAACTTTATATCCAATTAGACTTTACAAGAAATAATGTGTTCTTCGCTATATATTAAACACACAGGTTGTCCCTTGTAAGGACTGCCATCAGACCATTTAATGCTGTGTCACTATTCAAACCTAGTAGCCACCTTAGCCAGGACACTGCACTATATCCCACTGTTACATCCTCATAAGACTTTATTAGAATGTGATTAACAACACATTACTTCAGACTTTTTACACCACTTACTTCAACTAGAATATGATGCAGCAGACCTCTCAGCTCTATTGTGTTGAAGTATAATTGTGTTCTTGGTAACAACAACATGTTGTTAAAGTTACATCAACTGCTTAGTTCAATCAGAAAGACTACACAGCAATCTTTAGTTTGTGTTTACTTAGACTTAGAAAGGGACTCATTTGAGCTTGAGACACACACACTCAGACACACACACACACACACACGCACATAGATTTATTAACACGTTGGTATTCAGGACATGTATTACTGACGTAGTTTTGTTTTTCCCACACTCTTATATGACACATTTGATAACTGTTCTTCTGAGTGTGCATTTCCCGCAAATGTCACAGCCCTTTTCAGAAGCCTACAATAGCCCACAGCTCAGTGTTGGTGCTCTCTGCCACACACTCAGAGATGAGCTTATATCGGCCAGGTGGGAACAGGCTATTCAGTGCCAGGCTGGGCTTCATTAGCATAGAGCTGCACTCACGAAGCTCCCGCTCGCATCATCTTCACTGCCATGGCAACAGCAAAATCCTAAAAATGACTCTTTTTACAGCTCACTGAGGAGACTAAACATGGCTTATATAGAGCCAAAAACAAAACTTAAAGAAGGGAGATGTGCAGTTTGAAATATTTTTCATTTTTTCAATTATGTTTTTTTAACACTAGTGTGCATCAATATGAACTGCAGCCTCTAGGTGGCACTACACAGCCTTCCCACAGGCTCACAGAGATTTGTAGAGGCTCAACTGCTGGTCATGTTCATGAGTTTACTTCAGTTCACTCCAGTCCTCAGGTAACTCTGGTGTGAGTCTGTGTCAGTGCTCTGCTGGGAGGACAGGCTGCCAGGACAACTCTGCCTCTACTCAGCTCTGCTCTGAACAATAACTTAACGGATGGAAGCAGTGTGACTACTCTGCTGTGACCCTGAGGGGTTGTAACCAGGTGACTGAACTACCTGTAAGGAAAGGTAACATGCCAGTGGTCCTCCTCATATGCACACCATTCAAACATTGGAGCACATTTGAGTAATTTAGGGCTCAGTTTGTCGCCCAAAGACACTTTGGTTTGTGAGCTGAAGGAGCTGGGTATAGAACCACCAACCTTCTGGTAAGTGGACAACCCGCTCTATTTCCTGAGCCTCAGCCACCTTGAACCCATTCATCATCTCTCTGTCAGTTCAATGCTATTCCAGAAAAGACTGACATATAATAAGAATAAGTCAAAGTTGTCACTAAGGATAAAAGAGATTAATCTGTTTGAAAAATAAATACATAGAACAAAGAATGTCTGAAAGATGATTGAGTCCAAAGCGGGACTGAAAAGGAAGGTTTGAAGTTACATTTTTAAGATTCCAACACTGCTGGCTGTGCTCAGATCATCTGGCAGAGGAAGTTAAAGAAGTTACATATTTAATTTTAAACTCAATGATTGTTAATTTTGTTCCACCTTACTGCAAAATTATTTCCCATTAAACCTGACTGCAAACAACACAAAGATGGAGTTTACAAAATCAGAACAAGGGTAAGATAAGTTGTCAAACATAATGAGTATATGGTTTACTGGTATGGTTTCATGGATGGATTACTAATCAATGAGCCTGACATTAGCCTGCTGAATGGGGTTTGTGGGTTTTCATTATCATTTGGCAAATCTATGTGTACATCTGACACTCAAAACAGGTTAAACAATCACTGAGTTAAACAGAACTCTGAGTAGAAGTGTTGAGTCAGAGTGACAGTCATGGCCACAGCCTCAGCTTCCCTGTGTTTCCTGTGATTCCCCTTGTGTCTGTGTGTTCCTCCTTGTGTGTCTCCCTGTGTTGTGTATGTTTGCCAGACGTGGCTCATCATTCTCCAGGCCTGCTGCCACGTTAGCTGATCGAGCGATCTCCCCCTCCTCATCCTAGCTGCACACCTAGTTCCCATCTCCAATCCACCCTGCAGTGTATATGAACCCGTGCCTTTCATCCAATGTTCAAACTGCCAAATTGTGAATCCTCTGTTCCCCAACAGCTGTAATTAAAGTCTGCCAATTGAATTGTAAAGTCATGTTTTCAGTGAGTTTTTTTTTTTTTATCCTAATACTCTGACCTTGTTTAGCCTAGTGACAGGATGGCCAAACCAACCAGCCTGACCCCTGGCACAGCCACAACCAACTCAACAAACACCAGTTTCACTGGACCTGCCACCTCCCTCCCCACTTTACTTAACTGTCTTTTTCAGGACAACTTAACCCTTAAAACCTGCTCCTGTGTTCAGTTTGTTGCACTTTGGTACAGCATCTAGTGAAATCGTAAAAATAAGTGAATGTAACTAGATGCAAATAACCATAAGGTCCCCTCAGCCTTATACCCAAGCCTTATTTAAACACAATGGAAGCCCCATGTTATACATAAAGGAGAATCTGAGTTAAAACATTGACATTTTAGATAAGGTATGGTAAAAAAAAAAATGTGTGTCACACAATGTAACCATAAAATGCATTAAGGGATATTTCAAACAACTGATCTGCGATATACCGGAGATAAGGGAGAAACAGACACAAGCTGATCCTCCAGGAACTGTTTGATTAAAAAGTTGATCATATTGTTTGAGAGTTGAATTATTTTGTCAAAGATGCATCATTCAAATGACTCAAGATGTTGCACATTTGATTTAATTGTTTGACCACAGCAGCAGTGTTCTGTGATCCCTCCAAGGATAAGTGAATGGATGGATTTTTAAATATAAATATGACTGGGTGACCTATGACAACTTCTTTATGTTGTTTTGTGCTACCACCACCACATGCTGTTCCTACCCCCATACTCAATAAAAAAGTATTCAACACATTTTAAGAATTATTTTCAGCTCTAGTTTGTCTCAGGCTTAAATCACCTTGTGTATTACTGTGATCTCATGTATGAGTCAGTGTTCAGATGTGGGTTTCTATGTGCCAGCTGCACAATTCAGCGTCTGCTAAACAGATGTACAGTCAGTGGAGGCCTGTGCGGCTCAGACAGTTCACAGCGCTCACATGACATGTGACCCACTGGCCCAACAATCTGACAGACTGAGATCCTACGAAAAAAAGAGTTGACCGCAGACTGCCTGATTTACAGTCAGTTAATCTGCATGTAAATTCCTCAGATATCCCAGATCAAGCATTATCAGCACGACCTCAGCAGAGACGCTTTCCTTTACAGCCTCTCTTCTCTGACAATCACCTGAGTAAATACATTCACTTTGCAGGAGGAATAAATGGAGAGCCGAGACTTGAAAAGTAGATTTTCCCTCCTGTTGATTCAGTAACAGGCGACCTGTGGCTGTGAACATGATCCATCAGATATGATTGAAAGGTGCTTTATGGGTCTTTGGTTGCGCAACCTGACATCAAACTATCGGGATCCCCTGTACAGCACATTCCCATGGTAACAACACGTGGCAGTTCCGATTTGCAAGTCACTCGGGTTGTCATAGCAACCAGGGAGAAGTAGGATTGGCCCGAGCTGCGACGTGTAATCACGTTGCTTCTGGTATTTTCCTTTTGTCGCTTTCACAGAGCGCTGCCTTGTCTAGACCTACGGAGGTTGGGCAACCCTGCTGTCAAGCGGTTGCTTAACCAATCCTGCGAGCGACAATGCGCACAGCTGATCCTGACAGCAGCTGTACCTGGGGTTGATGGGAGGCAGGGGATGATAGCTGGGCAGATTCTCATGTTCACTAGGAAGCCACATTTCTACTTTGTCACTCAAAGATATTCACAATACACCTTGTTTGGTATATTATTGGTAATGACACGTCAACAACAAATTATTGCTCCTCTAAAACCTTGAATAAAGTCGAGGTTTATGGGCAGAGGATGGCGCACCCTGTTAAGGGCTATGAGGCAAATTGTGATTTGTGCACACAAATAAAATGTTATTGATTTTTTGAATTGAACCACTTTGATGAGTCCCTTGAGGCTGCTGTCACATTTGAATCACGTGGAGGTTGAGAGAGGTAGAATAGACCATGACCATAAAGTATGGAGACACACTGAGTCAGTGCATCTTCAGCCCTCTGTGACCATGTGTGGTGATGTAATTAGAGAAAGGTCCTTCTCCTGCTGCTTCACTCTGACCAGATTAGAACTGAGGAGACTGGCTGTCCTCACACTGTAGAGCCATACACACAGCACACACCTCCGACGCTCATCTTCAATATCAATGGAACCTGAATAGCATATGTAGTTTGATGACCAGTGTACACACACACACACACACAAACACACACACACACACACACACACATACACACCCTCCTCACAAGAATAACCACAGGAGGTGTACATGTCTGCTGAGGGAAAGATTCAATAGCTGAAGATTACATTTCTTAGATCCTCTTTACCCAAATATCTAAGTTACCTGCTGTTATTAATTAAGTAAAGTATGTGCTGGAGTTGTTTTGGTCCGGGGCTGAATGCATATGGCAAGGCTATTAGCACGGATTATAGCCTAATCCCCTCAGCGCTGCATTTTAGCCCATGACTTACATCACTTCCTATGGCGCGCCCTGCCTTGTCAAGGTCGTCGCACTGCAGCCAATAGAAGGTTCTGTTAATAAGTTAGGAGGGTCACGGGCTGTTTTTGTGAATCTAATTTCGGGCTTAAAGGTTTGCTTTAGAAATTATCCTCTGAAAAGTGGCTATTTATATAAAGAGTAACAAATACATTTAATTAATCTAAAATGAATATACAAAAAGCTCATCAGTTAATAAATATGTTAACTAGAAACAGAGGAGTAAATTAGTAATAATCTTTTCTTAATTTCCGCATTTCTATATATCTACGCTTATACGGTTTGCTTTAACTTTTCTATATGATTATATAGAGATTGGTAATTAACTGATACAAATAAATGCTAACTGAGAAATAAATTAAGAAGCGTCATTATTTCTTCATCTTAAAGGACAAACAAATATTGGGAAAATGTTTTAAATAATTTTAAACTTAAAATGGGTTTTTATTATTTATTGGCTAATAAGTCTTTTTGTGTGTTATTGTTAACCTAGAGGCAGTGGATGTGCTTAGTCTGTCAGTTTGGAGCCTGGTCCTCAACAGATGTGTCTATTGTTCAGTCACCACTCTGTGACATGTGATTTTCAGAAGGACTGACAAGGAAGTGCAGTCCTCATAATCATGTGATGACAGAGGAACATGTGCTATTTCATAGTTTTAACAGGACGGTTCCAACTAGAGCTAACCAAAACGCAGAAATTAGGCAGAAATAGTGCACACATTGTTTACACTGTTTCACATTCTCTCTTTTCACTCTGAGCTGTAAATGTTCAACATTACTCAGTCACCACCCATCACTTATTAAAGAGCCCAGAGAGAGAGATACAGCAATGAGAAAGCAATTTAGACATAGAGAAAAGGGGATATAAGAGAGAGAGAGAGAGAGAGAGAGAGAGAGAGAGAGAGAGAGAGAGAGAGAGAGAGAGAGAGAGATAGAGACCGCCCAACGCACTGAATCATAAGATCTGGATCGATGGAGTCAATTAGGTCTCGTGAATTTCACTGAGTCACAAAGACCACCAGATATTCTCTGCGCCCCAAAGCACAAAACAGACCACTTTCAGGGAAATGTCTGTATCGCTCCCACACCCAGGTTTCAATTAAAATAAATGCACTTTAATTATGCTAGGTGTCCGCTCTCTGCTTTATTCCATGTCAACTGACTTGACCAGCACAAATTCCTGATTGCAATGTGATGATGGTGTTGGAGCAGGAGAGAGCAGGAGGCTGCTTGAATTTGACTGGAAGACAACGAGGAGAACTGCTCCACACAGCAGTGAACCACACAGCACCACACAGAGCCTTCTCCTCCCTGAGCAGCATGTGCCCAGCAGCAGATCACAGCTTCTCCCGGGAGAAACAACACTCACGTGCGCATGTGAGCGTTGCCATGGACAGCCGTAATGAGGGGGGGGGGGGGGTTATGAAATCACCTGCACAGGCTTGTCAGCCTTTGTCTATAGAGCTCTGGGCATCCTGACATGTAGTTTTGTTACCCACTGCCATCCTATAGCAGCTAACAACACTGTCAGGCCTCTGTTTACAGCCCCAGAGCTGATGCTGTATAATGGTCTTAAAGGAGTTTAGGCTGTATATCCCTCTGACAGGCAGGGTAGCATGACGCCATCCTGCTCAACCGTGTGACATAACAGTTGTTAGGCACGAGACAGAATTTAGGGAAATTCGATTATTTTTCAGTTCTGTGTTGACAAGACCTGATTGGTCTTGACACAGAGCGTGTGCAAATAAACAAAAACAGTGTAATGTAAACTCTATCCATTCTGAATGTCAAGAAATAAGTTAGTAATGACATTAAGTATGGATTATTCTTTGCAAATCCAGGATTGCTGATGCAGTCACATTGTGGATTTTGGATCTTGGAGGCAGCTGATGGTGGATTATAATTACAACTACATTTCTTAGATATACAATATTCCTACTCGCATAAACTACCATTACTGCCAATTGGTCTATCAATACCTCTTACAATCATGCTACTCTCTTCTTCTCTGTCAGACATTTTTGTTTGAACAAATACTTTAAACATTGACTCATCTCTCCATTAATGTTAGACACAATCTTTTCTCATCAATGTTGTAAATATTGTTTTTTTGTTGGTGGGACATTGTGACATTTATTGCATTTCTGTCCATCCTAGGCAGGATCCCTCACTGGATGATGCACCTTGTTCAGCCCTATGAGGCAAATTGTGATTTGTAATTATGGGCTATACAAAGAAAATTTGATCGATCGATAAGTGGTCCTTGTTTCGGTGTAGATTGAGCCGATTGACGTGTTTGAGCTCCTCAGCAAGGAGTTAATCAGGAGTAGCAACAAACGCTATAGCACTTTCAGCTCCATCAATCTGCATCTACTGCCAATCGCAGTTCATCCTTATGTGTGTGTCCAGTATATCAAGTGGGAAAGAGCATAGCTTCAGTACATCACGTCAGAGAAAATACAGCTTCAAGTTGTCGTGCCAACCCTGAGCACTGCTGTATGTCCAGTCTGTATCTGTATGTATCTTAGATATCAGATATCTGTCAATCGATCCATGTTCTCTCTCCTATCACACCTTTTTAACCCTGCAATCAAATCACCTGTCAATGTGCCTAGTGCTATTGCATAAGTGTGCAGTCCTATCAGTCTAAATTATTCAACGTAAGACCCTGGAAGCTATGCTTTTATATTGATGAGTTAGCATAATTCAGGTGAAGTTAGAAAGAGAGAAAGACGGGCTGAATAAAGGTAGAGCCCCCGCCTGCCCTGGGGGGGACGATGAATCTTGATGAACCTTCAGGTTGGCTGAGCACCTTATTTAATGTCAGCCAGGCAGACGTGAACTGGACAGAGTGGCCCCAGGCCAGGCCACACATACACACACACACACACACACACACACACCCACACAAAGACAAGCTGGCATTTGCCTGAGAAATGTCCCATGGTAGGGGGCAGGGATCTTTAAAGCAACATTAACCAGTGTGATACACTGACTCAAAGCCAAAACTAATTAAATTTCAATGCAGATGGACCAAGGCCTTATGAAGCAGTAAATGGGAAGTGCAAACACACACACACAAACAAACACACACAGTGCTCACCCTACTGAGTTGCTCCAGCAGTCTGTGGTTCTGTTCAGAGAGCTCGCTGATGGCCTTGGTCTTGTCCCTGTCAGCCTCCCTCAGCTGGACCTGGTGGAGCTCTAGCTCGCACTGCAGCTGCTGGACGTCCGTCTCCAGCTCGGCCACGCGACCCTCCCACTCCCCCTCTCTTCTCTCCAGTCGCCGACGTAACTCGTGCTTATCCTGCTCCAAGTGCTGCATGTGATAGGATAAGGGTGATATGGTTAAAACTGTTTGTTCAGATTTGTTCAGATTTCATTTACGGTGTCGCCTTAATTTCACAGAATATAAGAACCAAGTGGAAACATTGAGGTATAGACCAAGTCCGAGACAAATGCTGGGGCTTCAACCCACGGAGAAAGTTATGCTCAACCTTTGGAAAAAATTCAGTAGAGGAAAAAACTTTAGAACTTCAAACTTGAGACCTGATTCCCATGGGGTTGCTGATGATGTACAGAGGCGTCAGACCTATGCATTTATCATTAACATGACAACATACGATACTGACAGTGAAGACAGTTTGAAGATTAGTTTGAGTAAAAGGTGTAAAAGTTCAAAAGAGTGACAATAACTGCACCTCTGATAATAAAATGTAAGCACACATTGAATCTGCAATCTGGGAAAGAGTTTAGGGATTTTAAAACTGAGCCCATCTTTTGTGTTCCCTGTCTCCTGGAGTGACAGTTAAGATAATACAATGCTTCTACTCTCTAGATGGCAATGAACGGTGAGCAGATGCACTGCACGGCCAGTGGCTGTCAGTTTGGATGTGAGTTGTTATTGTGTTTAAGTCGAGGGCTGAAGCAGTTGGCATCTATGTGGCCACTATTTCATCTAAAGGCTGAATGCCCAAAACAAAAGGAGGGATCACAGGGGTTCAAAACAAGACAACAAAACAACATCAACCGCCATTAGAACCGGGAACTGTAACAACATCAATAACAACAAGCAGCAGCTTATTTCTCTGAGCTGTAACACCAGGATGAGTATGGATCAAAGGGCTGAACAGATGTACAGTTGATACATAGAAGGCCCTGGACAGGATTAGTCTTTGTGGTGTCTCAGGCCATGTGTTGGGCTTGTGTGAAGGATTTTAAAAACAACAGCTCAGCTTCACAGTACGAAATAACTCAGACTAAAAATACAGAGCCACTGAGGTCCACTTCTTTCTTTAGATTGGCGTGACTAGCACGGCTCAAAAAGTCTAATTCTGCAGTTTATAGCACATTAGATACAATAAGACACAGCCATGGAAAAGGTGAATCATGCTACTTGACTTTGATGCGAGGCTCTACACTCTGCATTTGTTAGGACCCTGTTGAGTTTGTTTACATTGCGATGGTCCCAAGTTGGCTCTCGGATTATGGCATTTTGAGGCCATACCAGAAAGAGGCTTAGGGCAGCATTAAACCTAGAGTGAGTGATATTTTCCAGTTTAAGTTTACCTCCAATTTCTCGTTGAGATCTTTGTGCATTTTCTCATATTGCTTGCTCAAGTCTTGGTTTCTCTCCAGCAGTGCTTTGCCGAGTTTAGCAGCTAAAACCAAGTCTTTCTCCTTCTGGCGGAAGAGCGACAGTAGGTCTGCGTTGTGCCCCACGACAGGCATCTCTAAGTCCGGCAGCTCCTCCTCGTCGTCCCGCTCCCCGGTGAGCATGGCAAGTTCCTCCTCCAAGGCCATGCCGAGGCCTCCGGTGCCGGCGTGCCGCAGCGGGTGACCCTGGAAGTCGCCGGAATCCTGAGCTGCGCCGGGCCGGGGCTCCATGCAGTCGCTGTCCAGCTCCAGTGGTGCTGAACCCGCGGCAGACGTCTGCAGGTCGAGGCAGGAAGCGGACATCGCCACCCGGCGGAGGAAAAGCCAATGGATAAGAGCCGAGGGATTTCACTCCGGATGAACCCACCCTGCTCTGACTGGGCTGGGCTGACCGGGCCGGCTCGTTATCGACCATCCATCCATCATTCTCCAAATTCAGAGCTACTCTTCCCAGTTTCCTCACGTCCCTCTCTGCTGGTTCACCCACCAGTCGCGACTCTGACTTGAATCCCAGCAATCACTGCCTCTTCTGCGGCGCACTGTCTGGGTACGATCGGACACGCAGGCTGGTATTATCCGGGTATAAAGCGCCTGGAGGAGCTGCGCGCTGCGGTCGGTCGGTCAGGGTCCACCCCGTCTCGGGGTCCCGGCTCCCCCATAATGATGACTGGCCTTTTACACCGGAGGCTTTTGCCAGTCAAACAGATGAGCGCGGTCCCGATGCTTCTCAACCTCTTTCCCTTTTTGAGTGCGCGTTCCCGCCACGGTAGTGACGCAAGCTGCAACCTGTTACAAACCGCGCGCCCATTGGCTGAAAACCATAGCGCCATATTTTGGTGCTTCTCACACATGTGAGAAACCCTCCATAGTGAGCACGTGAAGAGATGAAATAAGAACACGCTGGCAGCAGCCATTGGGATCCATGATGGACCTGTGACGAATTTACAATCACCAATAAGCAGGGTATAACACTAAAATACAATGATGGATGTATTGATATTAAATAATAACCTATTAGGAAAACTAGTAGCTTACTTGTATTATAAAGGCACCAAAACATGACAGATATTATTTTTTATTTGACTCGAGTGTAACTCACATTTCAACTGACAAATCAGTTTCCATATGTCCCATAAATGAGTGTAGCTTCCGGTACAACGCAGTTATCGCCATGTTTTCAAACCTTCAGAGTAGGGAGATTATCATTTCAAATATTAAACATACTTTTTGAGAATATTCGGTTTTTGTTTTACCTTATGTTAACACACACACACACACACACACACACACACACACACACCCACACACACACACCCCCACACACACACACATAACAAGCCTGTTATTGTATAGTAATAATAATGCAAATGATAGAAATAAGAATAACAACCAGAGTGATAATAGGTGTCCCAGCATTCTCGATACTAAGGTACATTTCACTGACAATATAAATTAATTTACTGTAAAATATTAAGGCTGGACATTAACTTTTATAGGGTTAATAATAATAGATAATAAGTTTAATTTATTTTGCGCCTTTCAAGAGATGCAAGGACACTTTACCCTAACCCATGGCAGCTGTACAGGACTTTATGAAGTGAAATGTTGCATTGGCCTCAACTGTTATTTATATATCATTTTCTGCTGTTGATCAGCTCTAAATTCTACAGCTCCTCTCTAATTTGCACCATGCTTAACACTTATTTTCATTTATTTAAAGGCATTTTCTTCCAGTTTTCTGTTTAAAAGATTGAAGTGGTAGTAGCTTATCCCAAGAGGCTAGGCCCTTAAATGATCCAAACTTGGAACAATAGAGAACCTTTTGCAATCTGAACCTTACTTAAAACACTGCAAAGCACAGAATTAACTAAATGCATCGATGTGCTATTCCTTCTGACGTGGATGGCCAAATGTAAATAAGTCATGTGTGTATTGTTATCATATTTTTTACATATTTATGCCTACCACACTGAGGCAAACTGTTGGCATGACTGAAGAGTCGCAATCAGTATTAGGCTTAGGGCAGTTAAGGTCCTCTCAGATCTAGTCATATGGATGGGGGGGGGGGTGAATGGGGTAGGGATCAGGTTGGGGGCGGAGCATTGATGATGAATGATTACAAACAAAGCCTCTTGAGCTCATAAAGTGAAGCGACAAAAGAAGTGGGTCACAGCTTGCTGGTCCACGGTTGCCTAGCTCCTGAGGGGGGACACAGGAAATAATGGGTGATTTCCTCAGTGCACATCAAACGTCACCGCTAAGCTAAGGGAATTAATCAACCCACATTGTCCTTATTAATGCTGATGGTGTTTTGTTCATGGCAGGTTCATCAAAAACACAACATCTGTGCTATTAAAAGAGATACAGACTGGTCTGATATTACGATCAGACCAGTCTGTGCAGTGTCTTTTAAAAAACACATATTACAAACAATATTAGGGATTGTGGAAGCAGTGATGCCACAGCAGAATGAACCAGATAAGGTTTATTTTGTCATATATGAAAATAGTGTGATAATTGCATGAAGCTACACATAAACAAAATACACATCAGTCTTCACCCACACTGATGTTCCTGTTTGGATGGAGATAAACGTGAGACTTTATTGATCTTTATTTCAGACTGTGGCGCCCTCTGTGGAAAAAATAGGATGTTACAGCCACATAGTCCAAACGATTGGTAATGAGCAGTCCTACACTGCACTGCTTGAAATGACTGCACAGATCAGAGCGAAAAATAGCATTTAGCTGTGTGTCAACAAGCATAGGAGGGCCACTCGGTAATATCATGAATGGTTGCCAAATTATTGGGGGTTTAACGTTGTTTTATTAATACAAGACCATAGTCGTGATTCATAACTGAAATCGGGGATTCTGAATTTCAGCAGTAGGACAGTTGTTTGCACCCAATCACAAGGACAACGTTCCCCTAGAGAACATTAATCGCCTTTTTTCTCAGAGGGATTGTCAACTACATCAAAAGCATTGGTGGTGAATTTCCCAGTGACAGTATTTCTTCCTCCCTTCAATTCCACATTATTTGTCTGCAGTCGTGTGATTTACCAAATAAGTAAAACACCATTAATTTCTTTAGACAGTGAATTATAGTGAAACTTTGCAGTCAGTATCTAGAGCAGCATCTCCCCAGTGCTGTGTGTGCTGTGCTTATGTAACATCAACTCTTAGTCATACAGGCCTGACTGCCTTTTTTTAAACTGATGCAAGGTTTGGATGCTTATTATGTAACACGTGTAACTGGCTTTTCAAACCTCTAGACTGCAGCGTTTCTCTCTGATAGCCCCAACCGTATAACCCAACACTGAAGATATAAACATGAAGACATTTCAATGTATTGCCAGGAGGTGGCAGTATTTTTATACTTGTAAATGACAAGGAAAGCTGCTGACAACGTGCTGAAGAGGTTTCCCTCTGATCATGTTGTTTTCCCATGTTGATAGTTTTTGCCATTACTCTGTTTATGAGCCACCATTGTTTAGTGTTGTTGATGACTTGCTAATTTGTTTGTAGGGAATTAGTTTTCTAACGTCAACAATATTGTGCTCGCTCACTTCAGAGCAGATCTGAATTGTAATCTGAATCTTAAGTGATTCAGAAGGAATGGGTAATGTGCATTACAGTGATATCCCAGAGAAACACCCAGTTTGAAAGTATTGGAATTTTTCTGTCTTTACTTCAGAATTAAGCTGGGATTGGCCTTTGAGACATAAAGTACCTTGTTGCTAGGTAACGTCAGTGTGATGCTGCTGCCTGAATAACAGAGGAAATGCAACCCTTTTTCATATTGATGAGAATAAATCATAATCATAAACCAATTTTGTTTGCTGCTTTTTTAACGGAAAATAGTTGTGACTTTTAATGCAACAAGAAAATATGACCTTTTAACCTTTGCATTTACTGTAAACACATTGTACAGTAGCTGCAAAGTTTGAAAAAGGTGCCTGCTTAAAGCAGTCCCTCAGCTCTAACAGCAGCTTGTATTATGTAATGGTATAAGCTAAAAGAGGGTTCTATTTATAAATTATTACACATTTTTTTCTCAACTATATTTAAGGATCAGAAGGTAAGGTTCTCTCTGAATTCGATGGTTCTGTGCCGCACAGATATGAAGTTGCACAAACACTGTATGTGGCAGGGGATGACCTCATCCTGGGTCTACAGTATGTAGGCAAGTTATTAGGTTACAGTTTGTCCGGACACACAGATTACAGTAACAGATCATTTTGGCTGAATCAAAGAAATCTGTGGCAGCTGAGCTCAGAAATGTCACTGAGTCATTTGATTAAATCAATTCCTCACTGTTGGGAGGTGTGAACTGACTCCATGCCAGCCTATGGGAGTATGCTGACCTGCCCTTAGATAAAAAAAAAATATATATATTTGTTTGTTGCACAACTAAGGCAAGAATTTAACATGGCTTAATTAGCATGTTCATAAAATCTAATTAGCACTTGTACATGTACAGTTGCATGCTTTCCCCCTCTGAGCATCTTGTCCCTGCTGCTGTACTGCTTGCCAGGTTAGGTTTTGCAATCTGTTGTGTGTGTGTTAGTGTGTGTGTGTGTGTGTGTGTGTGTGTGTGTGTGTGTATGTGTGTTCAACACTGGGGACCTTGTGACACATATTATTAATGCATTACTGTTTTTTCCAGGTTTATGATATATGAAGGAAGAAATGAGAAAAGCTCCTGTTGAGTCTTGCTAAGCTTAATCTCAGAGTAAAGTGACTACATTTATAACCATTAAATAATTTTTAAAGAACAATTTTAAATAAAACTCAGTTTCTCAGACTAAATCTTACTTTTATATTTGAAAAAATGTGAAAACATTTAAATGATTATTTGAATGTGTATTGTTAGAACTCTGACATGTGCTGTTTTTGCATTTGCAGGTAAATGGTTCTAAAATATAGAATGGTTCTATATTTGACTTTAAAAAGCAGGTTTATGCAAAATCATGACTTTTATGAATAACAAATTATACATGTTGCATTTGGTTTCTTTTATCAACTGAAACCTCCATCTCCTTTTCCATTGCTTTCTTTCATTTATATTTTCAGATGAAAGCAGAGTTTACTGTAGTCACATCCTTGTCCTGCCAGTTATCAGATTGTAATGCTGATATTGATTTAGAGGAGGTTTTGGAGGGGTCATTCTGTTAAGATACTCAAGAGCTGCACAATTTAACAATTCTTTAGTAATTGATAGGAACGTAGAGTAGTTTGCAACTACCAGGACCTGACTATAAACGCAATGTGTCAAACTGCATATATTAGTGTGATTAGAGGCAGCTGCTGCAGTATGGGGAGAGGAAAATCGTTGGGGGTGGTAAGGGTGAGCAGATGACAGAGAAAAGAGAGAGAGAGAGAGAGAGATAGAGAGAGACAGTGAAAGCTTCCTCTAGTATGTGATCCCCGATCTGCTGCATTACTCTACAATGCAATTTCTGTGTAGTCCTCCGCTCCCTCCCTCTCTCTCCTCCGCTCCATCTCTCTGTGAGCAGTAATCTCCAGTTGCTCTCGCTGTCTTGCAGCTCTCTGCCCTGCCACAGTGCATCTCTCTCTCTATCTCTCTCTCGCTCTCCCTCAGCTTCACTTTTTCCCCAGTGAGGATGACATCCCCGAATTTGATGAACCAGCGCAGCTCTCATTCTGGCTGGTGGCTTCCGAGGGAGACCCCATATGAGCGGGTTTACTGGACGAGGAGGTGCCGCATCTAAGGAGCTTGGTAGAAGACCTGTCAGCTGCAGCAGTGTCTGAGTAAGTGCCGTACTATTTTACTGGGTCCATCCAAAATAAGGCAGGGGTTGAGGGTGATGACTCTGGTTCAGGGATAGAATGAAAGCAGTCTCTGCTTTTAGGCTCAGAACTGAAACACAGCTTTGTTATTTTCTGTATCTCAGCACGTTGGAGGCATTGCCTGATTAACTGAGTGACTGACAGTACTGAGGATTTATGGAGGGATGAGATAGCATTGGTAGCAACGAGCGTATGCAGCAGCTGTATCCTGTCTCACAGGAGTGAGCGCTATTCTTGGTCACGACACTGAAATACTGTGTCTCTGTTTTCCCTTTCCTCTTTGTTGATATGCTTACTGTGGCATACACTCATACAGATGGCTATCGCTCCCTGCGCTGGTGTTCAACTCCCCACTGTTTATGTATGATCTTAATTTGAGTGAGAGCACTGCACACTTTGATTCAGACACCTAATTAATCCAGGCCAAGACAGAGGAAGTTTTAGGACAAAGTTTAACCGCAAGGATTGCACAGAAGATCCCAAACTCACTTTAATGTTCCAGTCGAGAAAGGTGCTAAAGTAGTTGGGAGTGAGAACCAGTGCAGGAGCAAAGCTGAAAGTCAGTCTGTGAAAGTATGACAAGCTGGGGGCTGTGGTTGGAGGAAAGGATCGCTATGGTAACAGCAGGTTCTGAGTGTAGAGGTAAGGTGAAGGAAACTTGCAGCTTGTTTTGGTGCCTATTCAACTTGATCATGTTGACGCGACACACACAAAACTGGGAAGGACTGAGAAGATTTAAGATATATATTACAGACAGAAGGGGCGGCTGTGGCTGAGGGGTAGAGTGGTCGTCCTCCAACCTGAAGGTCGGCAGTTCGATCCCCAGTCTGACCCATCTGCATGCCGAAGTGTCCTTGGGCAAGATGCTGAACCCTGAATGGCCCCCCATAGAATAACAAAAGTGCTGTGAATAGATTCACTGTATGAATGTGTGTGTGAATGGGTGAATGTAAAACTGTACTGTAAAGCGCTTTCAGTGGTCATCCAGTCTAGAAAAGCGCTATATAAATACAAAGCCATTTACAGAGCGATATTAACGATAAATGAAAAAGTATTGCATATGGATGGTTTCATGTGAAGTATGCTTTGTAAGTTGCCATGTATATAGACCCTTTTTTATGAGAAATATGGTTAAAAGTTTGAGACTTTGCAGTCTCATCAGTCTGTGTCTATTCTAATCTGTCGTTCCCTTTTTGTGGGGGCAGAGCACACTGAAGGTGGATGGTACAGAGGGAATGCAGAGCAGACCTGTCAGTGTTAATAAGAGTATGTGATGAGAAGAGCTCCGCCGCTCCATATCCTCAAGTGTCACTTCCCCCAAGAGCCCCCTTCAGAAGCCCACACTGATCCTCTCTGTCATTTGGATTTGTGATATAATGATGGACTGACTTTTTTAAACACACTCCCGAATGCTCACCATACAATTATAGATTGTGATATCCAGTCAACTCGTCCACCATGAAAGGGGAATGCAACAGTGGCAGAGCATTCACGTGGCATTCACAAGCATCTAGAGTTGGTTGCCACAGTGATATGTGAAAGTGTTTTCACCGCCATATGTAATTAAGCTTGTTATGGAGGACAACAGCGTTTTCAATAGAGAATTTGTCATTAAAAAGTAATATTGGCTTCAGTTGATTGGGTGCACTCCACGTCTATCGAAACACATTCGGCTGGAAACTAAAAGCATTTGAAAATATCAACACATCTTCTAGCAACTGAGAACTGAAGGTTTAGAAGTGCATTTGTTAATACCTTTTCTAATTGTTTAGCGTTTCTGCATTCCTTTAAGTGGGCTGGTGCATTAGCTATCAGGCGTCAAGGATGAGGATCTCCAGTTACCTCGGCCAAGGTGGTTATGTCTGTTTGTTTGTTTGCTTGTAAGAAAGATTACACAAAATCTACTGGAGAAATTAACATGAAACCTGGTGGAAGAATGTGATATGGGTCAGGGAAAAGACCCCTCTAAACAAGGTTTGGTGTGGATCCAGATCAGGGGGCAGATCTTCAGCAGACAGCAGATTTCACTGATTTCCCAGGGAATCATTCATGGATCTAGTACTGAGGCTAATGAAACTTATGAGCGTACAAAATTTGGTGCAGCTTGATTGAAATGAAGCGTTCGGCTGCCATTCTAGTCATACGCATGTGTCAACTGTGCATACACTCATCCAAGTACTTAAAAAAAGACCTTAATTGTGCTAACCAGCACAGAATCACTAGACCTTTAATGCACCTCCATAATGTGTGTGGTGTCATAACATGCACACAGATTCTATTGGTCCAGGTTTTCCCACTCTCCCTCTTCTGCATGGCCTGCTGTGTTTAGCAGTAAGCCATGTAGCTTGAGAGCCGTGTTTGAATGAGAGAAGCAGAGGCACTCAATTAACTACATGTGTTGTTGTTGTTGTAACAATAGGCATACATTTTTCCTTGTACGTGTGTAGAGGATGGGAGAAGGTTTGTGTTTTTAGAGAAGAATCTGTGCCACTACAGAGTAGCAACAGGTCGGTGAATAGCTGCTACCTATAAGCCATACATTAGAACTGTCCCCTTGTCACCCTGCAGACTGAATGTAGAGCAACACAATGACTGGGATACAACCTTTCTCCGCTCTCCTCCTCCTCAACATCTCTGACTCACAGCCCAGCACACATTATTCAACCCACGATAGAGACCTTCATAAAAGAGTTGGAGGCCATTATTCCTCTGCTAATATTACTTCTGTTGTTGGATTTGCTCTTGTACCCAAGCAATGTTTTTGGAGCCGTTCTGATTTCAAGTACCGTAATTATATTGTTTTGTATTGATTGTATAACAGGCATAACTAAAAAGCTGTCTTTTGGACAAGGACCAGCCAAAGGGCTGCATAATGCTGTGTTTTCTATAACAAGAGTCTGGAAAAGTCTAGCAGACACAGATCGACTAGCTCGGTAGTCAATCTGTTTTTCTGTACTTGTAATGAGCTTTTGAAAGTACAACTATTTGTGATTGTTATATGATTATTGCAGGAGGAGCTCAGCTGCACAGTATGCTAGCTCAGCTCATTATAGGAAGTCAGCTAGCACTTGAGTCTGAAAGGAAGACAGTCAGAACTGACTCCCATCTGGTGCCTCATGCTATCAGGGTTCCCTGCAAGCATGAACTTTACCACTGTTTTGGAAGTCTTCCATATTGTTAAACACTTTATCACACAGTGTTGATTGTGTATATGCACAAATATAAACTGTATATGTATGAGATTCATTAGCAGGTTTCAAACTCTGAGAAATGCCAGGAGACATGGAGCAAAGGCACGGAAGGTTCTCAAGTCAAATCACTTTCACATGGATGAAAATATTTTGGGGAATCATACCTACAGGGTCAAAATAGTTTCTCTCTCTCCACCTGGCACCTGCAGGTACAAATAGAAACTCTTAGACATCTCTTCTAAGCCAGAGGGCAAGAATGTGTACCAGTGGTTGTCATGTGCTTACAGGCTCAAGATCAGCAGGTGCTACAGAAAGCTCCCCGCAAACGCTTCGCTTATCATCACTCATTATAAGCCACCTGCTCCTGCATCATTTCATGCCAATCAGACTGGAGTACCAGGCTGATGCAGCTCAGGCACATTCTGTCTGGCCTGTTGTGTAACTGACCCCCCTCCCCCAGAATGACCCCTGAAGCACAACGATTACATTAGTCACATTTCTGGGCAAATATTAGTCAGCAGCATCTCCACGGATTCATGGTATCCATTGTTCATCTGCAGCGTCTCTGCAGCTCTGCTTTTTGTCACAAGTGCTACGTGTGTCATCTCCTAAGCAATCCCACTTCACTTGTTCACAGACCTGCAACAGTAAAAACAGAGAGCAGCCCACCACCCTCCACATGTTAGCTGAGCTTGAGTCGAGCGTGTTGCTGCAGGGAGGAGTGGGAGGTGAGCCTCTGCTTTTAATAGACACTCTCCCTCAGTCGCTCATTCTTGTGCCTGCCTCTAGATCACAAAAGCTGCCAAATATATCCAGGGGTGGTCAAAGAGGCTGTTGTTTGAACACAAGCAGGTTATTTATAGTCTCTGTAAAGCAAAGATTTGAATGCATATTTTGGTTAGCAAGGTATAGATCTGCTGTGGCACGCTCAATACATACCTACCCTGCTCTCTATGTGCTACTCATGTGGTTGATCATGTTAAAGTATACATTGAGTAATTGCCATGTGCTTTGCGAAGCCCTCAGTGCTTGATTGCTAATTGATGAAACATTTATAAAACATCTTTGTTAAGTTTCATTGGGGGACATTTGCTCAATAAGCTACTTATAATAAAACTAAACAGAAATATGCACTATGATCTATACAGCTCTGATATCTGTCCAATAAGTTAACATGAATATATATGATATTCATGTTTTATAACATGCTAAAACTTTTATGATATATTCACTTGTGGTGCGTCCAGCTCATAATACCTAATATATCGAGAGATACACGTGGACATATTATATAAATATTAGGGTTTTTTTCTCTGTATGGATTTAAATGCATATGTCATTATGTTTTGCCTTTTACCTGGTTCTGGATGTTTTTTTCTTCCCTCACGATTCCAAGGCAATTTGATGTAACCGCTTGTGACTTAACATTTGTGTTCTGTTGTGAATAATAATGAACTATTAATCATTAAGAAAACTTTTATAATGAATGTTTTAGTAAACAGGGAAGCTAAATGATACCAGATGACAGACTGGAAATAGCCTTCTACAGTGTGATTGTAAAATCTAAGTGTTTTTACATAAGAGCATTGAGTCAGCCCTTCAGCTTTCAGGAGAGGTTGTGCATAAAGACTGTTTACTGTAAGTTTTTCTCTCCCCATTCCCATCCCCTCTTCACGCTCTCCTCTCCTCCAGATTAGAGACTGCATCCATCAACTCTGCATACGGTCATCTCCTCTTGAAAAAACGCCATTCATCTAAAAACTCAAATCCCCGGATTTGCCGGACACATGTCACAGGTATTACTCTTCACATGCTGTGTTTACAGAGCGATTCAGCCATCTGTTGCCTTCACACTGTAGCTGAGCTGCTTAGTGTGTGTTACTCCACGTATGTATTCCATATCACTCTCTGACTATTACACATAGTAATGTAACTACTACAGTATCTTTTTGACACATGGGAGAAAAAGTGAAACAACTTTAAATCCCTCCAATCGGCATGTTTAATTAACTGTTTTAATTTTTACAAAAATGTTTTGTATCAATCTTTGATCTGTGCGGTGATATATCTTTAAATTAATTTGTTAAGAGTAAATTTAAACAGACAATGAACCAACTTTCAAAAGATGGAATCCTGAACAAAACATCAATCTGAACCATTTCCTTCTCCCACCTCAACGTCTTCATGATACAAAACTTGAGCTCCATTGTGTAGTGAAATTACCTTGTGCAGCTTTAATAATATCTCAACATTTTCAACAGTAATACAAACTGAATTATGGGCTAATTGCAGTGCATGCAACACCAAGATATACTGCATTAAATAATACAGTGATAGGTGGAAATAATTTGATAATACATTGTTAATTCATGTTATAATCAGATTACTAAACAATCTCTTTAACTCCATTCTTTGTACCCTGTTAGAGTTTTTTTGTTGTTATTTTCTCTACTCTTATTGAGGGTTAAGGCAATAGGATGTCACACCTTGTTAAAGCCCTATGAGACAATTTTGTGATTTGTGAATATGGGCTATATAAATACAATTTGATTGATTGAATGTTTGTAAAGAACGCGTCTCTTTGAAAAGTTTATAGTGATTCTTTGAAGTAACATTGTTTCAACCATGTAATCCCATTGGTTTTAGAGGCTGCAGCCCCATGCTGTGGCGTCATGTTGTTGTGAGCATGTGTCTGCATTCTCACTGTTACTTAGTGCTTCCATACACTAAGTACTGTGACTGTGTCTTTGACTGTGTCTGTGACTGTGTCTGTGACTGTGACTGTGCTGCCAGCCCTGCTGTTTCTCTAGTTCCCAATGCACTTCAGGCCCTGTAATGCTGTAATGGCATATCTAATTACATTGTCTTCACTGCCAATGACATGTGCCATGAGACAAGTGCAGCCTTGTAAACACACACACACACACACACCAACACACACACACACACACACACACACAAACACTCACCCTTTTTCTACTAGTAGGGGAGAGCGGGGTAATGTGGGACATTTTTTACATTTGCTCCCCTCTAGGCGAGCTAAAATGATATATCAGTCAAATTTACACATTTCCCATTAATTCAGGATGTTTTCTAGAAATGGAAATGATCAGAATGTCTTCAAGACAAAGGGCAGGGAAAATATGATTGTTTTAAAAAAAGTGGTCTTTTGTCTCACTTTACCCCAAAGCATTTGTCTCACTTTACCCAACAGCCACTGTTTTAGAACATCTCTTAGCAATTCAGGCTAATCTTCAGCTAGCATCAATCACATGGTTTTATATGTTGGAAGTTCACCAACATGTATGATATAAGTTTTTCTACCTGATTCAATTTGTTTTGACACAACAGTTGATTAAGTTCAAAGTAAGAAAATGTATGTGAAAAACATAATTACCACAGCACCAGCACCAACTTCTCCTTCATGGCAAGGGGGGAATGGGAGATGCTTGAAAACATAATGGTCACATGACCACAAATGTGTTCCGTTGCCTAGATACAGAGGGTATCTCACATTACCCGATGTCCCACATTACCCCGCTCTCCCCTACTGTCAGCACAGCCATCAGGGGCCATCTGGGGTTCAGTGTCTTGCCCAAGGACACTTGAGACCCACAAAATGGATTGATTGGCAGACACTCTGCTCAGTGGACGACCCACTCTACCTCCTGGTCCATAGCTCCATAACGGTGAAGTTTTGTAAAATGTGGGCATCACAGAGAGAGAAGCTTTGTCCATACTTGTTTCCAGGTTGAGCAGGAGATCTCACCTGTCCAGAGGAAGATGTCTGACCTTGAGTCAGTGCTGCAGCAGAAGGATATAGAGTTGAAGGCTTCAGAGACCCAGAGGACTATCCTGGAACAGGATCTGGCGACCTATATCACAGAATGCAGTGTGAGTAAACCTGGAGTTACTACGGGGGAACACCATATAAACTGTTGTGTGTGTACAAGTGTGCTTGTCTGATTGCACATATATTGCTAGAAGCACCTCCCAGCTTAATTCAATCCAAAACAACAACTTTTTAAGGAGGACTCCTACAGTATATTAGATTGCGTGATCTGTGTCTAACATATCTGTATCTAACAAACGGCCTGAACATGTGTATGTTTTGGTTGCAGAGTCTCAAGCGTAGTTTGGAACAGGCTAGAATGGAGGTGTCACAGGAGGATGATAAAGCGCTGCAGCTCCTTCATGACATCCGCGAACAGAGCAACAAGCTTCAGGAGATAAAAGAGCAGGTAGGACGGCAAACTTCGGTGTTACCTTGGTGGGTCAGTGGACTGAGATACAAACCATGAACTCCTGAAGTCGTGAAGTTGTGTTCATTTGATGATTTTTCAAACTGTTTGTGGCGCAGAAAATGTAGTAAATAGGGCAGCATTTTTCTTTTTAATTACCTCTGCCAATGAGGTTATGTTTTCACTCCTGTCCATGTTTTGGGGATTGGTTTGTGTCTGTTAGCAAGATTACAAAAGAACAACTGTGCTGATTTCCACAGAACTCGGTGAGAGGTTGTAATATGGGTCAGAGAATAACCCATTAAATTGTGGTATACATCTGAATTGGGTGGATCCAGGAATTTTTGTGAGATAGTGAATAATCATTTCTCAGTGAATTTCTCAGGGAATAATTCATGGATCTTGATGACATAAATCATGCACAATCTGGGAACTGATATCTATGAGTGTATGAAATGTCCTGCAGCTTGATTAAATTTTAGGAGACTGTTGGGCTTTTGCAGAGGAATACACTCTGCTGAGTGCCATTTTAGTTTGAGCTGAGTTCTTATTCACTTATTAAATAATATACTTGCTGTAATGAGTGCTGTATGTAATGCATCAGGTAGAAGTGTCAAAAATAAATACCTTTTTGAAAAGAAGCTAATTAAGAGTATTCCATAATGGCAGTCAGAGGAAGCAGGTCAGATCTCCAAGCTGCCTCATGATTTGATGGTTGTGGGGACAATGTGTTAATTAGATGGGCTTGTGAAGTTGGAACCCCACCACTCTATAGCGGACCAGTCATTATAGCATTAAATACTCAGTACATGTTCAGAAATGCCTAATTACTGCCAACATTACTGCAACCACACGTTCCTGTAGATTCATGCTGCACAACAACAGGATAACACCGCCTTCCCACTCAGAAGGCGGAGCAGGTTCTGGTCCAGGCCCTGGTCATCTCACGCCTAGACTATTGTAACTCCCTCCTGGCAGGTCTACCTGCTAGTGCCATCCGACCTGTGCAGCTCATCCACAATGCAGCATCTGGCAATTGGTTTGTTGCTCCCTCACTGCAAGGGACAGCTAACCACTCATAAAAATCAGGACTGTTTTCTGTCCTGGCTCCTAAATGGTGGAAAGAGCCCCCCATCAACATCCGGACATCAAAAAGTTTACACATCTTCTGCCACAAAGTAAAAACACATCTCTTCCGACTAAACCTTGAATAAAAGTTTAAACAAACAATTTTGTAGCACTTAAACAGCATTTACCTATAGCACTTTGTAGTTTGGCTTTCTTGAAGAAATTGTACTTTCTTGATTCTTGTTGTTCTGGGTTTGTACCCTCATGGTTGATGCAACTATTGTAAGTCGCTCTGGATAAAAGCTCAAGCTAACAGAAATGTAATGTAATGTGGCTGTGCCCTACAATTATTCAAATTATTACTTCGACTTTTTCTTATCCTAAACGTTTTTTACATCCCAGAGATGCAATATCAGCATTCAGGTCAAATCATGTTTTAATGAAAAGGATTGTTTTGAAACTCAACTTGCGATAAATTATAAATGGGTTTATATGCAAGAAAACTAAGTTTGCCACATTTCTCTGGCAGATTATGTAACCTGTAGTTTCCTACATAAAGTATAAGTAGTGTAATAATGTAGAAAGAGACAGGGGAGCTTTGCTGTTCATGCAGCCCTTAATTATTAAAAACAAATGTGATGAGTGAGTGGCTGTGTGGCAGCCCCACGTGACACAGTGGTGCCAGCTGTGAGAATGAAGCTGTTCCACAACTGAACAACATATAAAAAGCATGAAAACTCATCTCGCTTGCATGATGCACCACTTTAATAGAAAAGCAAGCTATTTTCCTCAGCCTACACTAGTGCTGGTTACCAAGCACTGAATACATTGTGCAATGGTTGCTATGGCGACGAGAGCCATATACCTTTCGAGTGTAGAGAGCAGTGATGCAGTGGGCAGGCTGTCGTGATTAGGTGCTGAGGCTCATACTGTTTGAGAAACAGAATTTTTGACCATCACTAAATACACTGCAGCACGGTTTCCGCACAGGAAGAAGGCTCTGGGTTTTAACCTCATGGCTGGCCGGGGTCTTCCTGTGTGGAGTGTGCATGTGCTCCTGTCTGTGTGGGTTTTCTCAGGGGGCCCCAGCTCTCTCGCACAGTCCAAAGACATGCAGCTGTGGTTAATTGGAGCCTCTAAATTGCCTGTGATACACTGACAAACTGTTTGGGTTGTTCCTCACCTGTCGCCCCATTGCCAGATGGGATTAATTCCAGCCCCCAAACAGTATACCTAATGGATGGTTGCTTTTTTTTTTAGGTTTTGCGAAAGTGATTGTCAGACTTTTCTACTTTCTATGTGAAATGCAAACCTGGGAAAGGTGTTAGAGAGCCTGTTAATGCTTCCTGCTTGTTTGACCCTTACTAATCCTTCAAAGATGAGTTAGAGGATGTTGCTGGATTAAATTATGTTGAAGTGAGCGATCAGGGCATTGCTATGCAATGTTTACCTGAGCATGATGCTATTTATAACTGATAAGCTGAGTATAAGTTTTTATTCAGCCTTACACTTTTGTGGGCAGCCACACAGAGTAGCCACAATTTGTACAAATACAGGTCAAAGTTTGCCTGTAGGCTTACTTATACAAGTTGAACTCAGTGTCAGCAAAACTGAACCACTTGTTACTAGAAGTGTCTAACTTTGCAGACTTAACAAGAAAAAATTCATTGATTAAAACAATAACCATCTGTATCTTGTAATTTATTAGGATAGCTGATCCCTATCATCTGTCCTATGTTCACATTGGTGCCTCTCAGTAAGGTGTTTATGCCAGCTAAATCCAGTATTTCATCTCAAAAAGCATCTGTCTCCCACGCACTGTCAAATGACTGCACTGTTTATCATTTTTATGCAGAGCCCATGCAGAGCTGGATCAACAAACAGTAGAGATTTGGGATTGATTAATTTTTTAGAGAAAAGCTATTTTCTGCCAAAGCCAGTAAGACCTGAAAACATATGCAAAGGGCCAATTCCTCTAAAGACTTGAGAGCATAGAAGATCAATAGAAAGACACAGTGTTCCCTTCTCGGTTGTTTTAACACAAAACATGAAGTCCATGACACAAACTGACTGTAAGTGCACTGGATCTCAAGAAGTGGTGTATATCACATTTTCAAACGTCTATACTTTATTATCTCATAATGAGAGTATAACATAGTTAAATGAAAGTTAGATGTGAAAGTGCCAACCAGCCATCAAATCCTCCATGTTCAAACTAACACCAGTGAGTTTTCTAAAACAAGAGAGTTTTCTAAACATCCTTGTATCGTTTTTTCTTGGATCACTCCCCGCCGTCAGTTGATGTATCATACTGCATCTTCTACCGCGTTGGAGTGATTGGTTCATTAAAATCAGTCTGTCTGGCTCCAGAGTCAGAGACAGAGTGTCTAGAAGCACCACTGCATATCTGTAGCCTGTGTCCTTCCATCCTCTTGTGCTCATATTGAACTGCTCCTTGATTTATGCAATGGCAGAAATTTAGACACTTGTCTGCTGACCACTGGACGCTGGGTCAGAAAAGAAACAGGCTGCGCTCCTCCCACCAACCTGCCTTGGCACTGCAGTCTAAAGCTAACCAACAGATTTGCTTTCCTGGATGAATTTCCTGTTCTATTTCCTCACTTCTGGAGTGCTCACCTGTCCCATGTGTTTACCTGTCTCAAGCTCCTGCTTCTAAGCTGCCTTCTCCTTCCGTTTTGATAAAAGCTGACTCCACCATCAGAGATGTTTAAGAGAGATTTGATAAAACTGGTTGCACCTCAGGTGGAAATGTTTGTGATATAACGGATAATACTGCCAACTATCCATAACTCTCATCCCTAAGCAGAAGCTTTTATTATGAATTTCTGTACAAACAAGATGCCCCTTCAGCAGTCTGAGCTATTGAAGCAGAACTCTGTATGATCAGCTGAGGCATGCAGGGTTTATCCTGGACAATTTCTATTCAATTCTGGAAATCTCAAGGCTTTTCTAAAAGAGTTCTTGCAGTTGTATTTTTTTTTATATCATACATGCACCCAGCAAATTGTTTTGCTAGTCCAAACTCCTAGAAACCGACTATTTGGGCCTCCGAGCCCTTTAACTCATTGCATTTGTTTATTTCCTCACTGTCAGTTCCGTGTCAGTCTGTGCTATATTCTACAAGCCCCACTCCCCCTATACACAATATCAGAGCAAATATCTAGTAGTAGTACTCAAGTTGTATCCTAACTTCCACAACAAAACTATGTGCTTCCAACACTGACAATCTATTCCTTACTTCATCTCATCACACAGAGACTTTTCTGCACACTCCCAAGCACCTGTCTCAAAAATGTTATTTCACATGTCCTGCAGTACAAACCTTCATATTAAATGATTTCAACATTAGATTTTTCAATGTCTCACAGAAACCTGACGAAGACCTGTTTGAAATGATAACTTTTTTTATATTTATGTCCTCCAAAAGACACATTTCCCAACTTGAATTATTGGCGGTGGCAGGGGACCTGCCTGTGGAATGTCTAGTTAAATACCAATAGTGTCGAAATGGAGACCCAAATATTCCTTCTATGATCTGAGTTAAACTCCTCTTCCTCAGATCTCCATTTTACACATCTCAACCAAAGGATTAAATTGTGCAATTATTTCCCCCTTTATTAATATGTTTCAAATTTGTCTGCAGACTGTTTCTCTTTAACCTTTGTCAGGTTTGTAGTTTTTTATATTCTCTATGGATAAATTGACTTGATTCTTCTTTACCTTCATAGGCACATTGCTATTTTTCCTGTTGACAGTGGTTACTGTGGCAGTTAATCCCCACTCACAATTCTTAGTCATTTTTAAAACAATGGGTTCTTGATTACAAACAAAGGAAGACAAAGGCAGGGCTCTCATCCTAGCCAACAGTCAGTTATACCATCTGAAATAACACCTGTCAGAATCTATGAGCTGTAACTTGCCAGCTAATAGAGCTATAATATTAGCCCTCTGATTTGGTTAAAGATGCTGTCTTTGCTGAATGTTCCTCGCTGTCTCATATTAAAACGAGAACAACCTTAAAAGAGTCTTAAAGGGCTCCAGAAATTGCATGAATAGAACTGTGCTAACCCTGGTTCAGCTGGAGCCTTTCTGTGTTTGAATGTCCTCCCCTTGTCTGGGTGGGTTTCCTCTGGGTACTCTGTCTTCCTCATATAGCACAAAGATACAGAAGTTGGAGTTAATTGGAGACTCTATATGACCATATTTGTGAGTGTGAATGGTTGTATCTGTATGTTGTCGCTGTGAGGCTCTAGCAACATATCCAGGGTACATTTTATATCAATATATGGCAGTTCAATTCTATCCTTTATAGGCTCTACATAGAATGGAGCACACAATGTAGACAACTACAGTTTATAACTTAATTTACACAAGTAGTTAAAAGATATGAGATTGACATTTTTAATAAAATAAATAATGAAAGTTACACAATAAGGTTTAGGTGTCTTTTTGACTGTTTTCTTCATATGCATCGAGGATTTGTAATACAACATAAACTCTATTGTATGGACTGTAAATAGAGGCTGTGTCTTCATACACTTACACACGTAAATTTCCCCCATTACAATTCCAAATGTAATATTATTTAAAATGAGAAAGCGATTGGAGTTTATGTTCCAGCCAATTGTAAACATCACACCAAAATGCATTGCTGTAAAAACAGGTGAGTCTTCGGTGTCTGGATTTCTTCACAATAGAAAATGTAGTTCTTTAAATCAAAGTTGAGTCTTTGTGTGAGGAATTCTCTCGAAAGGTATTTATCCTTAAAGGCTCCAGCCCCCCTGTGACCCTACAAGGATGAGTGATATCGAAAATGAAAGTGTAGCAGATGTATAATGAGCTAATATGAGTGAAGTTAACAATTTTCATTTCTCTTCTCTCTTTTCAACCCTGTGTGGCTGCCTAGCTCACTTTTTTCAGAAGGACCACATATAAAGGCACAACCCTTCACAAACACACAACAGAGACAGCATGTTTCCCTTATGAGAGCCCCATGCACACTGCTTTGGCAGGGGGAGAAAACCAAAGCTTGACAGGCCTGGTAGCTAAGCTCTGATTGCATAATTGGTATTTGGGTGAGAGCTGAAAGTTTAATTAGTGAAAAAACATGGTGGGGAATAATAAAATGTTCGAGTGAGTTCAAAGAATAATTTAGCGTACTTGTTTAGGCAGGGATTCAATCTGTGAAACTCTGTAAATTGACAATAAATACCACCTTCATGACTTTTCAACATAAGTGTATGATCCACAATGGATAGACTCTAACATAAATGATGCAAGTATGTGATTCAAAAGATTGCAATTGAAGTCCTGAACTTGCAGACAGGATAGAGAAGTAGATGTCTGCTTCTCTGTAATATAGGAAATGCAGGGATTTAATGCTCTGTAAGGCCTTAGGTGTTTGTTGTTGTCATATCGAAAACTGAATTCCCTCTCCTTTAATTTCCTCACACTGAGTCATGGTTTGGCCAAAGAATTACAGGAAATCATTCTAGCTTTTATTGACTAGGAAAGTCACAGTCGGATGAAAGGTGGTTCTCAGGAGATCCAGACGGCCAATCGAATCGCTGAGGGGGAGGCCATGGAGAGAAAATAGACTTTAAATGATTACAAATGTGTATTACATGATCTACAAGTGAAAAATAAGACCTAAAAATGCCTGAAATGATCTGTGAGAACTCACAAATGCATGTTTAAGTCGACACACGAATACTAACAAACGTATGCACATTTAGAAAAGTTTTACAAATGCACACATCACAAACCTATCTTCTATTTTCTCTCCATAGTAGCCACACCTGTAGGCACCGGTGGCTTTTGTTATCCGACCCACACAGACAACTCCCATATATATTGACGGTTAACATGAGCTGCACTGGTGAGGGAGAAAGTCTCTTCACTTGGCTCCATGGTTACATATTATGCAACCATTCATTCCTCTACCGCAAAACTATTTTAGTATGTTTTCACCCTGTCTGATGCGCTCTATTTTACATGTCCCAATCTGTGTTGGCGTCTCCCAGAAGGATGCTACTTTTTATCAGGCTGACAGACAGGCCAGTGTACGCTGATGAGAAGGAGGAAATTAGATCTATTAGGCTGTGACCAATTACTTTTAAACAGACATGTACATTAAGTGACTCTGGCTACTCAAATTATTTCTCTTTACATCCCCTCTCTGTTCATGACTTTTTACACCATTGGTGTGGTTATACTTGCTAGCATATTGCATATAAGTGTCTGTGTAGTCGGATGACTTGATAAGCCTGAATTCCGCATATCTCAAGTACATCTCTCATGAATGATGCAGTGGCTTCCAAAAAGAACATTTTCATCAAAAGTGTTCAGCTCAAACAACATCGAGGCTGCTGGAGATCCATTTCCACTTAATCATTATTGCTCTACTGAAATCTTTTCCAAAATAGCGTTGTTAGAATGTCTAACTGAACACATAAAGTGAAGATGAATGGATGAAGGGATTAAAGGGATTGTTCACAGAAAAATGTCAATTTACTCATTATCTACTCTCCACTAGGCTGGAGGGGTGGGTGAAGTGTTTGAGTCCACAAAACACTATAGGAGTTTCTGGAGTAAACAGTGTGTAGCACCAAAAGTGACCTCTTCTTCAGACGCAATAAAACACAACATGCCTCCATACTGCTCGTGTGGTGTAATCCAAGTGTCTGAAAACCCCGACATTCCTCTTCAACTTGAAACAGCATCTTTTCACAATGGTTTTTAGCTTAGAAGTCACAAACAGGCACCCCGAGCATGCCCTTGGTCGAGAGTGTGTGCGGTGTTCCGAGGTGGCTGAGTGTACGTGAACGTGCCTCAGAGGAGGGTATCATTGAACATCCCATAACATGGTGTAAATCACACTGTTCCGAGTCAAATTTGAATGGCAGGTCTTGGATGACACCACAGAAGCAGTATGGAGGCATGTTGGTTTTTTTCTGTTGTTTTATTACGTCTTTAGAAGGACTCACCATTGACTTCAATTGTATTGGATTTGGCTGGAACGCTCTTTACCCCTGAGACTCCAGAAGTGTTTTGTGGACTCAGAAACTTCAACCAAAACTCCATCGGCATAGTGAGTAGATAATGGGTGAATTTAAATTGTTCGGTGAACTATCCCTTAAAGTGTTTCAAGTGCAGGTACTTTTTGGTAGTATTTTTGAGTTCTGCAAAAGGGAAATCTTCTTTTGCTCGGATTTGAAATTCCTCTCCTCTCTTCTCCAATCTGTGGTCTTTTCACAGGAATATCACGCCCAGCTGGAAGAGATGAGAGTCTCTATCAGACAGCTGGAGGAGGACCTGTCGGCCGCCCGTCGTCGCAGCGACCTGTATGAGGCGGAGCTGAAAGAGTCCCGACAGTCCAGCGAGGAGCTGAAGAGGAAGGCTGCAGACTACCAGCACAGGATGCAGAAGGTCTACGCTGTAACGAAAGCTGTTAATGATTCTCACAGTTATATGGGAACAAGCTCTGGTTCATTTGCCATAAGCTGAACATTTACATATGCAACGTACTGCTATAAGAATATTCAACTAACCTGTAGTCATGATGATGTTTTAACTTATAGACTACTAGTCTACTTGCCATGATCATTTCAGGAAGGGGTCTCACTGGTCTTCCTGTATCTTTACAGGTTAAAGAGCAGGGCAGAACTGAGGTAGAGGATGTGCTCACCAAGCTGGAGAAGGTAGTTTCTGACGTTCATTTGATTGGAATAAGATTTTTTTTTGTGAGGATGGCAAAAATACATAGGACACTGACAAGTTGCATTAACCAATGATGAACATTCAGTGTCACTTACCATTAAAATGTACATGTACTGTGTTTTTCTCATTTAGGCCAATGTTGAGCAACAGACAAAGATCCACGATCTTCAAGAGAAGCTCACCAAGGTAGAATAATTTCACTGGGAAGATTACTGAATAATTTATGCAAGCTTGTGCTCCCAGAAGCAAGAGATCAAACAGCATTTTACACTTTATGATGAGTGTATCAACTCCATCTTCACCCTCACTGACCTCCTTTTTTCTCTCTCTTTCTGATTTGGGGTGTGGACCAAGAACAATCAAGCTGTCTCAGAAATTAGACTTACTGTTTAATTACTGGCGTAAAGCAGTTTTTTTCTCATTCAAAAAGATAATTTCAGCCTAATTCTCCTTTTCCAAGAAATTTATATTTAAAAATACCATCAATTCTGCCAAGAATACATGAGACTGATTTAAGACTGGCTGAGCCACATTTGGGTTTGATCTTCTTTGGCTAAATGCAAACTTCAGAAATAATCAGAAGCATAAGACTTTCATAATAGTTGTGTTTAGTAGTTTGTTTACAAGTAAGCAGCAAATGAGCAAATGAAGAATGAGCAGTTATTTCTTACACTCCTTAGCTTTATCAACAACTATAATAAAAAGTATTATCCAGTGTTGTTTGGGGTATGCAAGTGGTGTAGCTGCATATACTGTATATCTGATAAATTCTATTAAGCACAATCAATATTCCCATCCGGTGAAGATCAAGTTTTTAAACATGTAACAGTAATGTGTCTCCTTTTGACCAATCCCGAGAAGCCATTAGGAACTATAGGAATTTCATCTTCTGATCAAGGAGCTGTGAAATTATCACTGCCAATTGGATTTCAGGATGTCAGTGGTCCAGTTTGATATGTTTGCGGAGACGGGGCCACATTAACATATGAATCGATCTCAGTTGTAAAATGAGGAATAATGTGTAGAGTTACATTTAAGCCATTTTATGGCCAAGAGGGGAATGTTTGAAAGAAGAGTTTAAGGAGGGGTAATTAGCTGCTGGAGTGGACTGTAAACAACACAAGGTTGATATCAACTTTCTCTTGAAGTTTCTGTACATAACATGCACAGACACAAACGTTGTGATTTTTCTCTTATCATCTAGGCCTTGAAAGCCAGTGGTGAGGCTACAGACCTCCTTCAGAGTATGAGACTGGCCAAAGAGCGCATGGAACGAGATCTGGAGAGGTTCCAGAACAAGGAAGACTCCAGTGACAGCCTGCGTAGACGCCTCCGTGAGACCGAGGTACATCCACAACTCAGTCATACACAGTACACAAACACACAGCCTTGCATATATACAGTATGTTTTGCCCCCCTTCCAGTTTGTTTGTGTTGTATCATTATTCTTTGTATCATGTCATTTGTTGATGTGCAGCATCAACAAATAACTTTGTTGAACTTGTCACATAAATAAATTATCTGTATTTTATCTGCTCAGCACAAAGAGCCTATGTGTTCATTTCTAACCATGATTTCTTTTGCACCTTTCATAGAGCACTGTTGTCAGGGTTGATCATAACTTAAAAAGCAAATTCACTTGTGTTCATGGGAGTTTTGTATGTTCTGGTTGGTGACACTACCTCAAGGGAACACTGGGTACACCTAAAGACAGTGACTAAGTTTACAAGGACACCAATATTCTGACTATTGACCTTATTCAGAATAAGACATTATTTCAGTTAGGAGTTGCTAATAGAATATTCCATTCATATTCCCTTTTCCATGGGACAGAGCATAGTCTGATTATGACTTGCATCTCTGCATCAGTTTTACAATAAAACCTCAACATGAAATACTTAAATATACGATACTACCAGATACCAAAAGATACAACTTCTCATGGGTTATCAAGCAGTTGGTATTTGGAGGTTGTTTAATGCTGTGAGAACTTCAATAGGACTACAAAATGTGACGAAGGTCGAAATGCTACACTTTACATGGTAGTGTCTTATTCAGACTTTTTGCTTAATCAGGTTAATATTGGAATACTAGTGTCCATGTAAATGCAGGCACTGATGTCCCCCAGCACAACAAGCAGTCCTAGTCTCAGACTTTCACCCATATCCAAGCAGACAGAACGTATGTTCAGTTAGAATGGAAAACATGGGAACAAAGAAGGAATGGCCATGAATGTCTCTTAAGACACCAAAGTGTGGAGGACTGCAGATAACAATAGGACTTTCAACATCTTCACCATTGTCTCAGAAGTACTCAGAACCATTCAAAAGCATTAAAATGGTCAATATTTATATAGCGCTTTTCCTGTCTTATCCTCATTCTCATACATATTGATACAGTGCTTCTATATGCAGTGCTTTTCCTATAACAATACATTCATACACTGTCAGCACAGCCATCAGGTGCAATTTGGGTTACAGTATATTGACCTTGGACCCTTTGGAATGCAGACTGGAGGAACCAGAATACAACCCATCTTTTTAGCCGCCGATTACCATGGTGGCATGGTGTTGTAGTAAACAAGTATTTACTCATGTTAAACTTTCAAAGTTCTTATCTTTCATTTGTTTTAATAAAATTCTGCAATGTAAACTACATACACGGATGAATATTGTTAAAATTGTATGCAGTCTCTGTAGTTACCTACAGATTAAACACAATGTTTAAGGGGATCTTATGAGTTCTTCTAAAATAACACTGCACAATGAGCTCCAGATTAGGAAATGTGGTAATAAGAATATGTTCATTCAGACAGGAGAGTGAACGGAAAAAATATATGCAAGTGGTCAAAGTTACACGGCTCCTACAATCTCTCACACCATCACGCATGGATGCAAATGGGCTCTTTGGAACCATTGTGAGGGATTTAGAATACTGAGATATAAACATTGCAGAGGTGGATGCTCTAACAAGCCAAATGGATCCGGCTGCTACAGGGGATCATCAGTTCTTCCTTGAGGCAGAAACTTTAAGTCAATTAGCATTCCCACTAAATGTGTTTGATGTCCAAATAGCAGAAAGTACTTCTCAGGACTGTGGATCTTCTGACCTGAGGTTGCATTTATTAAGAAACCTAAAGAAATATCCGATAGGTCACATTAACCCTGTGTTTGTGTGTGTGTCTTTTTATTACTGTTATCCATTGTGTGCAGGATGGCAGGAAGACTCTTGAGAACCAGGTGAAGAGACTGGAGATTGTTGAGCGCCGAGAGACTAAATTGAAAGATGAAATCCAGAGCAAGGCCCAGCAGATTCAGCAGATGGCAGATAAGATTCTGGTATAACCCACCTTTCATCCTCTGTGCACAGCTAAAATAAACAGCAGAGGTATAAACACAGCTAATTGTCATCATAGCAGGGGGAGTGCTGTTTTGTTGAATAGTTCAAAAAAATATATATTAAGATTCGTTTATTTATACCAAACACATGCTGGTGTTAGGTTTTTTCTTTTTTTTTCTTTTATCTTGTTTTCTCAGGCAGTATCATTGAGATTATTTCTTGAAGACAAGGGACATATGTATTTATTATTGAATTATTCATTAAATCACCTTCTTTTAACCACTAATATCTTATATCTAATATGAAAAAACACCTGTGCGATTGGAAGGCATTTTAATTTATTTTTGGCTCCATTACAATCAAAACACCCTCATTTAAGTGTATTTTTAAAGATGATGAGGCACATTAAGTCTATCTGATCACAAATTTCCCGGGGGGCGGTTGTTTGGGTTACATTCAGCCTTTAGGCATGTGAGTGCTCATCTTCAATATGCAGTGTCTAACTAAATTAAATGTTTTTATTTTGTGCAGGAGCTGGAGGAGAATCTGCGAGAGACTCATTCCACAGCCCAGCGGCTGGAGACTCATCTGAAGCAAAAGGAGCAGCTCTATGAAGACAAGATAAAGGTAACATGTCAGAACACAAACTAACTCACACACGTGTCACGAGAGTTGGGTGCAATGTGAAACATCAGACAGGTGAAATTACAGGAAGCGCACTGTGCTATGTTTAGTGGTCAACCTTCAGCTGGTTTGCGTTGTGTCTGTCCTCTTCACACCAACCTATGTCCTGTGAAGTGATATTCTGGTTCTGGTTATGTGGGCTGCCTGGCACTGAGCAGGTGCTGGAAACCCAGATGAAGGCGGACATGGCCGATAAGGAGATGCTGGAGTCCAGTCAGAGCAGATATGAGGAGGAGGTGCGGGAAAAGTGCAGCATCATCGGTGACCAGAAGGCGGTAAGAACTGACCAGCTTGGCAGTGACACTATTTAAGGCATATTTTACCATTTATCACACTGACACAGATTTTCTTGTTTGGAATAACCTGGGTAGGTCAAAGTCGAGAACCCAGTAGTGAGCCTGAACCTGAGCCTGATTCAACCAAGTGATGTGAAGATCCGACTGAATGTTTAATTAAGCCACAAGTTATCGTCTCTATCATTTCTATTCAGACCATAAACGCTATGGACTCCAAGATGAACAGCCTGGAGCAGAGAATTGCTGAGCTGTCTGAGGCAAACAAACTGGCAGCCAACAGCAGTATCTACACACAGAAAAACATGTAAGTACTGATACACAAAACACTGTTTTTCCATCCAACAATAGATTAAAAGCATTGAAAAACTCTCATTAAATACACTATTGTGAATTCAAGGAAAAGCCTTCTATTGTTGTCACAAATATAATATCTGCTTCAACCGTAATGCTGTTATAAGATGAACAAAAGGAGCACATATGAATGTGGCTAGTACCAAATAATATCTGGAAGGTTTGCCGTTATCCAGGAAGTTTTGCATGTTCATGTGTGATGTTGTTTTCAGGAAAGCCCAGGAGGAGATGATTTCAGAGCTTCGCCAGCAGAAATTCTATTTGGAGTCTCAGGCTGGGAAGTTGGAGGCCCAGAATGCCAAACTGGAAGAGCATCTAGAGAAAATGAGTCAGCAGGAGCAAAGCAATAAGAGCCGTGTGCTGGAGCAGGAAACCAGGCTCAGAGAGGTGAGAAGATATTAAAGGGGTCGGGGCAGAAGGCAGGGTTAGTGAAGTGAGATTTGTGGGTTGATAGATTATTAGATACAAGTTTTTCCATAAAAGTAACACACAGTCAAACGTTCAGTCAAGCGGTCACCTCTGTGCGAGAACCAGTTTCAATACCAAGTCATTTTTCAGCTGTTTTGAAATAATCTACACAATCAAACTTTGTTTATCTGAAGTTTTCCACTGTTCAAATCACCAACCAACATCTGGCTTTTTCTGCACCGGATACAGTCAGCATTCCCTCCTGGGTCAATTGACTCTTCACTAGACAGTAGGGTTTTATCGGTTACAGCTCCCGTCAGCTGTGAGGGACTATGACACACTTCTCTTCTTTATTTTGTCAGTCTAGATGTTGACCCTGCACCTTTTCCTGTGCAACTTGTTGTTTTTGTTATATCTTTTTTATATCTTGTACTTATTGTTTTTTATACCTTAGACACAGTATGCAACAGCAATTTTTTCTTTGAATCATGTGAAAAGCAACACTGGCACGACAGCGAGGTGAGAGTGCTTCTCAGCTTCAGACGTTGAAGATGACTCACTGGGGGGGGAAACTGAAACGCAAACTCCTCTACTTGCAATGGGAAAGATTCAGTTTCCTTCAAGTGACCCCACTGTATATAAATATACATATTTCATAGTTTACTAATCCTAGCATTGAGGTCTGAATCTCTTGTATTCACCAACTTACTTGTTCCAAATTATTCAGATGTGTCGTTATAATTGTGTAGTAGAGGGAAAAATCATATTGTTTAAAATTCAATAACAATGAATCAAGGTGGAGCCCGACACAGTGAGGTGTCAGGTTTAATGCCCTCTCATCCCTGCAGTTGAGTCATGTCACCATGTTTCTCTCACTGCTCCTTTGGATGAATCCCCTCCTCCTGCTCCCTGATCCTGAATGGCCTCCTTCCTGTCGGTCCTTGTAGATCGGGCTGGAGCACGAGGAACAGAAGCTGGAGATAAAGCGCCAAGTGTCGGAGCTGACCCTGTCGCTGCAAGAGCGCGAGTCCCAGATCAGCAACCTGCAGGCAGCTCGCCGTGCTGTGGAGAACCAACTGCAGCACGCCAAGACTGAGCTGGAGGAGACCACTGCAGAGGCTGAGGAGGAGATCACTGTGCTCAGAGTGAGAGACAGAGGAAGTAGAGGAGTGATGAACATGATGTCTCATCAGATGTTACTTAATTCACTGAAATCTGTCCCCCTCTGTCTTGTCAATTAGGCCCACAGGGATGAGATACAACGCAAGTTTGATACCTTGAGAGACAGTTGTGCGGTAAGATGCTCACCTACGCGCTCACGCTTTTTTCGCTATTTCATTTTTCCAGGAATAGATATTTCTGGTGACATTGTGCGTCAGCAGAAGCTTCACACATCCGAACTAACAACCAAGAGTTGACACTCACAAGGTTTTTCTGATATCTTGTGTTAAGTTCCCCTGTACTTCCATTTATCACACTCATCATCCTTATTTACTTGTTTGGAAGTGTATTATTTACTCAAACTGTCAACACCTTTGGGCTCCACGCTATTGTTTTAGAACTCTCCCAAATTAGTGATAGATTAATTCTCAAATGAGCAATTTGTTTTCACCAGATCAGCTGGAACAGTAACAGGGAGATAGCGGCTGTTATCCCAGCATCATGGTTGATGAGGCATCATGGAGAATTTTGTATTCATCTGCGCCAACTATTCTGTAGCCAGGGGCATTTTGTTTTCTGTCCATCTAATCCAGTCTCATGAGCATGATATCTCAAGAACGCCTCAAGGATCTTTCACAGAGCATATTTTGGCCTGGTGAACAGGATATCTCTTCATGGTGTCACCTACTCAACTTGACCTGAAAACCCTGTGGACTAGTTTGTCATTGTCTTCCCTACTTATATACCCATATCATGTAAATCTTCTTGTTACCATAGCTTCTGATAATGAGGCATCATGTGAGGTCAACCAAATAATGATGCGTGACGAAACCAATCAAAAGTAGCTGCATCTTTATAAAGCAAGCTGTGTTCTTCACCTTTTTAAGTTCTTGTCCCGATCTTACAGTTAATAAGAAGTTGTTTATTCATTTATCTTATAGACATTAAGGGCGGCTGTTAAGTATGTTTGAATCCCAAAGCTTTGCCCTTCTTTAAGTATCTTTTTTTGACATCTTTTTTAATAATACATAATGTCATAAAGTATAGGATGGTGTCACTGTGGAGCCCTGATTGTCCCATTACCCTTGAGAAACAGACTTTGTCTCATTTGAGTGCTTTTAAATGAATATATCTTTAATAAACACCGAAGCCACCATGATCTCTCTTTATCCCAATGCCCTTGTTTCGAGATCCACCCACTCACAAACTGTTTAGAGAGCACTGTCCATAGATCCAGCTGGCCAGTGTCCAGGCCAACGCAGCCAGTTTCTGCAGCGAGCAAATCTTGAAATTTCACTCTGTTTTTTGCACTGCTCCTGTAAGACTTGCAACATTGGTCTGTCTGTTGGTCTGTCCGTTGTACATTGTGGACAGACCAACAGAGAGACTACAGGGAAATTTGTGGAACCACATTTATTTGGCTGCACTACTTAAGACATTAGAAACACTTGAGTTATAGAGAATAACATGCACCATGCTGGAGGAGCAGGTTCTCGAGCTGGAGACCCTGAGTATTATCGTTAAGACTGTTCACCTTGGTAATATTTGTAGTTTTTTTTAATCACTATTATTTCTATTATTCAAATTTTGAATAGAGGATGTTTTTACAATTAATGGGCATTGGCCCTGCAAAGTCCAAGAGTGTTTGAAACACATTGGTGTTATGAGTCATGTTCAACCCTTTTATGTGGATTTTTATATAATTTGGTAATTTATGTGATATTAAAACCAGCATTAATATATAATATGTCCGGTTGTTTTAAACCATTGCAATATTCAATATAAAGCACTCCTCTTGGACCGGACTAGCATTTCCTCATGGTTATTTCATCTAAACTAAAAAATTATTGCAAATTTCACAGTAGAATGAAGTTGTATCCAAGTAGTAGTATCCAGATTCCAAAGAATGGACTAAAAGTGGTTCCATTTAGAAACCGTTTGTAAACCACCATCTGGTGACTTCACTCTCCACTGCATTGGTGCCGCTGAGTCTGTTTGATAGAGAGAGCAGATGTTCCTCTGTATTTTGTGCCATGGGTGTACAGTAAATGTTACATTAGTGTTAGTCAAGGGAATTGCAGGACTGATTTACTGGCTCTCTAACTAGAGTTTATGTTTGATGTACACCCACAGCCCTGACAAATGGTATGATGCTGTTTGTATTCAGCAGTTTTGAGGATGCAAAGCTCTGGGAGTGAGTTGCTCTATAGATCAGGATGAGCGGTGAGGAGAGTAAATACAGAGGCTTGCCAGATCACCACTTGATCCACTCCTTCGCTGACTGCCCCGCCCCACCTCAAGTATTTAGTTGCTACTGTCAGTCCCCGGGCTCGGGGGAGCAGAAGCACTGAGTCAGTACAGAACAGACAGCTAATTTATGTACTTAAAAGCTTTGCCTCTTTTCCGCACCACCTTGAGTTCTGCGTGGTACACATGTTCTCATGAGAGCTGAGAATCAGGGGCTCTTACCTGGCAGCCTCATCAGCCTCTAACCCCCCTCTCCCTACAGCGTGCACAGTGCCCATGGCTGATTAACGGAACACACTGGTGCTGATGAAATGATTAACTGGCTCCATCCTCCGATTCCTGAATCCTGAGTTAGAAACAAGTAGTAGAGAGAAGTGTATAATACAGATGGTATTATACACCATCTGTAGGATTCTTCTCCTAGATTATTTTAAACACTTCATGTGTCAAATAGGTGAAGGCTTAGAAAACTAATGTGGAGGTGGTTTCCTTTACCAAAGCTGAGCTTATTCACCCTTTTATTTGCAGATGAATTAATCCAACTTTCAGGCGCCTTTATGAACCACAGTTATAATTAATGTCAAAACAGTCATATTTGTTCAGGGCTTTGAATTAGTTTACAGCCAATATAGAGGAAAATTAAGAAAATGTATGTTATGATCAATTGATCAATAGTTGTTTGTCACCTGGTTGATTCTGTATATTTGTATTGCAGAATGGGTTCCCTGTATACCGTGCTCTCTTTAAACTTGCATGCCCTGGTTACTCTCTGTAGGTGATCACAGATCTGGAGGAGCAGCTGACCACACTCACTCAGGAAAACGCTGAGCTGAACCGTCAGAACTTCTACTTGTCCAAGCAGCTGGACGAGGCCTCGGATGAGAGAGAAGACCGCCTGCAGCTCAGCCAGGACGTGGACAGACTTCGTCGGGAAGTGGCCGACCGCGAGATGCACCTGAACAACCAGAAACAGGTACCTGGCAGCTGGCGGTCCAGTTCTGTGAATCATCCAATATTGGTATGCCATGTTGATTTGTGGGTAGAACAGGCTGATACTCGCCTCTTAAATATCGGCCCATACTGTGGTCAAACTCTAGAGTTGAAAAACAAGCTGCAGTTTCTTTGATTTAACTCATAGTATCACTGGAGCTCCAGTAAAGAATAACATTTGATCACTGGTGGTGATATAGAACAATGCTGTGCAAGAGTACAGAGATGTTAACAGTACAGGTTTCAAAATGATTTTCACGACCTTTGTTAGACTATTTGTCTGCAAGAAAACCGCACAGGGCACCTCTAAAGAGATTGTCAAATAACATTCATTATCATATTTTGGGTACATTGCTCCTTACTGCTCCTTAATGCAATTATTTATGTTGGTGTTATTATCCATTGCCCTGATTTATATGTGAAATCTGCTGTTCTCCATCCATTCACTCTGTTGAGCACCTTGGACGGAATGCCCCTCCCAAGTAAACACACACACAATCACAACACAACAGCTGACTTTCCAACCCAGTCACAACTCAGGAAACATGACACCAGTATATCCACCAGTTTTCAAATTTCTGTATGAACTTGCCAAAAATAGCAGCTGTCATCGGTTGAATATTTGAAAAAAAAAGAAAAACCCAGCAGTTGCAGTTTTCTTTCTAAGACAGATGTACTCCTTCCTCTTGTTCCGCTCACTGTCCCTCTGCCCACTTCCCACTCCCAGTTGGTCCGTCAGACACCAGTTTGACAGGTGACCCAGACATCTCTCCCAGCCCTGACAGTGTTAAGTGTAAATCAGGCAGCAGAAACCCTGGGAATATTTCAGTATTGTTATGTGCTGTATTCTGGATGCAGGGGGAGAGAGTGCGAGCGAGGAGGCTGTGTGATGTGTGCGCTGCCCCCGTGGGAGGATATGTGTGTGGGTGTCCAGCAGCGCTCTCGGTCCTGATGGTTGTGTAACCACCGATGGAAGTCATAGACGAGGGATGGGGTGGTGTGTGGGAGGGATGTGTCATCCCCATCACTCCCAGGTCGTGTCAGCTGTGGAAGCGTTGGACTTCAGAGGGCTGCAGTACCAGCACAGGCTATATGTGTCTCCCAGTGCTTTGTCTAAAGCAGTGCGTTGTAAGACACGAACACAGGGCTTTGTGTAAGCCCCCGTGAATAACACAGAAAAATGTTGTGTCAAAACATATCATGTAAATAATCCTACAGCAGCACTGGTACTGGATTTGAAGTCTTTTTTAATTGCAGTGTTGTGATTGATACAACAGGTGGAAGTCCACACTACACAAATCCCATAAATATTAACCTAAATCTAAAAATGTGTGTTTTAGATGTGGTATAATGGAGGGCTCATTTTTACATTGTTCATGGTCATGTACAAAGATAAATATATTGTGGCACGACTTCAGCGACATCAGGACAAAACTTAAAAAATTGGACTTTCCAGTGGATCTGCTTATTAAGAAATGTAACCACCTCCATCTTTCCAAATCTAAAGGTTATTTTAAATGAATAGCTGAAGAAAAATCACTATAAAATAAATAAAATAACCATAATATCTTTCTTAAAATGTGGCCTCCCTGTTTGAGCTGTATTGACACATTGCCAGTGCCTGTATCAGATCATCTGATATAAATGTTAACAAAATGTATACATCAGTGGTTTTCAGAGTAAACTTTGATTGCTTACATTGCCACCTGTTCATTTACTAATGTTGGAGCCATTCATACATATATATATATATATATATACATATATATTATTATGTTTATTTTATTTTTATTTATTTAACATCTACCTCTTCCTTTTGTGTGACCGTCCTGTTTTTGTTTGTACGTGGGTGGGTCAGGGAGGGGATCTGCCGCTTTGTTTTGTGTGTTTTGTCTGTCTTGATAAACACAAAATTTGATATTAAAAGTTTCCAAGTAGGTCTTTTGAGAACAGGGGTTCTTAATAGTTCATCAACAGTTCTAATCTGGTGAACTACACTTCTCTCTTTCTCTCCTTTATAAAGCTGCAATCTTTTCTGAGAAGTATTGACTGCAGCTTGTGCAGCTGTGCCCTTTACACACTTTTGCTTTCAACCAGAGAAGAATTTCTCATCTCAATCATTTTTTGCACCAGAACCTTGAGACACTGAAGACCACCTGCACCATGCTGGAGGAGCAGGTTCTCGAGCTGGAGACCCTGAACGATGAGCTGCTGGAGAAGGAGAGACAGTGGGAGGCCTGGAGGGCGACACTGGAGGAGGAGAAGAACCAGGCTGAGAGGAGGACCAGGGACATCCAGAGACTGCTGGACATAGAGAAACAGAACAGGTGATGAACATTCACATGTATGTACAACATCAACATAACATTTCTGTGGACATATATTGACTGAAGTGACCTTTAATATCTGCAAAGACATTTAACATTTTGAATAAATGGTCACAGTATCAGTTTATTTATGATTTATATAGAAAACTGTTTTTGATTTGAATGTTTCTGTTGGATCTGGATCCCTCTGCCTACACACTGAATACAACAGGTTGGCCGTATTCACTGGGGTTTATCAGAAGGTATTCTGGGAAATACATAAAATTATATTTTGAGTTTGTGTAGGCAGGGCACTGTGATGCAAAGTGGGTAAAGTAACTGCTTTAGAGAACTGCAACCAACAGCTCCTCACTTTGCAAGGGTGAAGAAATTGAATAGTCAAATAATTACTGTGAGTCAAAAAGAGCCAGTAAACACATTATAGTCACACTCAGAGAGTTTAGAAAATGATCAGTGTAAACATGTCATGCTGTATGTTGTAGGCTTCGTTCAGAGCAGCGCAGCTCAGAGTCTCGTCAGGCTGTGGACCAGGCAGTAAAGGAACACAAAGCTGAGATCCTGGCCCTGCAGCAGGCCCTCAAAGACCAGAAACTCAAAGCTGAGAGCCTTGCAGACACTGTGAGCATTTCCACACTGTTTAAGTAGCTCTGTACTGCTTGTGGACAGATGTTGCAGCAAATTCCTCCTGCGTTCTCTTCTCAGATGAATGACCTGGAGAAGAAGCATGCCATGCTGGAGATGAATGCCCGCAGTTTGCAGCAAAAGCTGGAGAGTGAGAGGGATCTGAAGCAGAGACTGCTGGAAGAGGTACATTCTCTATTTTCTCACAGACAGACACGTATTGTACATTTTGTTAATTTCTAAGGATATGAGATGTAAATACAGCCCCTGCAGCTAACAGCTGACATTATAATGGGTCTTTCTTAAAATGTGTACTCAATAGGAATATTTAAACCTTGAGGTATTACTCAACATCCATTAGCTCCTCTGAGAAACTGACTGAGCATCGAACTGATACCTATAAAACAGGGGAGGCTGCAAATGATATGAGAGACTATCATGTAACTGCAGAGGAGCCGCAAGACAGTGTAGCTAAGGGTCGTTCACTTTGCAGCGTATAACAGGGTCTTCATAGGAGAGTCACCAGAAGGAAATCCAAGATGCAACCTCATCACAAAGAGTCAGCATCTGAAGTCCTCAAACAGAACACATTCCTTGCTGTCAGGCATGGGAGTGGAAGTATTGAGCATCTGGGTTGTGTGGCAGTGGCACAGGAAACCCTGCACAGAGGGGGGTGGATGTTATCCACTAAATATCAACAAACTCAAGATGCAAAGGTCCTGCAATTAGTCAAGAGAGTGAAAGTGAAAAGAGGCTGGCTTCTATAGGACAATGATTCAAAGCAGACCTCAAAATCCACCATGATCTAATTCAAGAATCCTAAACTGAAGCTCTGTGAACGCCCCTCACTGTCCCAGACATCACTGGTATCTGGGGGGAAAGATGCTGTGTGTGCAACAATATCACAGAACTTCAGAGTGACAATCCTTAAATTGAGAATAAAGACTCTCAGCTGCCTGCAAAAAAACAAGCTCTCATATCTCCCAACCTGGAACTGACTTAGGTTCCCCAGGATTACCCAAAAACTACTCAACCATTTTCCGTGAAATTGTTTGGAGAGGTGAGGCATGACCCGAGGAAGAACCCATGAAATGGTGGTGCTGATCCGGATCAGGGGGCGCATACACAAATCTTTTACATTTTTGGAGCATTTTCAACATTTTCGTTGATTTATCAGAATAATTCATGGTTCTTGATGTTCATTCTAGGTAAGTTCATAAAATACTAGCAGGACATCAACATCTGAATAAAAGCTCAGTTTAATGTCTGTTTTCTTCAAGGGCTGTATTGTTTCTTTTCACCTTTTCATTAACAAATTACCTAATGACCAAACTTTAGCTGTACATCCCATAATGTACATCCCAGAATATATATATATATATATTCCTTTATATATTTATATACAAGTATAAATATTAGTTGTTCAACAGTTTTTGTGCTTGTTACCTTATGTCTTCATATTTTTATTCCACGATTTATGCTGTTGCTGCAAATCAAATTACCATTACCAAATATAAACTTGCTTCTCTTGCGTGCGTTGTGTCCCAGCTGTAACAAATGTCAAACCATACTGCAAGGTTAAGCTGCTGCCATCACCGGAAATAATCAATTGTAAGAAGCTCAAGAGGCAAAGTCACAGAGTGCGAACGGTGAAGAAAGAGCGGTTTTATCTCCACAGCAAGAGAAACTGCAGCAGCAGATGGACGCTCAGAAGACCCACATCTTCCGCCTGACCCAGGGTCTGCAGGACGCTCTGGACCAGACTGACCTGCTGAAAACTGAGAGGACCGACCTGGAATACCAGCTGGAGAATATCCAGGTGCTCCTGCACAGACACACGCACATGATGGACCTGTCAATGTAATGTCTATACACAGGAGGAACACAGAGGATATTAGAAAGTTGAGTTAGCACAGACACATGAACACTTTAACTTGGAGTAGATCTTTCTATCATTTGCTGTCTTGTATTTTTTCCCCACTTTGTTTTGATATTGTAAGCTACATGCACATACATGCCCCCCCACAGCATACATACCCCCTCCTCTCTGTCTTTGTCGGCCTCTCTGTGCGAAGTGAAGTACATGAGGAGAAATTCATGGCAGTAGTGGTGTTCACTTAGCTCCACCTGCAGGCCGTGTACTCTCATGAGAAGGTGAAAATGGAGGGGACCATCACCCAGCAGACCAAGCTCATCGACTTCCTCCAGTCCCAGGCCCACGGCGGCTCCAAGAAGAAAAAGGTCAGATGGGATCATCGACTCATTTGGATATTTTGGGAAATCCTCGTAAAATTGAATTTGGAATAGAAGAGTGAGAAGGTTCATTTTGTTTCCCCCAATTACTATAGCCTTAAATGAAATTCACCAAATTAATATCTATATAGGAGGTGAAGAATATTATGGAATTCATTAGATTGTCCAGAATCTGTTTAATTAATATTCGTTCATGGAAATTGAATAAAAAAAGAAACAAATTATAAATGCTTTTTTTTACAAAAGCTAAATTCCGGATTTGTGTTCAAATTTTGCTACTTTGCATGTTCAAAAAGTGTTGTAGATTATCACCACTCAGTGACTCATAATCAACAGAGCATAGTAATGGATTAAAACAGATTAACTTGATTTTGCACCCTGTCTCTCAGTGTTTCTCCAGCTTCTCATCTCTGGTCACATTTTACACCATTTTGTTGATGAGTGCTTGTGTGTGTCTCAGGGTCTGTTTGGCCGTCGTCGAGAGGACCTGTTGGCTGCCATGGCTGCTCAGGCCCAGGCTCAAGGGCAGAGTCAAGGCCAGGTTTCCCCGGTGCCCAGCATCCAGCCAGTTCCTCTGCAGTACAGCGACATGAAGGTGGCTCTGGAAAAAGAGCGCACACGCTGCACAGACCTGGAAGAAGCGCTGCAGAAGATGAGATCTGAGCTGCGGTCTCTCAGAGAGGAAGGTCAGACTGCAGCTTATACTTGTGTTTGCAACTCTGTACACCAACTTTAACTATAGCTTATTACTGTGACTACTACTACTGTCTTCTTTTAACAATAGAAACACTTAACTCATCTTGATTAAACAACATATCTATTGTGATGTAGCGCTCCAGTATAAAGATCATGGTAACTCCTCAAACCCGGCCCGGCAGCAGATGATTATGTCTGCCATGGTAAAGTCTCCTGAACACCAGCAGGGCCCGAGCAGCCTGGCACCCGCCAACTCTGGACGTAGGAAGGAGACGGCAACACCTGAAGGTGAGTGAAAAGATGATGATGGGGAAAAGCAACTTTTTCCTCTCTAATAGAAGTACACGTCTGGGCTCCATACTTTCCACGTACTGGCTCTTACATGTATAGATAAGCACACACATAACACACAGACACACACACACACAAACAGATCTAATCTCACTCTCTTAATATCCCTTTTCCTTCACACACCTTTCAGAGAGAAGGAGGGTCACTTTTGAAAGTAAGTTGTTCAAACCCATGGTTTCTGCAGTTTGGTCTCTTATCTCCTTTTGTCTCATTCACATCCTTGACAAGCCAGATTTGAAAAGCTCTGCACTTTGATAGAATGTCACCTCCCATCAGGCTGCTCGGGTGAGGCAGAGACACCTTCAAGTCAATTGTCTCTGTTCAGTGCACAGCTTTAGAAATCTGAAGCATTTTTATCTTGGTTGCTGAAGCTTAGTCAATCTGATTTGCAGAACCCTGCTCTTTCACTCCACCCTGAACATCACATCATACACTACCAGAGATGATCCATATGATAACTTCACAAAGCGCTGTTTGAACCCACACTCTGAACTTAAAATTAAAGGTATTATTCAGTCATTGCATTTCTTCTTACAAAAGAAGAGACTGGATGATGTTTATCGTAAAGTTGTGTCGTTGTAACCAAATGTTGATGATTGTGATGAGATAGAAATAAGAATCAGAAACAAAAGGAAAACACACGAAGAAAACATTGAGACCATTATATCAAAAATGTAAAATAGATGTAAGAACTGTAGATATATAAATGTATTTTATGGTAAAACTCCAGAAATTATAATGACCTATTTCAGCTGTTTTCTGTAAATATCTAGAATATGTGAAGATAGACTTTTCAACTTCAGGCGACCACAATGTTTTACAGAAAGTGTTGTGGTGGGTGAGCCAACAGAGAACTTGATATTGATTGGATAATGCCTTTAAAATGCAGCAGTGAGTGGGCACAAGCAAAGGGATTGATTCAATCAATATTCTTTCTCAAACTTTTATTTTTCTTCACAGTTGACTTGCTTATGCATTTTGCCAAACATCTTACAGTTCTTGGAAGCCTTCTTTTGTTGAACTGACTTCATGGCTGGTCTGGTACAGCATGGTGCACTGAGGTGTTGTAGTGACCGATGTGCCTGGAGCTGCTGCCCTCACTGTGTTCCCTGACTGTGTTCAGAGTATAGCCGTCGTATGAAGGACAGTCAGAGGGACAGAGAGAGGGAGAGGGAGAGAGTGGTGCACCACAACACCCCCCATCGCTTCACAGTGGGACTCAATATGAGAGCTGCCAAGTGTACTGTGTGCCTGGATACCGTGCACTTCGGTCGCCAAGCCGCCACCTGTCTTGGTGAGTTCAGTGTGACCACATAGAGAGTCATGGACACTTGGATGCACTTCATGTAAACTGAAAACAAAATTAGTATAGATTGAACGGAGCAACAATTACTGACCCTATATTCTTTTCTTCTTTTCTCCATTGTATAGTGGATATTGTAACATCTATCTTTTAATTCCAGCAATGTGGAAATAATGTCCCAAGAGCAGTTCAATGTATCAGCTTCAGTCTTGGCATGTGTATTGTTAAGGGCACAAGGAAGAGCAGTGTCGAATTTGGTGCGATTTGGCCATGATATGTTTAATATGAATTAACTTTGAATAAACAGGCAACATGCACTCTGTAGCAGCTGAGACTCATTAACGTCAGTGACTCTGGGGATCACGACAACAAGAAACTATTTCTCCAGTTCAGGGTTCTTGACTGAGTTGAGCTTCAGGAAAACAGTGAGGTGGATATTTGTTGAGAAATGAAATAATCTAGCAGATGAAATAAACCTGTCTTTTGTTTATTATTAAAGAAAAGTAAAGAGTTGCAGAGAAAATATTTTCCCAGCTGGAGAAGGACAGAGCTCTCCCACCTAGAGTGGATCTGGAGGTCTATCTCTGAGAATAGAAAGAGAATACATTATTTTGACTTACAGTTATCTGTGTTCTGACATTTACAATGACAGCTTGTTCCAGTCCCACAGGGAGTGAACACATTGTCTTATTAAGATTAAGATTAACACCTCACGTATTAGTCCCTGCAAATTTGCAATGTTAAACCAGCAGATAGACATCACATAAGCAGCATGCAGTACATGGGTGAAGGAATATAAAGAAATAGAAATATACAACAATATATAGAACAAATTATATAAATGTAATAAATCCAGTATATACAGTGTAAAGAAATATATTATGTGTCCGGATATGTACAGTGAATGGATTGCACATAACCATTTATATTGCATAGAATTATCTATTTTCTTCCGTTTCCCGGGCTAGCTAAGGCAGGTGTGCAGCATAAGTCTTGGTCAAGGTTCTGTGGAGTCCGGCAGCAGGTTTTTATTTGCTGCAGCTAGATTACTGCAGGTCACATTTACAGTTTTAGAAGAAAAGCTGCGACCAGCATCGCCACAGGCCAAACAAACAGACTACTCCAAACAGGCAGGTTCAGAAAGGGCACCGCACTAGTGCATTATGAGTAGGTGTGTTATTAAAATATGTGAGAGCATTGTGAGGGTCAATCTATTTTTTGGATGGTTTGAGATTAACTAACTACTAGGGTGAACTAGAAATGCTCCTTCAAATGAAAACGTTCACAATAAACAGAATTTGTATATTTCTTAATTTATACACGTCCTTGTTAGGATGCCCCCACAACACCCAGTGGCACAAAGGCCCTGTCTGCACAAAGGCCCTGTCTGCCATTGCATCCTCTTAAACCATGTTTTTTCTTCTTCTCTCTCCTCAGAGTGTCACGCTTTGTGCCACCCGAAATGCTCCCCCTGCCTTCCAGCCACATGTGGCATGTCCAGCGACTGCTCCCTGCATCTGTCTGACGGGCTGTGTCGGGACAAAGGTAGCTCTCCAGGCCAGCAGCTCAAAGAAGCAGGTGGACACATGCACCTGGAAGGCTGGATGAAACTGCCCAGGTGAGCCACGTACACAGTGGTGTGATCATTGAAGCTGATCACTATCAGATAATGTGCAGATAATGGATCAGGGTGTCCACAAATCCTACTGTTAACCTCTAGTTGTGTGCACAAGCCCATGAAATTTGGCACGAAAATTATGTTGTTCTTCTGTGAGTTTTAAAACCACAAGGTCAGAATGAGAGGAATCTTCCCACAGGTGGAACAGTGAATTTAACTTTTTTTTGGTAGAACAATAAAGCTTAAGTACAATAACACCTTGAAGTAATAACTGTTCAATCCTAAAGGGTTAAGTTGTGATTGAAATTTACCTGATGGGCAACAAGATGCTGCTCTTTGTATTGTATGTGTGTAGGTGCATGACGAGGATTGAATACCAGTACCAATTGGTTGTGTCATCTCCTCCCACTGATCAGGCAGCCTCATGTTACTGAACCCTCACAGGAACTCTCTTTGCTGTCTGGCGAAGCCACTTATCTGGTACTTTAAACTGTTTTAAAAAAAGGGCCATTGTAAAGTATCCTGCAGAAACTGTTCATCTTCACGGCCTGTGCTCTGTCATGATGCAGTTTCTTTGTGTGTTTGCAGGAATGGGAAGCGAGGCCAAGGCTGGGAGAGGAAGTATGTGGTCCTGGATGGGACCAAAGTGTCCATCTACGAGATAGAGCCCAGGGAAGGTTGTTAACCTGTTTGGATATTTAGCAGAACATCAGAATTCACACACCTACGACAGTTCCTCCAGGTTCAGTTCTGTTTGCTCTGTGTCTGGTACTTAGAGTCTGTGAAGCCGCTGGAGGAGTTCGACCTGTGTCTGTCAGATGGAGAGGTGATGGTGCACGGAGCTGTAGGAGCATCTGAGCTGCCAAACACGGCCAAGTCAGGTAAACACTCAGTGGTCTCCTGAAGAATGACGTCATATGAACTCTTAGTGTGGATCCGGATCAAATGGTGGAATCAAGAACGTTTATTATCACTTTCCTTAATTTTGTAAGACTAGTTTTTCAATATTTTTACAGATTTTCAATGGTATAAGTCGTAATTGAATATGATAGGACTATTGGGCCTTAGTGGAGCTATACGCTCTAAATAGTGCCAATCTAGATACTATAAATAATAAGAAACCATTAAACTAAGAGCAGTATTCTGAAGTCAAACCTTACCTCTGTTCCATGTGTGTCAGATGTTCCTTATGTCCTGAAGCTGGAGTCTGGTTGTCACGCCCCCTGCTGGCCTGGACAGTCTATTTACTTCATGGCTCCCAGTTTCCCAGACAAACAGCGCTGGGTGGCCGTCATAGAGTCGGTGGTGGCCGGGGGACGAGCCTCTCGGGAGAAGGCCGAGGCCGACGCAGTGAGTATCTCTGGAGCAGGCGGGGGTCTGAGGCAACTGCCTCTCTTCATCATCATCTTCTGCTGACTCAATTGAACCGAGACCACAGTCGCAGATAACTGTCATCAATGGCTGCGGCCCATAACTCACTGTTTAAGTGTATGGGGATCTTCATGAGGAGCAGATTTACCTTCTGAAGTCATTTTAAGAAACAGGTTAGGATGGATGACTCCCAGTTTCTATATGTGTCGTTAATTGTTCCCTTCTTCTCTCCTCTTCTCTTTCTCTCATCTCTTTCTCTTTGTCTTTTCTCACTCCTGTTTGTTGCTTTGTCATCATGTCACATCGTATGTCCCATATATGGGCATGTTTTGTTGATTTGCTCTGTTCTGCCCATTCCACTGGGTTTCATTGGATACATAGGCTGCTGTTTCCAAAAGACTCATGGTTCTGTCTCCTCTGGTCCAGGTAAAGAGTTACCAACATATAACATACAAGAGTCACAGACACACACACACACAGACACACACACACACACACACACACACACACACACACACACACGTCATGAGGCTCGAGTAGTGCATGTGTCTGTCATTGTGTTGGTGGGTCACCCCTCTCCCTGCTCTCATCTCACCTGCTGTGACCTCTCTTCACTCTCACTGTCCTTGTGTCCTGATGTAAAGTTTGGATGCTGCTGACATATTCTTCCCTTTCTTCGGTGTCCTTCACTAATTCTTAAGATGTTTGATCATCTTTGGCCTGGTCCTCCTCAGTCCTCCTGCCCAGAGGACCAGGGATCCCACAGTGATTTTGTTTTAACCTGCTGGTGAACCCGTCTGTTTTATTACCACGCTGACCCTCTGCACACTATTTACAGACTGGGACTCAAGTCACATGACTCTAGGTCATCATTTGTGAGACACAAGTCACAAACTGGATGACACAATCTCGACTCAAATGACCTAAAACTAATTTAATACTAAATCATTTAATAATCCATAATGCAGGTTTTCATTTGTAATAAATATTCATAGTAGTTTCAGAGTAGTAGAGGTAATAGTTGTTTCAGAGGCCTTACTGAACGGAGTTAAGGGAATGAATCCAGTCTGTTGACATGTCTATTAATGGTCATGTTTTCAGTGAAAACAGAGTCACTAATGATTGATGTTACTAATACCGGTAATAATGAGTCAACAATCTACTTTTAATCTTTATCCATGGTCAGCTGCCTTCAAGATCCACCATGTGGACAAGATTTCTGTCAAAGAAGTCAAGTCAGTAAAATGTGTTGATGATACACAATTTGATGAAGAGGAGGGGGGGGGGGGGGCAGAAAAGCTCCATGTGTCCCTGGACAAGCTTGACCGATAGCAGCAGAACTAAGAGCAGGTTCAAGACAGACAGCTTTATTAAAAAGGAAGGTTTTTAGCCGACTCTTCTGAAAAGAAAAGTCTCATGTTATACATTAAATGTTTTTCTATCAGGGTTTACACGTGTAATAAAAAAATCTAATCATAAAGTTAAAACAGGAGTGACTTGGTCCCACCTCTGACACTGTGAACCTGCACACAGCCACCCGGCCCCCCCTGTCCTGCTCCTCTGCTGCCTCCCTCCCCTGAGCTCGAGTCAAGGTCGTGACCCAGCTGACCTTTGACCTCTCTCTGATCCTACAGAAGCTGCTGGGAAACTCTCTGCTGAAGCTGGAGGGAGATGACAGGCTGGACATCAACTGCACCCTCCCTCTCACAGATCAGGTGCTGCTGTGAAGAATGTGTATTAAAACATAACTCATCTTACATATTCAATATTTTTACACCTTCTGAGTTATGTTGAAAAGTAGAAGGATCTAGTTAAATGCAGGAACATGAAGCTCGAAGCAGATGCTCAGGGCTCGCTTCCAACATTCGTGTGAAGTTTCACCATGTTCACCCGAATATTTATGGTTCTGTTCTGCTGCTGTGCTGCAGATCGTTCTGGTGGGATCAGAAGAGGGGCTGTACGCCCTGAACGTAATAAAGAACTCCCTGACTCACGTCCCTGGTCTCGGATCAGTCTTTCAGATCCACATCATCAAAGAGCAGGAGAAACTGCTGATGATCGTTGGTGAGATGTCCAGCTTTGTCTTTTTCAACTGCTGATAAGTTTTCACTGAGCAGCAGGATTTGAGTCTTGATGTCAATTCAAAGCAAATGTCTCCTGCCTTGACAAGATGTTTAGATAGTGGGCGCCATCATTACCAGTCATCATTCAGATCTGTGAAGGACCACATCACCGTTTGATCATTTTGGTGAAACTTGTAGATATGATCTTGTTACACAGGACAACACAATGACTTAGAGGTGAACTATCTCTGTGTGTGTGTGTGTGTGTGTGTGTGTGTGTGTGTGCTGCAGGTGAGGAGAGGGCACTGTGTCTGGTGGAGATAAAGAGAGTTAAACAGTCTCTGGCCCAGTCCCACCTGCCCAGCCAGTCTGATCTGGCTCCCTACATCTTTGAGACGGTGAAGGGCTGCCATCTGTTCGCTGCTGGGAGAGTGAGTCGTCTTCTTCCTCTCTGTGAAACCCTGAGATGAGGCAGATTTTCTGTTTCAAGACTTTAAAGTGTTTACTTGCACGCTGCGAGAAAGATGTCCTTGTACAAACTGACTGTAGAAAGTAATTGGTAAATGGTCTGTGTGTCTTTGGCTCTTTTCTTGTCTTGATGACCACTCAAAGCTCTTTACAGTTCAAAGTGACACACGTGCTTTCTTACAGATCGATACCTGTCCTTGTATATGTGCTGCGATGCCCAACAAGATCACCATCCTGCGCTACAATGACAATCTGAACAAATACTGCATCCGTAAGGTGGGTATGACCTGTCAGTACAGCTTTTGACATTAGTTATGGTTACACTACATTATACGTGTAAGGAACACTCAAACAAGAAGCAGCAGATAATATAAAGATAAATGTTATCTACCAAACCAAGATAGAACTAAGAACTTGAACTGACCTGCCTTCATCTGACAGGAGATTGAAACTCTGGAGCCGTGCAGCTGCATCCATCTGACCAGCTACAGCATCATCATCGGCACCAACAAGTTCTATGAGATTGAGATGAAGCAGTTTGTGCTCGAGGGTAAGGAAACAGGAAGTTATGGAAAATCTTCACAGCGGTTTTAGTGTTATTCTTGTATTGTGGTCAAAGGATTTACAGGAGTGTTTATTATTTGTTCACTGCAGACTTTGTGTAAAATAGTATAACATTTCAGTGTTGTGTAAAGGTGTGTGTGTAATCTGACAGTGTGATGACTGGTCACCGGCTCAGTGTCTAACCCGCAGACTGGTCCTGTGTTCTGTCCACTGCAGAGTTCCTGGATAAGAACGACATGTCTCTGGCCTCGGCCGTGTTCGCAGCCTCGTCGCACAGTTTCCCCATCGCCATCATGCAGGTGGCGAGCAGCGTGCAGAAGGAGGAGTACCTGCTGTGTTTTCACGGTGGGTTCAGCCAACCTCTCTGCTGCACACTCACACGAGTTTTCTCTTCACAGTGGAGACAGCGCTACTCAGTGTAGGAGGGTATACGATCCTAGATAATTACTGAACCTCACTGTGAGACAACAAGCGCCATTATAAACACTAAAGTATGTTTTCAGTTTGTTCCTCTCCTGCCGTGTCCTTGTGTGTCTGATCTTTATTAGATATAAAAATGATCAAATTACATTTGTGTCTGATTCTACATGTGATGACGTTCTCTTGTAATCTCTCGTCCTTTGCTGACGTGAGACCCGACGAGAGGCCGACTGAGTGTGTCTCTGTTTGTCTGACAGAGTTCGGAGTGTTTGTGGACACGTACGGACGAAGAAGCCGCACTGAGGAGATCAAGTGGAGTCGGCTGCCTCTGTCTTTTGGTTTGTAAACTTCCTATCAACTGCATTAATACAGAGAATCAAATGTTAATGTTTATATAATTCTATAGTTCATGTGTTACTACGCATGATATCCAGGCACGTCTGCTGTGAGCGGGATCTCTCACTTGCTGTTCTCTCTGAGGTTTTCCTCCTGTTAAAGGGGATTTGGGTTGTTTTGTCTCACTCATGTTGAGGGTTAAGTGCAGAGGACAATAAACTCTGGTTTGTGAATATGACCTATACAAATTGATTGATTTCCTGTCTGGTGCAGCCTACAGAGAGCCTTACCTGTTTGTCACCTACTTCAACTCCCTGGACGTCATCGAGGTGCAGGGACACGCAGCTCTGGGGTGAGACTGATCAGATCAGCTCTACCAAGTTTCAAACAGTTTTACATTTGTTTTGTATTTCCCGGCATCACTGTCTGTCCTTCTGCAGTCCTACAGTGCTGGCCCACCTCGACATCCCCAGCCCTCGATACCTGGGCCCAGCCATCTCCTCCGGGGCCATTTACCTGGCCTCGTCCTACCAGAACAAACTGCGGGTCATCTGCTGTAAGGGAAGTCTGATCAGAGAGTCTGGAGAGCTGCAGAGGAGCGGCTCCAGTCGAGGGTCAGCTCCCTCTGTAATGTTTGATCCCTTCACAAAAACACACCAAAGTAGAGACAATAGAACACAGGTTCAGTGACACTGTGTAGGAGACTGAAAGCACTTGAACGCCCACAAAAACACATCATATCCAAACACATTAAGTAAACTCTGAACAGTTTCACACAGAGAAACCTTTTTTTAATAGACTAGGCCAACATCATCATCTGCTGTACACATGTGAAATCTTCTTGTTCACACTTTCTCGTGACATGCTGCTCTCCGCTGTGTCTGTTACAGTAGTCCCAGCAAGCGAGGCCCCCCCACCTACACAGAGCACATCACCAAGCGTTTGTCCTCGGGCCCCGGCAGCCATGACGGCCTGCACAGAGAGCCCAGCACGCCGCATCGCTACCGGGAGGGACGCACCGAATTCCGACGGGACAAATCCCCCGCCCGGCCGCTGGAGAGAGAGAAGTCGCCTGGCAGAGTGCTGGACAGCCGCAGGGAGAGGTCACCTGGGAGATTCGGGGACAGCTCTCGACTCCATGCTGGGTCTGTCCGAACACAGCTCGCCCCTGTCAACAAGGTACTGCAGGGACATCCTGGTGGCTGGACGGTTACAGGGAATTTCTAATGACCAGTTCTGCCCAGAGTCACACCTGTCTTTCTTCCCCTGTTTCTTGTCTGTCTGGAACATCAACTGTTCACTTATTTGATCGCACAAAAATATCAAGTTCCTATCATGCAACGTTGTCATTTCAAGAGGACTATAAGTGCACCAGTTATAGATACAGTAGATAGAGAGATGGATGGATGGATGGATGGATGGACGGACGGACAGATTCAAGATCAGATAGTGTGCACTTATCCGTATCCATGCAGTTCTCCTGAGTACAGTAACTAGTTATGATTGAGTGACAGCCTCCTGCAGATCACTGTGTTGTGTTCTTCTGGAGAGACATTTTGATCTAAGAATTGCTTCAGGTTTATTTTCAGCAAACATCGTGCCCAGTTCAATATAAAATGTGTCGAGCCCCGACAGGCTTGGGACAAACTTGAATGATATATAGGTTCAGATCGGTCATGTTGGCTGACGTACACTGCTCATGTCTGTCATTGGGAAAAACAATCAATAACCATGCGCATCAGGGACATGGTCTCACAAAGTCAGTGCAGCTTATATGAACAATATCAGGCTTTCAACAGTGTGACAAAGGGAAATATTTGGATTTGAAGACATTTCCTCTTTTCTATCTTGTCCGTCAACTTTGGACCCCTTTATCTCGTGGCTGTTTGATATAGTCTCAACCTCTGGCTTGGGAGCATTTCCTCTAGGGAAGCAAGAAATTAGGAAAACACAAAACTGCAGTAAGTAATCAAGGAAAATGAAATATAGGTTTATGCAGGAAAGAACAAGATAAGAAAACCCTGTATTAGTCCCACAACAGGGACATTTGCTGTGTTGCATCAGCAAAGAGGACAGTCGAAAAATAGACAAATCAATAAATACAGAGAATATAAAAAAATATGCAGTGTAAACAGAAGATATACATAGGGAGCAACTCTGTTTACCAAATGTGTTTATCTGACCCTAAAAATAGTCCACAACAATACATCATTTACTCCAGTTTGAACAAAACAATTTTTGGAGTCATTTAAGACACACATCTGTTGAGAGTCCTCAGTAATGATGTCACTGATGTTTTTTTTTATATCAAAGTATCTCATGTTGAAATCGAAAGGACGATTGTGACTCTGTGTCCCTGCTCTTGTCTTGCAGGTGTGGGACCAGTCATCAGTGTGAACCTTGACCTGCTCGTGACTCGAGGTTTGAAGAGAAACCGCTGGGAACCCTCGCTCCACACCCATCCCCCCATCACTCAGGCTGACTGGCAGCCTCATTGCCTGTACATAGTGCAGTCTCTCCTCCACGTTCGGCAACACATCAACCTGCACTGGGAGACGTCTCCTGCGACAATCCTCTGTTTTACTGAGTCGTGCTTTCAGTGGATTTGGTGTCAGCGAACCTGCACTGAGCTACACATCCAAGAGAGTCTACTTTATAAAATATATATCCTCAAAGTTGTACATATTGCTGTGTTGAGTTTTTATAGATAAAGGGAATAGTCGGCTGGTGAAGCCATGTCTATTTTTTTTTAAACTGGGTTCGATGTTGCAGAGAGATGAACAATGTCAGAGGAGGTGACATGTATGAAGATTTGATCCCAATCTGAACACATCTCATTTGGTTGTTTCTCAGCTCCGAGGATCAAACAGACGTTTGGTGAAAGATGGAGAGCAACTCGGAGGAAGCGACACTTTGCACATGAGATCGGATGTGAACAGGAGTTAAAACCATTTTTGTTACTGGACCGGTCTTTCTATGGATCAAATGTCCGGTCCTCTCGCTGCACAGCCTTTGATATCCACCTGCATATGGTTGCTTTATTGACAGTCGCCGTCCAGGCCATACTTTGTTGAAACTATTATTCCGCGACGTTTTGCTCCAAGTGTTCCCTGTGTTGTTTTTAGCAAACCGAAGATGAAGAAACTTGCAGCTCTGCCGGCCGACACCGCCTCTGCTTGCTGTCACTCCGCTGCTGCTGGTTGTGGTGCAGATGTCCCGTTCCTGTGCAGTGATATGAAGTCTGCTAGTCCTCGGGGCTCGTCTCTTTCTTGTATCGTTTCTTTAGAGCCAGTAAGAGCAGCGTCCATTCGTCCCCCCGGTGAGCATGACTACCTTACAGCAGCCCCTGTCGCTTCTCGAGCTCGATTCTTTCTCGTGGTTGTTCTTTTACTGTCACTAGATAAGTAGACATTGATGTTAGTCAGTATTGACAGTATGATTTTTTTTGGAGATGTATACGAGTACATGCATTAAACATGACTGAAGTGTTCGGACTCTTTTCTTCTGTGTGTGCCAGTGGGTTCAGCTGCAGATCTTCCTGCACGTCACTCGGAGCAGGTCTCAGCTGCTGCTAGCAGACAACACAGTAGGTTCGTCTAGTTTATTTCTCCTTTAATTCTACAACAATGTAATGCTCTAAAGTAAATCCAACAAAAAGAAAATAAAGGAAAACAAGGAGCACTTGTTGTTTACAGGGAGTCGCTATGTACAGCTACACAATCCTCTGGCAGACATGAGAGGGTTCAAGGTGCTTATCAAACAGACTGGGGGAGGAGAATGTAACAAAAAAGCACGAGTGATCCCTTTGTGAGAGACTCGTAATAAAACTGCTTGGCACCAGTCTCTATCGAAAGAGATACATACACATTTTCACAGACACACACACACGCTCAATGCATTCACATGTTCAAACTCACGTCAGGTGATAACTGGGCCGTCGCAGCACGAGTGAAGAGAAAGAAAACAAAAGTACCAAGACAAAAGAAAAACACAGCAAGGGATCATCCTGGCAACATGTGTGTAGCCCAACCACACACACACAATCATGCACGTACAATACTGAGAAGCACAGCTCACGTTCTGTTACAGCTTTATTTTTGATGCACATTGTGGCAGTGTCTACTTTATATCATGTGCAAAAAATAGCCTCTCTTTAAATTTTCAATCGAGACGATTCACATTCATGGATTGTTGAACAAGCTTGTTGCCCCAAATGCCTGCGATGGTGGTGAAATTACAGAGTGAGAAATTCTGCAGCCGACGTCTGATCGGAGAATTCCAGAGATGATGAGATATGCAGCGTTGGCAAACATTTCCTTCACATGTTGGAGACAGACGTTTGGGAGGAGTGTGAAGCCTCGGAATAAATCAGATGTTTAACAGGAGCACTGATCTCGGGTAGGAGGCTATGTTTACATCAGCATCACACACTTACATCATCAGTTTCTCACAGACAGCAGGGGGAGAGAGAACAGAGGCTCATCATGGGTCAAACCAAAATTTTAATTTGCTGTATTGTACCGTCTCAAACAAATCTGACGTGAAAAGAACATTTGGTCAGTTGATGCTGTCGCTTGTTCAAGTGTTTTGCAATTAAGTCCTTTACATCTATGAGGGACAAACAACTCTTTTTATTGTTTTCTGTTCTGTTTGAAAGAGTAAAGGTCGAACTGTTGAATCGAACACATTCACCACTTCCACAGGACGCAGCGAGAGAAACACTTCAGTTGATGCTCTGGCTTCAACCGCACTGCACTTCAATCCTCTGCTACCACTACTTTCAATCCAGCAGATCTGTTTGTCATCACAGCTACAAACAACAATATAACGTCCGGGCCCTGATGTGAAAGCAGTGGCTGATCGCTGGGTCTATAACTTCCCTCGGTTAGCTACACCGCTTTTGTTTCAAGGTTTACGAGGAGGTTGGATCGAGCTCCATCGTCCAGTGTGGAGACACACATGGACACAGGCAGGTGCCCTGTTGAATGATGAGGCATTAAAAGGATTGTAAGGAAAAAGGACTGCGGTTGTGTGCTGCGACTTTAACGCTCCAGCTGACTAGCAGGGGAAAACCAGACAAAACACCCATTTTGAATAATAACGACAAAGGCCATTCTCGATGACGTGAATGTGGAAATCTAGTCACTCAGCGGCTACAAGCCGAGTGTGAATGTGTGTGTGCATGAGCGAGTGTGTACAAAGTAGAGGTAGTGTTTGTTTAATGAGATAGAATGAAGTCATTCCGTGTGTGTGTGTATGTTTGTGTGTTTGAGGGTGGGCTTTAATTTTGGGTTCAGGCAGCTGTTGTTTTTTCTGGACCACGGTTTTCTCAGTGCATAGACGTCTCATTGGCAGAAGACACACTCGTCATTTGATCTTGTGTTCACACGTAAGAGGCTCACCGACACCTCTGACTCCCCCCCACGCCCCTTCTCCCAGGGTTCACTGCTCCTACGTGGATTGAGAAATCATTTCATCCACACGTTACACAGAAGAAACACGAGTGTGGTCGTCGCCACAGATCAGAACCATCTTTCACCTCTCAATTCATAAACACTGATTATCCTGTGGCAATTTTGAATTGTCTGGATTATTTCTTTTTCAAAACAGCAACAACAAAATCCTCAATAAATAAAATCAAAGCAATGATCGCATTTTAAAAGGGAAAAACCACTGCAGCATCAACACAGGACACCCTGCTTCTCTATTTAAAAAAACAAACACGCCTGTCACCTTCAACAGGCTGCAAAATATACGTCATTTTCTGTCATCGACAAAATAAGAAAAACAAGTTTAAAAAAAAACTTTGGTGACTAATTAAGTGAGCCACTATTCAAGGATTCTATACATTTTCTTAAATGCTATATAGGTATCTGAATATATTATTTAATTCATTTATCTTACAAAAACATGTGTGTGTGTCAGTGTGTGATAGGCAGAGGGGGCGTCTCAGTGAAGCTTCATGTTCGGTTACAGAGTTTTAGGAAAACGCCAAGAGCCCTTTTCTTCTGCTGCTCTCCTGCACCTTTCAGCCCCAGTGGAAATCACAAGGGATATCACGACTGACTGCCGCCTCAAAAAACGGAAGAATTAGAAGAAGAATATGGGAATTTGAATATGTCAAATTCACACCTTCACTTCTGACTCCCACCAGAGGATTGAAAAGTGAGGAGAGGTCCAGCTCCCAGTGCCTGCTGGGTAAAAAAGACTGACAGGGAGGGGCTGTTGTGAGGGAAGGGCATGAAGGAGAGATGACACAGCCTGTAAGTCCGCGTCGAGGACACAAACAACCCACAGCTCGTCTGCCGCCTGACACAAAGCGACAACGCCACAACACATCGGTTTACACTGGCGGCGGACGAGTGATAACAGTCAGTCGTGTGGAGGAGCCTTTTCTACTGGTCACTGATGAAGACTCACATGGCTGATGTTGTGTTACAGACACCAATAATAACAATGACTCTGATCACATGAACGTCTGAGAAAGAAAAACAATATGAAGTTTCAGAAGCTTTGAAAACCTGCAAAATAACATGTGTCTGGACTGAATCTCAACAATACAAAACTCCCAATGTACAAGCTATTTTTTGGAGTGTTTTGTCTTTTCAAGTCAAGCTGTATACACACACACGCGCACACACACACACACACACACCCACACGTCTGTGCCATTCTGTGTGAAAAGATGAGTTAAAAACAAAAAAAAGCGTTGAGATTCAGTCAATCAGAATATTAAAGGGTCAGTTCCCCCAATAATCCAAACAGTGTCTGTTTGGAAATAAATGTTCCAGTGCCACGTGACTGGAAACATCATGAACACAACTGTCTGTGTGGAATCAGCTGTTTAACGTTGAGACTGTTTTTTTTTTCTTCTTTTATCCTGATGACGTCATAGTGATGTCATCAGTGTTATCTCACTTTGGGTGTTGAGTCTACAAACATACACCTGAACAGCTGAGCTCGATCCATACACAGGAATAAAATGGGAAAGTATCGAGCAGGGTTGCAATGTTTTTTAGTGGATTGAAAACTTTATATTAGTGCAATACTGGGTCCCTGTCTATGTCATTAAACCCCCACAAATAATAAATACTTTGAAACAATTGAAAATTCAGTTTCAAGAACATTATTTGATCATTTTCCCAAACTAAAGCAAAGTCTGTCTTTTGTGTCACGTGTTATTAAAGAAAACTCAACATTCTGAACTATTTGTTGGACAAAATAAGTTATTTAAGTATGTACTTTTGTGTATTTATATGCTCTGAGACTTATTCAAGGCTAAATGTCACTATTTTAACATAAGCAAAGTGAGCCAATGTGCTTTTTGTTCATTTGGGGGAACTGACCATTTAATCTTCCCCCTAAACAACATGTGTGAACATCACTCTCCATTTATTTCTGATGCTGAGGGACTCGTGACTGCTGGGAGATTTCTCACATCACCAATGATCATACAGCCTCCGTAGGAAAAGAAGAAGTCCCTGATGGTGGGAGGAAGTCTAATGCTGATGAGAATTGTGGGTAAGTGGTGAAAACAGATTGAGTGGCCCAAAGTCCTGCAGGAGACTTCCGCATCACAGTGAGACGACCTCCTCTGCCCTCCTCTGCCTGCCTGGTCCAAGGCACCAGGACGTCCATTCTCACTCCTCCGGCCTCGGAGTGAAGTCCCATCGCGGCCACACACTCTGTGTGGCCAATGTGCAATTTCTTCTCTCACACACTCACACACCCCTGTGCACATTCGCTGTTCAGAGCGCTCGGCATCTGGAAAACACGTCATTCAGCTCTGCTGCCACGTCGTCCTCGGTATATACACATTAAGAATTAATTAACTGCCGCGCACACACACAAACACACACACAAAGTACATGGGACATTCTGTGCAGCTACTGTTGTCTTCCTCAGCAGTGCGCTCGTGTCAGCGGCTGAACGCTCAGCCTGACTCCTCCTTATCACTCGCTCCACTGAGCCTCAGTCGGAGCTGGCTGTGATGGGCTTGTCTGTCTCCAGGTCCATGGGAACTGGGCTGAGCTGGAGGTTGCTGTAACACGTCTTACAGACGCGGCTCGGATCGAACAGCTGCTGGCTTGGCACTGGGATCTTCTGGTCGCAGCAGCTGGCGCAGAACACGTTACCGCAGTTCCTGCAGGGGGAGACAGAGAGATCATTGCTGGACTCTCACAGAGAGCCCTTCTACACCTAAAGTTACTATGCATCTACTTTTAGATCATGTTTACATGCGACTCAGCTACTTTACACTAGAACCAGGGCCTGATCTTCAGGGCAATTGAGTTTCATTGATTGATGAAGATTTGACAGAAGCCAGGATTAATGGCATTAAGACTTCAATTTAGTTTGGGTTCCGAAATGTATTTTAATTCTTAGAAAGCTTCTAATATCAAAATCATGAATAAAATTAAACGATAAATATGAAATTTTAAACACTAACATGTGGGAACTGAAATCCTGCATCATAAGTCAATACTTAAACACAGAGTCAGAGTCAAAGATCTTCTGATTTAAAGGCTCTGCTCACCAACAACCAGATTAATACCACTGCACTGCACAGCTCAATGCATGGAAATATTATATTTATATAATAAATAATATAAGCAATATTAATAATCATACATAATAAAACACTATGATTGAATGATGTCAAATGAACCCAGCAAACATCAGTGATGATCTGATTTATATTATAACAATCAGTCCTGATACCAGTCCACTAAATCAGACTACTGTCGCTGCAGTGGAATAATAATATTGATTTGCTCATAGATTCCGAGCTCTGTGGGGGGGCTTGTGAGCCCAATGTTATTTCATCCAAAAGGAATAAATCAAGTCTCTGTGCTGTTAGCAGGAGGATAGACAGTCTGGCTTTACTCATAGTGGAAGAAGACCCTGATATGAAAATGGAAGCTTTTTTCACCTTGTATTTGCTGTTTCTGATAATAATGTGATATCTGGTGACAACAGTAAAACAACTGAGTGGTTCCTCCTGAGCATTGCACTACAGGCCCTCACAGCTCCACTGTACCACCCTCCGTGGTCTCTTCAGGTCTCAAGGACACATTGTCAGGAATTTGATTCACTGATTCGAAACAGATCAGAGCCTTGTTATTTGTCAGTGTTTCATTATTAATGTTGGAGACGTTGTTTCATTTGTCATTTAAGTATATAAATAAAGAATTTCCATGAATTTGCTTTTGTATTTAGACCATTGTCACTGGTCTTTTCCACCAGAGGGGCTTGTGAACATCGAACTGCTGTCAGTGTTTGTCCTCTTTCTGTTCTTCTCTCGCTGTTCCCGCTCTCCTCAAACAAAACACTGGACCCCTGAAGACCCCTGTTTACAGATGGGCCCTGTTTACTAGTGCTAACGTGATTGTTCAGCCTATCAAAAACCCCAGTTACCATCAGTGGACAGGAAGGCGGGTCACTCTGGAGCTGTCAGATACCCATGCTCACACTTAGATGTAAGGCCATGCTCACTCTCCTACCCACACTCTTACACACACTACCCCTCCTGCCTGCCTCTACTCACACTGAGCAGAAATGTTTAAAAAAGCCAAAACAACTCATGTCATTCTCTCTGATTCTGTGACAGGTTGACTGAGAGCCTTCAGTACCATGCTGTGCTGCTGCTGCTGGGAGGTGAGATGCAGGGGGTTGGTTTGGGGCAGCATGCTGCCAGGGTGTATGCTGAGGGTGGAGGGAGCATGGGGTGCTGCTATCGCAGGAGGAGGGTTGAGGTTGGAGAAGTTTCTTTTAGTTTTTTATTAATTCTACTTTTTCAGGAGAAGTAAGAATCAGCCCCTCGACCGAACACAGCTGTTCCACTGGCAGCAGCCTGCTCACATTTACAGCCAGATGTAAAACCTCTGAGTTAAAACAGTCCAATCAATACATCTCAAACATGATTGTCCCTGAGAACTTGCTAGGGTAAGGGGGAACTAGATGCAACAATCCCAGGTAGGGGGTAGCGGGTAGGGGGGGTGAGGAATGGGAAGAGGAAGGAGTATTGACATCCAGTTAAAAAGGCAGAGGGTGGGTGGGTAGGTGGGTAGGTGGGTAGGTGGATAGGTGGATAGGTGGGTAGGTGGGGAGCCGGATCTCACCAGACCTCCTGGACAGGTTCTCTGCCACTGTAGAGGAGGAGAGGGGCAGACAATGGATAATAACTGACTGGACAGAGGAGAAAACCTGTAGCACTAAAAACACACTTCCTGCTGAAGATGTGTAAAAATAATATCTAATATTAAACAGCCATACATGTGAGAGAGCTGTGACTCTTTACTGTCGGTTTTGTTTTGGATCCAGAGCTGAATCTAGGGCTGGGCAATTAACCAAGAATGTATCAAAACTAACATTTAAAAACTCGAACCGACTTAATTTTGCTTATGTCGGTTAATTTGGTTCATACTTCCCCCAATATGTTTATTCATGAACTGTCGGGTCTCAGCTACTTTCATTTTGTGTCTGCTGCACGCCCTCCCTCCCCCCACTGCGCTCACTTCCTCACACATAGTTATACATACTCTGTCACCCAGATGTGCTCACATGTACCAAAATTTGGCACCGATTGATTTAGTGTTAATCGTTACTTGGTAGCGCTGACGTAATTCTGTCGGTACCATTAAAAAAACAGAGTTCAGTTACCAACCCAATTGTGCGCGCAGTTCACCTGCAGCACACAACACGAGACATAGCGTGATGCGCACAGCCAGGAAATCAGGGTGACTGGAACCATCCAGATTCATGATCTGACAGGACCGACACATTGATTTATAACTAAATAAATGTAATCGTTTTTCGTTGTGAGGAGCCTGTTGGGTCAGGGGATGGCTGCCTAAAATAATCGTTCATTAATCGTAATCGAGAAGTTTGAAATACTCGTGATATTGATTTGAAGTCATATTGCCCAGCCCTAGCTGACACAGGTTCATGTCAATAAAATCTCTGCCACTCAGTGATGAACTTGATCCAACTCACCAGAAGGAAACAAAAAGGTCAAATGATAATATGAGGAAATGATAGCACCTGTCTGTTGCAGAATAAAAAGCATTAATCCTGATGTTTCCAGATAATTAAAAAAAAAAAATGGACCCTCCTGTTCCATCTGGCACTTTATGTTTAGACCAGAGGTCTTCAACAGGGGGTCCGTGACCCCTAGGGGGTCCGCGGAGGTACTGCAGGGGGGTTGCGACATATTGGGTTGATTAAACCATTTTTTATATTTTTTAATTTAAACAAAAATTTCAACCAATTTTATTTCCACAAATTGAAATGTCTTTAGATAAACATTAACATGAATCGAACATATTGTAGCGAACGGAGTAGGCCATGTTCACAGATGTATCTTCTGTCTAGCTTGACAATAATCTGAGATTTTACCATGATAGTAATAGCTGCTGGAGACCTAAATTAATCGATGGTGTAGTTTTAAACTCATGTCTGCAAGCAAAGTCATAAAGAGACAAATTCAAAAATCATACTGATGCAGAGAGTGAACTGAAAGCTGAATCTAAACTCAGTCTGGATGTATCTGAAGAAGAGAGGAGCAAGTTTAAAAAGAGGGAATCTCTTTAAAGCCTCAGCCGGACAGAGGTAGGTTGTTGGTGACAGTGATGGTGAAGCTTTAGGCGTCTGCAACTTGATAGTCAGCAGTATTTACCTGCAGTGATGCTTCCTGGTGGCGAGCCAGAACCTGCTCTCACAGCCGTAACACTGGGCTGCCAAATGGTCAGGGTACCAGCGAGTGACCTTTAATGTACAGAGCAATTAGGTCCATAAATGTAACCTCTAACTACACATAGACATCATTTTTCTTTTCAAGACTCACCTCTGTGTCCTGCTTGTCCACCTGCTCCCAGCTGGCCTCAGAGAAGATCTCAGTGCTGCAGCGCGACAAACAGTTGTGGTCAAAGTTGTACTCATAGTCTGTCATTGAGGTCTGGATGGGGGAAGACAAGGAATCAACAAATGATGAGGAATTGTGAAGTTACGTCCTGGTGGCAAACAGTCGGTTTTCTCGTCAGCATCTTACCACTTCGTCTCCCATGTCCCCGTTGGTCCTGTGGGAGCCTGTGTGCTGCTGATTCTCCAGGCGGCTCCACAGCTCCTGCACCTGCTTCTTCAGAGTCTCCACCTCCATCTGGTGCCCCGCCTCGATCTGCCTCAGCCTCTGCTGGATGGCATCACTGTGCAGAGTCAGCCCGTCATCGTCCAGGTGATTGCGTGACGGCTGCTCTGGGCTGATGGCGGCCCGGCTCAGGAGGGAGTGGCAACACCGGTGGTGAGAGCAACTGCCCCGTGGATAGAGGATCAGGGAGTTACAGCTTGCGAGGGACATCTGTCGACTCAGAGGGGCCCGCTCCCCGTTCCCTTTGGCCCACTGGGGAACTCCGCAGGGCTCCCCTTCAGAGGTGTCGCCGTTACAAAGCCCTTCCCTGCTGTGGTCAGCACTCACAGATGGAAAATAAGTGACGGAGGGTCGCTTGTTGGCCCCGTTCAAAGTTCTGATGAAGCTATGCTCGCATGCCTCTAGCCCTTTCTCTTTCCTCAAGCAGGGGGGCTGGCTCCTGCAGTCACTGCAGGGCTGACGGCTCGGACACACAGGCGTCTCTGTGGGCAGCTCCAACCTACTGCAGGCCACTTCAGTTAAAGTCTCTGTTGAGCTTTCCATGAGAGAGACCCTCTTCTCCACCTGCTCCATCAGCTCAGAGACGCCGTGGTCAGATTCAGGGCAGGTCTCCTCATCCACGCCAGGATCTTCAGGTGAACTGTCTACAAAGCCGTTAGTTATAGTTCTAAGGGCTGCAGTCTGCTCTGGCTCAACTGAGCCGGACTCACTGGGTTCATGTGCAACCTCTTCTTTAAAAGAAGAGTTCTCAACATCCTGCGTCTCAACATCCTCTGGTGCCTGAGTCACCTCAGCAGCCTGTTCCTCCAGCTCCTCTTCCGTCTGTGCAGGCGGAGGAGGAGACTCACCATCCTCCTCAGCTTCCAGGCCACCATTCTCTGGTTGGTGACCATTAGAAAGTGTTTCTGTGTGCCCCTCAGTCCCATTAACGTCAGTGCACTCATTCTCATCCTCAACCTGTGCTTCTTTCTCTGACTCTGGGCCAACAGTGTTAATAACTTGCGTGACAGCAGCACTTCCCTCTTTCTGATCTGCTCCAGCCTCGTCCTTTGTGGCTTCCTGAAGTATGTTCTCCATTTGGCCTTCGGCAACACCAACTGCCACAGAGAGCTCCGCCTCCTCTTCTTCTTCTTCTCCTGGTGCAGCTGGTGATCTCTGTCCGAGCTCCGCCAGCAAGCCCTGGGGCAGTGGGCCTTCGTCCAGCTCAGAGTCCGCTCTGTCTGGGTAAGGCCCCACTCCGTTAGGCAGCACCTCCTGATCCTGGTTCCCTCCTCCCTCTGGTCCTACTGCCATGTTGACCTCCAGAGATCGCCGGTGGTCCTGCCACTTCTCATTGAGGCTCGGGTCACTGGAGCGGCGGTTGGGAGCCAGAGAGCTTCCCAGCTCACATGCACTGGGCAGGTTTTCAAAAGAGCGAGTCTTTGTACATCTGGAGGTGAACAGAGATAAAAATTAAACACAGAAACAGCACCTCAATACAAAACAGCGGCTCTTATATTCGACATCATGCGATTCAATCTGAGGCTGCACAGAATCATTACAAAACGTTTGGCTAACAAAAAAATCACAAGTCAGCATCTAAAAATTTGAAAAATTCAGCACAAACTTAAAAAGACAACCAGTCAGACTCTGTCTCTTTGAATCAGCTAGCTGTCGAACTCTGTCAACAATTAAATGATGCAGCTTCCTCTTTTTTTCTTCCACGATGGTACGATTTCCACGAGGCACAAAAACAGAGCATTACAAGTATCTGTCACTGTAAGGGCCCGAGCAGAGCAAAGCATCTAAAAAGACGAGTTGAAAAGCTGAGCCTCTCCAGCTGTGGGAGTCGTCGACCTGTGTTTGTCTTACATAGAGGAGGAAGATGGAGGGACTCGGTACCAACACGCCAGGCTCACCTGCCCAGTGGTCCATCCTCCGGGTTGGCACCGGGCACGGGGTAGGGGGCGCAGGACTCATCGGAGGGTGTGGTGGGGGAGGAGCTGGGCAGGTACACCGCCGTCCACAGCATCAGGTTGCGCACGTGACACACTGGGTGGAGAACCTGCAACAACAGCTGAGAAATTAGCTGAGGATGTAAACAAGAAGCAAAAATACAGCTAGCTAATCTGGAACATGTGAAGAAATGAAACAAAGCACTTTGTTAGAAGGATGATGGATGGGAACCATTTGACAAGCGCATGTGAAGGCAGTTGTGGGAGTATGATTTTCCAGTCGTGGTGAGTCAAGAACAGTTAATGGCCATGAAACCCCCGCACACAGAAATGCAAAGACAACAACAGGAGCTACGAAATGCGACTCGCAGAGGGGTGGCAGGAAGACTTCTAAAACAAAAGTAAGACCATAACAAAAAATGTTAAAGGACAATATAAAATAAAAAGATCTGAAAACTTTGGAAACTCCAGCTCTCAGAAGGTTCGACTTTTAATTAATTCCACTTACACCCTTTCTACACTTATCCTTTGTCTTTCTGGACTTCTGTCGGCTTTGTTTTAAGAAAAAAAAACATCTCTCTCTGACATGCTTGAGAAACAACAGACGTACGGTCTCAGAGTGCGATGAGTACAGCATGTTCCTCAGCGTGCGGTTGGCCGGTCTCAACAGCGACCACACTGAGCAGGTCCTCTCCTGGACGTGGCGGTCCTCCCTCTCCTTGCCACTGTTGCACAGGAAGGTGCCAAACAGACAGGAGTAGGCGTGCTGCACCAGCTTCACCTGTTTACACATAAACACTGGCATGTAGAGGCTTGTACAGCTCAGGTATGATAATAAGAGCGACGATGACAGGAGTTTCCTTTTATGAGTCGCTAACACAACTAAACAGCATTTCAGTGTCTCACAACCGAAAACTGCGATGACACATGATTCAGAAGCATACCATTTCAAACTCTGCAGATTAAAAACATTCTGCTGTGTCTAATCTCAGTATCTAGGGAGACTTTACAACGCACCAGAAAGGCCTCGTTAAACTCAAAAGAGCATGGAAACTGCCTCTGCAGCTGGTGCACACAGTCCAGCCACTGCAGGAACACAGGGCAGCGCTCGTTCTGATCCTCCGAGTTTTCTCCGTGGCCACAGCGGTCTGCGAACTTATGGCCGAAGTCCAGCCAATCGGTCTCCACCAAAACCTGGAAGCCCTGCACAAAGAGGTTCAATACATTCAATACAATTTTTTGCTTCACTGTTAAGTCAGACTTTTAAAGCCCATTGTGCAAAAAGTTTTTGAAAACAGTAACAAATGTCAACTTATCAAGACTTTTCTGGTATTACATGTTTTCTCAGCATCATGTGGTGTCAATGTTAGTCTTCATGAGTTTTCAGGGGATATATAATATGTCCCAGAAGAAAAAACACTTTAGCATGGTCCTGACCAGGGCTGTAGCTAAAAGGAGAGAAGACTTCATCTGTACCTCAATGGTACGATAATAAGGGTCCAGCAGCAGTTTGGACAGAGCAACGATCTGAGGTGTGCGGTCCCAGCCGTCAGAGCAGTGCACCAGGACGGGCCTGAGGTCGCGATCCACGGCGTTGACCACGAGCAGCGCCGCCTTCAGCAGCAGGGACAGGTGCTGCAGCCACTTGGTGCTCTCCAGTGCAGAAAGCCAGCTGCAGGAACACACACAGCAACAGTGTGAAAAAAACACCACCCCATATGTCTGAGACACAAAGTTATGGCACACATGTTGTTATAGGAGCAAATACATAGCATGGACCAGTGCCACATACCACAGCATTTATAGCCTTAGCAAGTTTGAAGCACCTATTAATGACTGTATATCTTTGTATAGATAAGAGTCCAGCTGTTGGGGTAGGCTTTTTTTCTGGAGAGAATTTAGCAGCTGAAGAACTCAGATTGGAAACCTGCATTTGTCACGTGTCCAGAAACATGACTGCAAACAAACAGATACATTAACTTTGCCTGTGCGGATGTGGGTCATGTAAGATACAAATACATTGCAAGGGTGACGACAATGAGACACGTATAAACCTTGACCCACTTCAATACGAGTAAATGTTTCACTTGTCTTATCTTATCTAGGTTTGTGTTCAGAGTGCTATTGGTGCGTTTGTCTTGTCTATAAACACCAAGAGTCTGTGACTGAGACAGGCTTGCGACATTTTATATTTTGTTGCGTCTACGAGGTCACGCTCAGCAGATGGTCATACACAGTGTAGTTGTATGGTGGTGTAATGCTTGACAATTAGCAAAAAAAATTAGAAATCTGCTGGGTTCGACAAAAACATCATAAGGTACAACTTATGGAACTGAACTGTATGAACGCGTGAAAGCAGGGACCCAGGGGTTAGGAGTCTGTTTCTGTCTGATTTGAACTTCTAACCAATGTCAACAACGTTGTCTTAAGCCAGCATGATTCAATTACACATCATTGTGGCACAGAGTCTGAGAGCACAGATGGAAAGGGATCCTCCACTTGGGGCCGGGCCAGGCCTTCTAAATCGGGCACAGATGTATGGCCAAGGCCAAAACACAGCTGTGATTACTAGTTACCTACAGTTACTACAGCAAAGCACGAGAGCTGTGGACTTAATAGTTTTAAACTGCAGAGCTGCAGAAGTAACAAAAAGGGGAAGTTGGAAGCAATGAAGAGAAAAATACTTACTTGGCTGGATCAGGCATCTGAGTGCAGAGGAAACGCAGAGACTGGAAACTCTTGCGGATGGAGTGGATGTTGGCCATACTCATAAACACCACCTCACAGTTGGGATAGTATTCTGGAACAGGATGTAAGCAACGATACCAAATAATTAGAAGACAAAGGCTAGTTGTGGTTTTAATTTTAGCACAGAGAACAAACATATATATGGTTAATGGAGAGGCTTAATCGACAAAACACAACGATGTAATTGTGTCTGTGATCGGGACCTGAGCTGAGGGAACCTACCTGGACATTCGCAGCCTCCCCCCTTGGCCCTGTTTGCTACGGCAGCAGCGTAGGACCTGGCGTCCAGGATAAGTAACTTGTGGGGCTGGACTACCAACGTCTCTACCTCTGAGCTGTTGGTCAGGGAGGATTCTAATGCAGACACAAAACAGGAGACTCACTCACGGTGCATGAAACGAGAGCAGATGGGTCTGTTCGAGTTTATTGGAACGATAATTATAAATTATAATTAATTATAAAAAAAGATGTGAACGTGTAGCTCCCAGACACATCCGTCACAAGGTGTTCATCAGAAGTTACTGTGATCTGTGTGAACCTGCAGCCTGAAACAAGCCCCAACACGCCGGATTGCACAACAGTTTTTGCAGCAGATTCATGCAGATGGCAAGACTTTGGTGAGGAAATCCTCCTGTCTGTGTGTGGAAGTGGGTGTTTGCTAAGCTGAAAGTGTGTTTGTGTACAGTCGGTCAGATGCTGTGAGAGGCGGACTGGGTGTGAGCTCTCACCAAAGTCAGGCAGGTCTGAGCCGTTGGTGTAGGTGCCGTTGGTGAGGTGTTTGCGGGAGCTGCAGTCCACGGCGCAGGCCTTGGCGATGGACTGGACCAGGTGCTCGTCGTCAGCGTTCCTCCAGCCCCACCAGCTGACCTCTGGCTGACCACAGCGGGCGATCACAGCCCCCGTGCTCTGGTGCCTGTGTGACCAGTCAGCCAGAGCAGTCAGTCCACTGCCCCAAGAAAACACTATGGCTGTTCACAGTGTGTATGCATACGGAGTTGTAGGTTACGTCCTAGTTAAGAGATCTTCTATCTCTTGTACATTTTATTTAATTAGTTAATACTGAAATTAATTTCTAAAAAAAATGACAAGCAAGAAGTAAAATATCTTCCAAAGAAGTAAGATTCTTTCCTCAACATGCTCCTAACTCATTGGATCTATACAGGAGCAAAAACAGACTTTCTTCATAAAGCACAGAGGCTGGAAATCACTGGCTTCTGTAATCCTGTAGCCACCAAAGCAAATATTTTTCTTCAGATGCTGGAACTCGCAAAACAAAATTGAAAGTTTTTCCAAAAATCAAAGGCTTCAGGTGACTGTAAATAAAATGACCAAAATTCACTGAAGCTATGATGCACTGCATGCCGTAGGTTAATCTGGTAATTTTGGTAAAGAAGAGTTATTTATAGTCTGCGTGTTGTGGTTTTACTGGCAAAAGGAGACGGTGAAACCAATATATTACCTGAAGATGGTTTAGCCACATATAACAAAGGACATAGTGTCATTTTTCATTTCTATGCAGTGGTAAACATGTTGGCTTTCTGGTTTAAAGAGCTCAAGGGGAAACAAACACACCGACCTATAAACCACAGCAGGAAACCTCTTCCAGGAGCGGAAGGCTGCCACATTTTCCAGCTCCTTGTCTGTGATCCAGGCTGGCACCAGGAGCTGCTGAGGATAGCTGGGGCAGAGTCTGTCAGAACAGAGAGACAGAGAGAGTGGCAGCTTAACAAAGAGAGAGAGAGGAGCGGGGCGGCTAAAGGGTTCTGATAGCTCAACAAAAGTCTCTGTCTATGGACACTGAATCCCGGGCCGGGCCCTTTTTCTGCCCAGGGTGCAGCACCAGTGGCGTACAATAACACAACCACCCACTATATAACATACACACACACACACAGAGTTATGATGTAAGCCAATGAAAGTAAAGGACGGATCTGTCTTCCAGCTGAGGGAGAGGAAATCAACACAGCGGCAGCTTTTGTTTCCTGAATGAAAGCTGCTATTACCTGAACTTGCTGTTGATGTCAGATATCCTCCAGGCGTTTTGAGTGTCAAAGCCCATCCTCTCCACCTCATTCTTGAACCAGGAGGTCACATGTTCACCTACAGAGAGAGCAGAGATGTCTGATAAGTACAGAGCGGCGCAGAGTAGGGCTACTGCTTGGCTTACGCGAAAACACGTGAGGGTCAGGTTTACCTGGTCGGCACAGCTCGCCATGCTGCTCCTTCTCACCGGCATACACGTCCATGCACCAGGCATGGAAGGCAAAGGAGAACAGGTCCTCCAGACGAGAGGGAGGGCGCACGACAACGTTCAGACGTTTCATCCATTCCTGACACTGCTCGAACGCGGCGAACTGACATCTAGGAAGTAAACAAGGGAACGCAAAAGCCGCTGTTACATTTTCCTCTGGCTAGGAAATATTATAAAGTGCTACTCAAAAAGGCTTTCAATTCTGATGTACGACTTAGGATCAGGTTAAAACTTGTTTAAATTATAATCCTGGTTTGTGGAAAGCATGTTTCCTGACCAGAGAAAAATAACAACCGGTGTTTACTCTCTAAATGGCAGCTGTGCAGTCTGATATTAAAGTCAAATCAAACATGTTTTTCCCAAACTCATGTGTTCTGGAAAGGTTCAGGACTTGGCTCAGAGGTACTAATTATGAATGTAGTCATTTGAGTTGAGAAAAGGAGAACTGTAAAACGAACTGAGCTGGTAAACAGTCTGCATCATTGACTTTTTCTCTCTTTGTTGTCATGTTAAAATGTTTCTTTGGCAACCTTAAAATTAGTATCTGGACCTACAAGAGAGAAATCTGAAAAACGTCTTTAGTTTTACTCTTAGCCGTTTTCTTTACAACCCATGCAAGGCACAGAACATTACATGTTTCTTACAACTTTAACAGGAGGAAACAGCTGGAAAGGCTTAAGAGTGCAGGACATACCTGACAACTTTGCAGTCCTTACAGGTCACGTGGAGCTGGAACATATCCCGACACTCCACACTCTCTATGAGCTGAAGAGGGACCTGCAAAGTGAGAGAGTGGGGACATCAACTCTACATTCAACAACACTCATGCAGAAACATTAAGGCTACATCCACACGATATTTTAGTTTGAAATGCATCACTTTTGCAACGGATGTGCCAACTGTCCTCACTACTGCAGAGTTTTCAAGCACCTAAAATGTAGACTTGTGCAAACACTGCTGGCCTTGTTTTAGTTGGAAAACTCAGAACTCAGAACTTGCTTTCTAGTCTGAAAAGTCAGAAGACAGACCCCCATGGGTTTGTTTCTTGATGAGGTCTAAGCATTCACAACTAAAATACCAGTTGCGAATGCAACATGGATAATGAATTACTAGTATTATAGCCCCTGCAGCCACTAACAGTTCCATCTTGTTTTCAGTCCAAGAAAAGAAATCCCCGGTATTCATTTTTACATACTGCTTCTTTGCAGTTTAGGAACCGATAAGCAGAACCAAAATTATATTTATTTACCAAGTTTCGGTTCCCAGCCTTAATGTCCAATGTGAATTGTTGTGCTATGTGTTTTCGGGCATGTTAGTACGGACAGGGACTATTTCAGATACATAGCTAAAACACTCTTCCGAACAAAAAACATTTTGTTTTGAAATGCAAAAAACATATCAGTGTGGACGTAGCCTCAGCGGAATACCAACCCATGCAGTCTGTAAAAGGACTGTGGTAGACTGCAACTGACAATCCATTTAGCAAATTAGTGGTGGTCAACATGGTAAAATGCCTCCATGCCGAGGATCATGTGAATACATGTGCTGTAACATCACATTTTTAGTTCATATATTTCATTGTATAACCAAAACCACTCCGCATGATGCTAAAAAAACTCCCCCAGTTAACTTGTTCACATGCATTTCCATTCATTTCTTGGTTTCACATTTGCCTGTAATATATAAATAATCTTACGTTTGCATATGGGCGCATAAAAACACTCAATATGAGATTATGAAGAGCTTGTATCTGCACTTCCCTTTTTGCCCCGAGCTACAGTCTTATCTTTTGTAGGCAAACACCATCCAAAGTACAGAGCTGTCATGTGCTTATGACTTCAGAGCACACTCTGAATACTGCAGGGAAAGACCTGTGCTGCTTTTGACTCAGCTCTGTTAATTAGCCACGGTAAAAAAAAAACTTGTCGGCAGCACAGTGACATTTTATAAAAAGGTGTGGCTCAAGCTGCTGTTCACACACAGTCCAGAGCCATGCACAATTCACAGCCAGGAATCAGCAGGTCGACCTCCCAATACATTAGTGCAATGACAGTGTTACAGCCTGGTGGAGATTGGTTGATTTATTAAAATACTGGTGGCTTGAATGTTTTGTGTGGATCGATTTTTTTCTGCGGATGTTTTTTCATCACGTCTTCTTTAATCCAGCACCTGGTGTTAAAGCTCTCGAGTCACCAGCGAGTTAGCAGACAGGCAAACAATGTATACGCACAAATGACACAGTCATCCACTCCACGCCGTGCAGCTCTGCTGGGTACTTACAGACAACTCGCAACAACAACTCTATCCAAAACAAAACAGAGAGAACATTAGTGAAAGGGATGCACAGTAATTTGGAACTATTTTCTCTCTGCAGGGATGGACACATTCCGGATGTTCGGGCATCCTGCTGTCGCAACTCAATTCCTGCCTTCTAATCTACGTCGCTAATCTGGCCAACATCAAAATTCCTGAGCGGCTTGGTAACAGCCTCTCACTCCTCCAGCACCTCCCTCCTCTGATTTGTGAGCTCTGACAACTCTCCCATGTGATGCAGATGCCTCGTCGACACTTCCAAATATGTGTGAGCAGAACGCCGACTCTGTACAGTGAGCACAGAGAGATGGTTTGTTAGCCAGCGACCAGAGGCATGGATTCCAATAAAACCCACCTAAATGTGATGGGCGGCCATTGGCAACAGGAACCACTCACCAGAATCAATGAATAAACCAATGAACCTACAGCGGATTTAAACAAGAACTTTGGTAACAAGCCAAAATTCTCACTTCTATCAAGTTTCACCCACACACGGGCACCGTACGCCTTTCGCTGTCACATTTCAGGAAGTATGGTCACAATGACTCCTTCTGTTCATGAGTTATGTTAAGTAACAGCCGGTAAAGTGTTACTACAGAACATTATGATGCCACAGAGGGTGACCTTTGACCTTTTGGATATAAAATGTCCTACTTTCTTCCTATTAGATATTGTCTGATAATACAAAATAATACAATCACAATTAAATGCACTGTATTTATATATTTATATAGCACTTTCCTAGTCATAATGACCACTATAGCACTTTACGAATTAAATTTGGACACATTACCTGATTGCTTCAATGTTTGTTTCGTAGTGTGTGTCTCACTCACATCCCACTCACACACTGACAGCATAGTTGTCAGGTACCAAATCAGGAGTAAATAGTGAAGTTGTTTAGGAGTATTTTCAGCTCTGCATTTTGGGTAATGGTAAGTATTTTCTGCAGCAGGTCTGTATGTGGGCCTGATACACTGTTTATGTTCATGCAAATTAATGAAAAGCATCCAGTCCAATAGTGCATCTCACTGATGTGTCTCACAACACAGACAAACACTTGCCGATAGAATGAATTCATCATTGGTCCTTGACATTTCCTGGGATACAATAATATGAATGAATGTTATTACACCTACAAAGATAATGATAGTTTATAAGAGAAGGAAGTGAACCAACAAGTGTTTTCCTGTAGCACATGATTCGTCATTGCTCAACTTTCCTTCTATCGCTTGTCTGCACTACTAAAAGTAGATTATTGCTGCATGAAACAACAGAGAATAGCCTCTGGTTTCTTTAGTATCACAACCCTGTCCACATGATATACAACTCACAGCACTAATATATTATATTTGGTGTGAATTGAGGTTGAATTACTACATTTAAAGTAGCTCAAAATCTCTTCGCACAGCGAATATCCTAACAACAAATGAGGACGATTTTTTAGAAAGTGACCACACACTCTCACAAAGCTAGTCTCTCTCTAAACGTGGTGAAAAGAGAGAGAGGGCTACTGTTATGCATCCCCTCTGGAACGACTATAACCATGGTGACGGCAAGTGCAGAGAGAAAGCAGCGCGAGCGGGCGAGCGGAGCGCAGAAGCGGAGGTGATGAAGAATCACACCGTACTGCTGCCAGCTCAGATCAGCTCCGAATGGCCTGGTCACCACAGCACGGGCACAATGGCCCCCGGCTCTGCCCATTCACTAAACATTAACACTGTCACAAAGCCTCTAATAGAAACACTGGGCCTCATTCTTCAGTTGTTTTTCAACTGTGTGAAAGACGGTCCCTAATCGTATCTGACCTTGAAGTTCATCAGTCTGAGATACTTACGTTGACAACAGATTCTTTGAACTTGATGTGCAGGCGGTAGTTGGATATCGCGATGATGGCGTCCTCTGCTCTCCCAACATACTCCGTGAACTCCCCGTGCAGCTCGGGGAAGGGCACCTAGCAACGGCAGGTGACAAAACGTTTCAAACTAAATACAGCACCACAAAGCTCAGCTGTTAGGATGCTGTGAAGCACACAGGGCTGTGTTATGATCAGTTCTTTCACTAAATATGGTTTTCATGTCTATACTGCAACTTGCGTCAATATGCGGACATTTTTTGTTGCAGTGCTCAGGTGCAATAGAATGCTTGCTCATCGAGTGATCTGAGTAAAATTAGTAAAACAGTAAGAACTTTTTCATTAACAAACAAGTGAACTTTGTTTCTGTTCAAGTTTGTATTCTTTGATCATGCCTTGCTTGTAAATGAGTCACTTCAGTGAGCTACGGCTTTTGCTCCGAAGCACAACACTCATTAATGAAATCGAAATTTTTAAGATGAAGCACTTCTGCTTAAGTAGAGGCAACAACTGTTGCTTTATTTTCTCCTCAGCTGTTTATATATATATACATTATTTCCTATTTTGATATTCTATTTTATATAATTTCTATCTTATTTTATTGTATAGTGTGTAATTACTTGAGCATTGTTAGAAGAGAGCCTGAGACTCAAGCATTTCACTGCTCATCTTGAATCTTGAACAAGCTGACTGAAAAACCGAAACGAGAGTGCAGACAAAAAATGCCTGGAATGAGCAGTCGACGAATAACAAGTGTTGACTTGTAGGTTCTCGGAGCAGGAGATAAAATTCTTGTCTTATTAGGACAGAAGGTAAACATTTACTTTTATAGGGATCCCTTGTCTTTTGACACTTTGCTTCTGAGAGCAGTCAAACAGAAAGGGAGTTTGTGTCTAATCAGTCGGGGGGGTTAATGTAACCCATTACTGAGAAGAGACTCGTGTTCATGCATTAAGTGTGAGGTTAAGGCTTTTTTATAAAACACAGGATGAGCAGTGACAGCAGCGACATCCTCACCTGCATGTTCTCCTCCTCCAGGACGGGGGTCTTCTTGGGGAAAATCTGATTGGCCTGGATACACTCCAAGCTATGCTGCTCCTCCTCCCCCTGCAGAGACAGTGGCCCTTTTAGCTTTTACAGAATGAGCATTCACTTAAACAACCCCAACCTTCTTTCACTCGCATACTTTTCTTTAATATGGCTTTTTATGTGTATGTCCAGGGAGGGCTGGCCGAGAACTTTTTTCTTTATCCCTTTGCTCCTATCACACACTTGTTTACAGTGACACATGCATTCAAAGCTTTGATAGCAGATCAGACATTGAAAAGCCTTATAAAGACCACAGTGAAAGCAGTTCTTGGGAATATAGCTACTGCCACAAGAACATCTGATTGGTTTAAACTACTTTGAAATGGTTTGTCACAACCGTTGTAGTGACAGCTATATTTTCAAACCAATGCTGTAAACGCTGCATTTATAATGGTTTGTGTGGCCCGAGTTCTCCTTCCCACCCACACGGAAATATGCAACCAAGGCTAATTTACTGTAATCATCCCTTGTACGACAAAACGTGGTATTACAGATGCCAACAACATGCAGTGCTTTAAAAGTGGAAATAGATATGGTGATTTATCTACACACAAGACCTTAAAAGGAGATTCTACCCCTCATTTTCAAATCAAATAAGCACATTTGGTATATTTGTATTTAAGGTGTCACTGGCAGTCTGTAGGCTTTCTTCTCGAATGAAAGGTATAGGTCACACTAGACTTATCCAGGATGAACACATTTCACAGAGGAGGTCTGTGTGGGGAATGTGAAAAATGGATATACAAACAGAGTCTGGGATTTTTGCTCAAGGGAAAACTGTTGGGGAGAAATGTCTGGCCTTGTGCTGACAGATCGACAGGATTCTATGGCCTGTGTTTGGTAAGGAGTCACATTTATTCTGAACACTGTGAAAAGAAAGATGATTGTGGTTGAACGTGACAGAAAAAGGGACAACGGCAGCACATCCTGTGTGATGCTGGCTCAGCATGAGCTGTGCTGATACACACAGCCGCCATGGCTGAAGGAGCCGTGTGTTGAGGCCAGACAGGGGGCAGCCGCCACACAGCAGCGTGCCAAGTACAAAAAGAAAACACTCACACATACACACACACACAGATCAACAGGGAATGCATCCCATCCACTGGTTATGTCATGTTGCGCCGGCACAACAAACATTTCTGCAGTGAATACAGTGAAAGCTGGCCTGCTTAGACAGAAGCCTTAGATGACCTTTGACACGGTCCCAGATAGTGTGACTGTCTGCTTCCCGGTAAACACGGCTGGATAAAAAAGAGAAAATCAATGGAGAGTTTCCGATTCATTCGACAGCACCCAGGCCACCCGACAGACAGAAAGACAGCTGTTACTCTGCAGAGCATACATGAGAGATGGTACTTTACCATGGCCCCTGTGAAGGAGAGTGGGTCACCCAACAAGGAACTCCGGACTGGACCAGTCTGTACAAAAACAAAACACAGACAGTTGATAAGTAATTCTGACAGAAAGTATGTAAATCATACGCGGTATCTTTTTACTACTTGTCAGCCACAAAATCCAAATTAAACCAAATTTTTCCTTCTCCAGCCAGAGGTGCAGCTAGTATCACCAGGATCATTATTGTAAAATATGGAGCAATGTTTGAAGAAATGAAATCATTATAAAATACAATACTGTATATATTATTGTGCTAAAGTTTCATTATCAGCAATTATCTCCGGTTAAAGACATTGTTAACTGATTTTTGTGCAAGAGGACCATTAGTAATGAGTGTTTTCAAAATTCAGGAATCAGTTGCTCAAATCAGTAGATCATTATTTCATCTTATGAAACAGGTGTTAACAGACATTAATTGGAGAATGTGTTTGTCTGAAACTTAATGTCATTTAGTTTTAAGTTGTGAATCTTAGCTTAGGGAGACGGTAATGATGCTAAAATAGAAGCAGCAGTTTATCGTTGCACACCAGTGGCTATAAGGTTGAAGCACTACCTCGGCACCCACAAACTATGATGTCCCTGTTTCAACTTCGGCCAAGGACCCTTGTCGCATGTATCGCTTCCCTTATTTATAGTAATTTACAGTTTAATGTCAACTGACAACAGAAAATGCAATTCTGTTGTTTTTATTTAGATTTTATATGAAGACTTTCATGGAGTTTACGAGAAAAAACTTTCAGTTAGAGGCTGGGGTGGCTAACTGTGTGCGTGATGCTGTACTCAAGTATCAGCAGTTATTAATACTTTCTCAAAGATTGGGTGTAGGCAACAAACTAATTGTAGATCATGATCGACCAGGAGACTGTGAGCCACTAGTAGGGCAATCATGTTCAAAATGTTCAATAGCTAATCAATTCAACAGGAAATGGCACAATAAACGAAGGCTTAGCCAGCAACAGCAGCATGTGGCCTTCAGTAAAGAAATTATCATTTTGCTCCTTTAAATATAGTAATACGGATTGAAAGTACCAGTGGCGACATCATGGATCCTTAAGACTTACCACAGACAATCAGTAATGGACGATGAGCAATCCTGGGGATCTTGTTTGGAAACTCTCACAAGTAAGACATGGAAATCTGTGGAAATTAAGGCAAACATGCAACTGAATAATAAGAAAATGCTTTCCCCTTACAAACAGCAGGCTTTTCCCCTGAGACATTCGAGCTACAGAAGCTCTTTTGATTCCCTGGCAAATATAGCTGTGCTGGTGGTCACAGTGGTTTGCATGTGAGCTCAGAGATACCACTAAAACTCAGTTGTGGAAAGGAGAAAAAAAAAGCTGGATCTTGATGTACTAAACCATCTCACCAGTGAACGGGTATAGTTCAGCCACATGAGCTGATCATCTAATGTTTACTTTCAGAAATGCACTCTGAACACCACCTTCCATTTTAACCCTGACTATTGTTTCCGACTTGGTAAACAATGGCTGGTTACATGCATTCATTGCCGCTCGGGCACACATGTGGCAGAGTCACACATTTCATAGCACTTGGCCGGTGGGTGTAAGTAACATCTTGCAAAAGTGTACAGTCGAAATGTCAACAGGGCATTCCCCAACAGATACCAACGTTTTGTTCAGGTAATGTCACACTATCCCTGCAGAGGTGGTTCTTCAAAGTGATATCGCCTCACATCTCTCCTACATACAGGGGACCTGTTAGAGATCTCTCAGCATACAGGCCCGCAAATAGTTATAAAGGTCAGCTTCTCTTGCAGCGACTGAAATCTGATCTTAGGAGGTCAGTGAATGAGCGAGCCAGGACCTCAACACACCTTCTCATGAACTTTTAAGATGTCGCAGGGCAGAAAGAAGAGGGAAGCTGCCCTGGTGGCTGGTGAGGCCTTCACCAGCAGGCTGGTGGATTAAAGGGGTGTGAAGCAGCGAAGGGAGGTCACTGTTTCACTGATGGAGGTCCAGCTTTTTCCAGCTGATAAAGCGTATCTGCCCAACACACACACACACACACACACACACACACACACACACACACACACACACACACACACACACACACACACACACACACACACACACACACACACACACACACACACACACACTGTGTTTACAGCAGCGGGCTCATGACCCGTGGATGCGGCTCAGCCTGGCTCTGGGTTCAGAGTCACACAGGAAAGGCTAAGCCCCTTAGAGCCTTAACGTTACTCCTGTCCCGTGACCGGCTACCACGCATCACAGGCGGAAACATCATCGAGCAAATAGCCTCGATCGCTTTGCTTCTCTTGAGCCAATTTCCAAATAGCAACCATGACTGAGACGATGACCTGCAGTGGCTGACTTCAAGCTTGTCGGTCAAATGGCTACAGAGCACCAGCAATAGGGGATTAAGGATCGCATAGGGAACATACATGTCGGCTAACTGGATGTCTAACAACAACAGACTTGGCTAGCTGACAATTAACACCACTGCTTCACTTTGTGATTCAGTCGTGGCAAAAAACATCAGTGATATTTCAATACATTAAGATAGTCGTGGCGTTGAAAGTTAAAATAAGCTAATGTCACCTGAAACAACAGTGAACACTTGTGAATCGAGATCTTCCCAATGAATGCTAGCGAGCTCTAGAACACAACGTTACCAACCACGGAGGAACCAACTACTGTCAGATGGTAGCACGTCACAAAGCTCAGTTCTGACGTCAGACTATACAGGTAAATATTGAGCTACACGTCACTAAAGCTATTATTCCTCTGTGTGGACGTTAAGCTAAATTGTCTGCAGCCAGCTAGTTAATAGTTAATCTAGTATGAAAAAGTAATGCTAGCAGGCTAAGGCCTGGTCGACAGCTGTTAGTTAGGTTGCAAAGCGGGTAAATGTACTTGTTAGCAGTGTGTTGTTGTGTAATATCACAGTATTCGGTGTTGGCCATCAGCAGTGTTAGCTGCTAACACAGAGCAGCCAACCCGCGGGCTCGCTAGCATTAGCAGGCTGAGCTAGCGCGGCTCTGTGTTTTTGTTGTTATGAGATGGAGGGCGGACCCCAAAAAGGAGGCCTCTGTCAAAACACACCGAGGAGCGAGCACGACCCGGCGGACTCACCAGAGAAACGCGACGACGAGGAGCGCGCAGCCGAAGATTCACCCGCAGCCCGTGCAGCTACTGAGCAGCAAGTAAACCTCGAGCAGACGAGCCGGAGTCATACCCGAGCCCAGGCCAGCTTCACCTCGTCCCTCTCCAGCAGAGCCGTCGTCGCCATCGCAGCGAATTCTCCAGCCCAACAACCGACGTGGTGCGTCATTGCGTCACAGCGACACTCCGGGCGGGGGAGGGGCTGGGACGTACCACGCGGTGGCATCATGTAAACAGTGCGCCTCGGGCTGCAGGATCAGCTCATGTTACTCAGTCACATAATAACATAAAGGATGTGGATGATCGTATTGATCCTGCTAATGAGGGCGAGTGTGTGCAGGACGTTCTGTCCCTCACAGTCCAGGAGATCACACGCTGCTTTAGATTCCCACCACACAGTGCATCTGTTTATGAGTGTGTTTGCATTATTTTTGTCAATAATCATATTTACTTTACCTCTAAGGGTAATCCCTCACCATAATCAAGAAATAAAACACCACACAGCAGGATCTTAAACAATTATGTATTGAATGATGGCTTACATATGCAATTTCCAAGACGCTTGGCATACTTTAGTCCTCTCTTTAACATTTGGTAGCCTGACATGTGAGGCATAAGACAGTTATTTAAGCCTGCAGGACACTTCTCTTTATTGGCTCACAGCTGACTTTCAAAAGGAAAAGTGGTCTTTGTGACAAACACTCAGATTTTAAATCCTTTCCTTTACAGCACTGAATGGAATCATTCAAAAATTTCCCAGACAAATTACTTAATTATTTAGTGACACATGTCAATTATAAAATCAGACCTATTTCTGATGTGTAGGGCCGCTGTTATCAAAAAGCTTTGCTTTTTTCTGAATCAGGTGAGAAAAGCCCTACACCCCTCTTAGATCACACTCTACCACAAGGTCTTTCTCCTGTGAGGATAGTGCATGAGGCATATGATATGGCACAAAACAATCTTGACTTGAATTTAACTGCTAATAATGTTTACTGAGTCGTTTTGGGGTTTTGATTCAAGATGGCTTTTTGAGAGCCAAACATATCAGTTGCATCATGCATGGACTTCACTAATGTAAAAAAAAAGAAGAAGAGAGTAAGTGCTGATTCAATGTCCCTGTGCAAGAACAATAACACAAAACACAGTCTATCCCTTTGTCAAGTGACCAGAATGGATTTGCATGCAAAACAATGAGATGGGCTTTACATGTTGAGATAATGGTCTGAGTAAATACACTTCCTTTTCAATCACATGTCCATGTTACCATGAAAGATGACGAAATTGCAATGAAAGAAATGTCACTTCTAATCATACAGCATATTATGCACAAAAAATGGTGGTACGAAAAACCAGAGAAAAATCTTCCGTGGCTCCAAGAGAAAACATGAACAGTTTTTTAGAGAACAAAGTCTACTGATCTCAAAAATGCAACCCATCCACCTCATCCCAGTTGTTCCGACCTGCACTGTACTTTGACAGATCTGTGTAATGAATTACAAAACAGCAACAGCCCTCTGACAAACCACTGCTTCCAGTGAAAGGTTGCAATTCCCCTATACTTAGAGCTTCCACGGGCCCATTTAATATATTATGAAGTCATTCTCTACACCACGTTGTTTTTTATCATAGTCAGAACCACTGAGGAGAGCAACTGTTTCAGTAAAGCTTTAAAAAGCAAGACTACCCTGAGAGAAGGTCTAAAACGTGGGCAAGCTTGCCAGACCAGAACTGGCTTGAATGGGTTTGGTTTATTAAATCTGTACACTCTATTTCAATATAATCAGCACATTTTGTTTCAAGAATGTAAGATATTTTTTTTTTTTAGTAAATGTGTAATATATATCTCTACATAATACAATCCAAGTCCTCTGAACTATGTAGACATGTGCAAGTGTTTACTACCAACTTCAACGATACAGTAAAGGCAAAGACTTGTGGACACTAAGTTAGGATAATGTTGATATTTGAATTTTTCTTGAGTCCTCACAATTATCAAAACTCTAAGTGCTGTAAGTAGTTCATACACGAGGTATTGAATATCTAGTTAACTGTTCTGAGTATAAAATAGAGGCAAAATACATAAAGAACATTTTGCAAGCATGACAAAGAAACTTCTACAGACACAATACACAAGTGGTTAAAGATAATATGAGGGGATACCTGTAACCTTTTGTGTCCTTGAATATAGTCTACTTACAGATTGAGTGTTTTCATATTGATGGGAGGTCATACTGTGTGCATCATGCTCTCAAATACGGTCAGCCCCAAAGGAGGTTCATTTCCAGCTCTGAAGAGTCCTGAAGCTTTTCTTATCAAACTGCTCAGCTTAACAGCATCTCAGTACAAAGAGGTTGAGTTGTTTGATCAACTATACATTTGTCTAGATACAGTAAAAGATGCATTTTGAGAAAGTGCACTCCGTCTGGTGAGGAGGGGCTTCATCGGCTCCCCGTCTCTTCACACAGCAGCATATTCTTTGTAAAAGACTGATTTTGCCTGTTAGAACCTCATCTCCACTCGTCTGGGGCATGACACAAGTATGTTCCCTCCGTTGATTCAAATAAGTGTGGTCATGTTCATGTATAAGAATGAAACGCATGGTCACAGCATGATGTGCATCAACATAATCTGAGGTAAACCAGGTGTCCTGTGTCTTGGCCCGTTACAGTCTGAGAACAAGTGCCTTTAGAGAGTCAGAGAGGTAAGTCTGAAAGAAATCGTGTAAACTTTGCCAGCAGGAGCACAAGGGCCCTAAACTGTAAACCTCAAGGATTATCAAAAAAAAAAAGAAAGAAAACACTAAAAGTTCTTATTAGATTTAACGTTAACTTTTTTCTTGTTTTTTGCAGGGTTTTCAACTTTTTTTCTTTTCTTGTTTTCGCTCAAGTATAATCACAGGTGACTAACTACAGAGGATAACAGGGTCAGGTGAGTACCATGCTACATCAGGTTTAGAGAAGGCTATTGCAGACAATTCTACAACATGTACAACCACATTTTATACGTGTGAGTTACAAATATTTCAAAACATATCACCGAGAAACTAAGTACATACAAGATGTTGAATATTTAGAGTCTTAAAGGACTATCCCTCAGTCAGTAATAGGATTTCATGTTACTTGACTTAAACTGTCCAGTCTTACAGACAAAATCTGAAAAATTGCTATTCAAAAAGTAGCAAATTTGGTCAATGTCTCTTTTCAAATAGTTATAGTGCTTTTAATGGCTTAAGACAGGGGTCTTTTTTTAATCTCACCCAGTGGCAATCTACAGAACTTCAGTGTACATTTTATGACACCATAGCTGCAAAAGTCTTCTTGTCAAGTCCAAAAGGTAAAACAACAGCTTATGCTGTCACATCTATTTCAAAGTAGTATGCATTATCAAAAACAAAAACAAATACACATATATAAATCTTTTTTTTTTTTTAGTTCTTGCAGGGAAGTTAGCCATATGTGAGCTCTGCATTCCTGTTTCCATTGAGTTTACAGTCTGGGAGGACAGGCCTTCAGGAGCCAGGCTCCGTTAAAAGTCTTCCGGAAGATTCTATCTGAGACGCCCCTGTGTGCCGCGAGGGTCATCAGGACTAGGTACAAGTAAAAGGGGGCCTTAAAACTCCCATTCCAGTGTTTCTTCTCGATTGGCTGCTCTCTCTAGCCTGTGGATGATGTTATTAAGGTTGGCCATTTTCTCATTGCGTCTCTGAGAGCTTCTGTTGAGTTTGGGGCCTTGGAATGGAGGGATCTGGTTAGGCTCCAGGCTGTGATTGGTGCTAGTTGAGGGCGGGTTGGGCAGCGAGGGCGATATTGGAGCAGAGGAGGACGGGACGGGGGAGACTGACATCATGAGGCCGGGTGAGGATGCAGCAGAGGGGGAGTTCAGGGAGACTTCCAGGCTGCCGCGGCAGGGTTCCGACGAAGCCTTAAAGCTGACAGGGTCAACAGGTGACTTTCCAGGGTCTTCCCCATCGTGCCGGGACTGACTGGCTCTCTGGGATCCATCTATGGAGACTGCGGCAGGGTAGAGACCTTGAGCTTGGCTGCTCATCCCCTCTTCGTGCCTCAGGCTCTGGTGGCCAGCGATGGAGTCCTCATGCTCGTTTTTCAGCGGCGTGCATTGTACTGCTGCAGAAAAACACTGAACTCTCGATAGTTTCATGGAGCCCTCCTCCCCCTCGTCTTCCCTGTCCAGTGCCTCCTGTTTGACATGAGGAAGTGCTGCGCTGGCGCTCAGAGGAAGGCTGGAGTGGATGTGTCCTGAGGGCTTCAGCAGCCTCCTCTCCTCTCCATCAGAGTGGGGGCTCCGCGTCACTGAGGGGGAGTAGCTGTGCTGCTCGGCATCTGTGTCATTGTCTGGTAGCCCCTCCATCAGCACCTCCCGTCGCATCCTGGACCTGCACACACAAACTGCTTGTTAGACAGGCAAACAATCACCTACAAACAATCATTTACTTTTCTACTTTACACGTCAGGAATTCAGTTAAAACTAAACGTATGGTCGTCATGAAAACAGCCGAGGTAGCCATTAGCCAAGTTTATTGGACTAGCCTGTAGTTGTGGAACCAGTTGATGACAGTGTTGGTTTTGAGGTTGAGCTGGGCGGCCAGTATCTCGATGGTGTTCTGAGAGGGGTAGGGCTCCAGCAGGTAGGCCCTTCTCAAGGCTTCCTTCTCCTCAGCTCCCAGTACCACCCGGACCTTCTTCACCTGGCTGTAGGGGCACAGGTCCAGCGAGACCAGGGCCGGACTCACACACTCGGAGCGAGTACTGGGTGAGTCGCTGTCCGAGCCGGTGCTCAGCAGCCCATACCGCCTTTTCAGATAGGCTGGAGGGAAGACAGTGATTTCTGGCATAAAGAACAAAACACCAAGAATTTCTCAAACCTGAACTGAAATATGTAATAATTATGTCTTTATTATTAGTTTAGTTTTCTGTACACACCTTTCTTCTCCATCTTCTTCATGGCCCTCAGCTTGTCTACATTGTGAGGATCGTTGAGCCACAGCTGCATGCGGACAAATGGCTCCCTGCCTTTCAGACTGAGTTTGTGCCACGGTTTGGGTCTGGAGAGCAGATCTGATACCGAGCCTTGCGTCAGACCCAGGATGGTTTCCCCGAAAAGACGCTGACCTGTAAGGAAAGAAAAATACAGTGAATGTAGGACTTGTGTTTGCATCCCTAAAGGAGCCTCAGCTTATTCCCGAAGGGTAAACTCATACACACCTAGGTTGTTGTCTGTTAGAACCTCCTTGACCTTTTTTGTGATGGCATAGGTGTCCAGCTCGGAAGACATGGCCACCAGCTCCTGGATGCCAAGGGGGTTAGAGGGCTGATGCAAGGCCATGAGGCTGGGGGTGGATTTCCCTCCCTCTGGGTGGGGGGGCAGCCCGAGGCCTAAGCCCTCAGGCTGCTGGTTCTCTTTGCTGCTCTCCAGGGAGAGGCTGACAGGCTCCACCAGGGGACTTGGGTGGCTCTCCGCTGGGCTTGGGGGCGGGGAGGGTGAGGACTGTGCCGTTACTGGGCTTTTATCTGAAGGTAGGAGACATTACAGAAAAATCAACAACCCCTATAGCCTAGATACAGTCATTGCAGAATATTACAAAACTGAAACAAGTTAATTGTTCTATTTTTAAGTTCAAGCAACATCTGAGGTGGGATTTGTTCCTGTGAAGATGAGTGTATATGTTACAAACTGCAGCCTTACCCTGAGCGTGGCCTTGGTTTGTGGGCTGGCTGAGGCTCTGGCCCAGCTGGTCCAGTAACCACAGCTGCATGCGGATGAAGGGCTCCCTGCCTTTTTGGGTCAGCTTGCTCCATGGTTTGGGCCGAGACAGCATGTCACTGACGCTGCCCTGAGAGAGCCCCAGCACCTGCGCCATACAACGACAGGATTACAGTTATAATACTTTGATATAGTAATAAACATACAGATGACAAGTTATCGATTTACTCTCTCCGATTTATTTTCCTGAAAGAAGAAAATCATTTTACTCTTAATGGATGGCTCCGTTGATACACTTACAGATGACAACCACTAGAGGGAAGCAATACACCATTTATATTTATGCAAACTTGTACTCAATGGAGGAGGGAAAAAAATGAATTCACAGATAATTTTAGCTGCAACATTCAGTGTTGATGATTGATTGTGATGTAATTTTCTTAAGAAATATTAGAGGTCATCCATCAACAAGAGACACATTTTCTATTCCTTTTCATTTTTGAACAAGGCAGATACTTAAAATCAACCTTACCACAATAATCAGATTTTACAAAACCACCAAACAACAGTGGGTGATATCTACATGGAGAACACTGTGCTAAAACCTGTTGTCACCCTTTCTCCATGTGAGCAGAGACAACTCATCAAGGATGTCTTGAAAGATTACAACACATCCTAAGAGCTGCAGACGTCTCAGCTGATGGCTCAACACAATATAAATGTGCCAGAAACTGGGGGAAAAAGGTTGGCATAGCTGCTCATTCATACTTACAGAAAAACACCTGAACATTTTGAGAATTATGTTCTGTTTAGAGGTGGTGAAACATGGGACTTCTCAGACGACACAGTTTATAGTATAACTATAAGCTAAAAGCTGTATGAATCTATAAGTGTTTTCAGCATCTTGCCCCTGACACTTCGGCAGTCAGATGGGGAAGACAGGGGATTGAACTGCCGACCTTCTGGTTGGAGGATGACCGCTCTACCCCTCAGTCACAGCCGCCCATTATTACACAACTAAGTTTGGGAAACATGGCCTCTGATTAGTGCCAACCAACTCTAAAAGTGACTGGTCCAGTCATTTTCACATGAGATGTGACAATTATTATCAAATTATAAGAAGCTCTTGGCTTCTGCTATTGCTGTTATTAGGTTAAAAAGAACCAATACATTTTTCATATGGAGGAGTTTGTTTATTGCATATATTGATATAAATCTGTAAATCTGCAAAGAATCCTACTTAGATTACCTTAGTATAGTATTTCATGTTGTCTGAAAATCTGAAACCACATCTAGGATAATGCTTGAAAAGAAAGTTTGAAAAATGTTTTGCATCTGTGGCTTCTTATAAGAGACAAAAGAACTGAATAATATAGTCAAACACCCATTAAAATATTTCCGTATTCAGTTTGTTCCTAACTGCATATCACAATTATTAACTTAAAATTCGTCAGTGTTCTCTTCGCTCTTATCTCTCACTGTGGGGAAATAGGCTTATCATTTGCAGGTTTTGTGTTTGACAGTATGCAAGTGTTAATATGAAGGAGCGACATCTGACCTTTTCACCAAAGATCCTCTGACAGATGCCGTTCTTCGCCAGCTTCTCCTTCACCTGCCTGGTCAGCTCAATGGTGTCCACCTCTCGATACATGTACAACTCATACTGCTCCGGAGTCAGCGGTGGCACGGTCGGCTTGAGGGCGCGAGGGATGTACGCTGGGTAGTAGGATAGGCGCCCAGGGCCAGGTCCTGGGGATTCGCCGCTTACCGATGTATCCGACTCCACCTTCACCTCTACCGGCCGACTGAGCCCCAGCTCGTCCTCAGCAGCAGAGGCCTCCTCGCTGTTGGGGAGAAACTCGCCGTTTTCAAGACGTGGCCATGGCCGAGGCAACGCAGAGGGCCCAGAGGAGGAGGAAGACAAGGAAGGAGAGACGGAATTGAAGGGCAGAGAGCTACCTCCTCCGACTAGCCCCATCGACCCCCGCTCTTGTGACCAGTGCTGATCGAAGTAGGTGCCTACTTCACCGATCTCTGACTTGACTTTGCGGATGATGTTCTGGACAAAGGCGGCGGGGGAGAGCACACTGAGGGGGGTTTGCGGGCTGCTGATGGGGTTGGCCATGCACACGGTAACACAGCCCCCTTCCTCCTGTTTGATGGAGATGGGTAACGGCAGGCCCCTGGAGCGCTCTGGGGGCCCTAGACGTTCCACCTGTGCTCCTGAACTGGCAGTCGAGGCCCTCCCACAGGCCTCCATCTCCATCAGCACATGCTGCTGGGCCTCCATCTCCCTCCTGGCCTGTTCTAAGATGTTCTTTATGGTTTCATCAGAGCCGCTGCCAGCTCCATTACTGCTTCTGCCTGATGAGCTGTTCAGAGATGACTTGCCATCACCTGAACAAGAGAGAGCCACATGTTGACACTGACGCGCACTAAAATATCTTTCCACTTTGTATGCATTATAAAGTAAATAGAGTAATAGATCAAATGTTTAATGAAAATAGTCAACATCATTCTCAATTAAAAAAAAATCAATCAATATGGCTTTAAGCCTTGACTTATGACTCGCAGCTCCATCCTCACCTCCCCTCTGGGACTGGATCTCCTTCTTGGCCTGCTCCAGGATATTCCTAATGGCGTCGTCTGACCCAGTTTCAGGAGTTCGGATGCGCGGAGTGATGCTCCCTGCCACAGAGGGTAACAGAAAGAAATAGAGATAGAGCGAGAGGAGAGAGGAGGGGGGTGAGTGGGATGGTTGATCAGAGAGCAGTTCCAAGGCTTTGCTTTTGACTGGTAGATCAATGGCTGCCTTTGAGCGCGTGCTGTCTGAGGTTGCAGTATACGGGAAGCTCAACTTTCAAAAGCTGTGAATCTAGGGAGAAAACAAAGTTTAAAAGTAACATGGCAGAGGAAGCCGTGAAGAAGTCAAGGATGAGGTCCAAGTAGATTAGAAGGTTTAAACGTACACAGGTCCAAGAGCATCTTCAAAAGACCTTTTTTAGGAAGCCTGGGCAAATACAGTGACGGCTGATTAACCATGTTATCTAAACCTTTATTTGATAGACAACACAAGGGTGAGGGGTAAAGTTTATTATAGTGATGACAACTTGTTAATGCCGAACTACTTGCTGGTTAAAATTAGTTTAACTGTCTCATATTGTCAACAAGAACCATGAAAAGACCAAAACTATGTCCATTAATTCCTATTGTAGGTGGATTTTTTTTTAAATGGGTAACAAATGTATTGTTTCATGTTTAACAAATATTAAATTATCATAGTGGGGCATTTGTGCACAACACAATAAACAACAGTGAATTAACAATTAAACTACACTACAGATACTTTTTATGTAAATAACAAAAAAACTCTTGCCTCACACAATGGCAGCTATATCAAAACTATTATATATTATGGACAGGAAGTCTTTATTGAGCTCTACATATTTCAAAGTAGATATATTATCTATGACTGTTAAAGGGAAAGGTGAATTAATGATATAAGGGAAAGTGGTACACGCACTGTCATGCTTATAAAACCAACAAATATATAATCATTTTGGATCCATTAAATGCATGGATCAATATTTTGTCAGTTTTAGCAGAAAAAAACTTTGTTTCTTTCTAATGGATTTCTGTGATGATTCGAGCCAGTTCTCAGTTCATGGATCGGACTGTAATAATAGAGTGAGATAGTTCAGGCTTTGACCACAAAGGCTGATAAATTCATTGGTTGGTGTTGATCTTTTCATTAAATATAAAAATATAATATAATACGTCGCCAGCTTTATTCTTTAACAGTCATTGGAGATGAATTCAGTGGGTCAATATGTGTGACGTTTCTGACAGTTAATTCACCCCCACTATCAATTTCAAGTCATATGGTGAGGAAGGTGACCTGTTTAAAATTTGAGCAACTGTCATAACCCACGCTACTTCTTCTATTTGTATTATGCTGTAAAGCTGTATACAAGTGTTGAAAGTGGCAATAACTACATAACGACACATTACTTGTTACATAATCTCTAAAAATTGATTCTGAATCTGAATATGCAGCAACTGTAGGCGAGGGAATAGATTTTGGGGATTGAAGCCCTAACCCGAGCCCTACTCTTTCTAGTTTGGCCAATCATGGCCAAGGAGCTTTGATTGCTCACAGTTAAACAGATAGTGTGGAGAGCAAAAGAGGCATAACACATTGACCACAATGCATTGGAGTTTTAATTTATCTGCATTCATATGCAGATATCTTTTCCTAAAGATCGAAAGTTAAAATAACAAAAACACCAACAGAAAGTCTCACTGTGTTTTGTGTGGAGAAACGTTGGACTCATGTGATAAAAGAAACTACATTTTCACAATATTTCCCACCCTGTCATCTCCACTCACCTCTCTGTCGGACCTGGATGGTCCTAAGTGCCAGGATGTTCTGTTCATCGGACAGGAACTGCTTCATCTTAATGAAAGGTTCTTTGCCTTTCACAGTTAGCTTCCTCCAGGGTTTGGGTCTTGCAAGGATCTCACTGACCGAGCCCTGGGAGAGGCCCAGCACATAGTGGCCAAAAACACGCTGGCCAATGTTATGCTTGAGCAGCTGCTCCTTCACCTGGAAGGCAATCTCGGCTGTGTCCAGTTGGTCCTCATCTCCTGCCGTCGAGCTGCCGCTTTCTGAATGGTCGCTGGGCAGGCCGGCGTCAACACTACCTGCCGCTCCAGACCCTTGCGTCGCTGACATGAGGGCGACTTTCGCTGCGTAGAGGGCCGTGGGAAAAGCCATGAGGCCCTCTTTTTTAAAGTGTGGGGAAAGGAGCTGCCTGTGGAGGATGTGGTCTCCTGACTGTCTGTCCCCGGAGCACGGCGACACAGAGAAGGGACGGGGGAGATCGTGGCTGGAAGAGGAGCTGTCCAGGGTGGGGGTGCCGGGGCTGGGGGAGCCACGGCCGTCCACCTGAGAGGAGGACGAGTGGGAGCCGTGCGGTCTCCCGATCTCCCGTCCTGCATCGTCGGACTGGTCCTCATCTGGGGACAGAAAGCACACTGTCATTCTCTAGTCTGCTCAGTTAATGTAAAGAGGTTTAAGTCCGAAAAAAATTGACTCCAGAAATCTATTGAACCTGACCAATGAGAGTCAAGCACTCAGTGAACTATGGAGTGTTCTAACTCTCTACCTCTCTACCTCTTGAAACTCTCTACCTCTTGAAACCCCAAGAGGTATAAACTACTTAAACTAGTTATAGATATTCAACACGAGCGACATTCATTTTACCATTGCTGTGCAAAATCCGAGCCTTGTCCACCAGAAACTTGTGAGATGGAAGAAAGGCCTCTTTATCCAGCAAAAGAGCCTCAGCCTTGGCGGACTGCTATACACACAAACAAACAAACAAAGAAACACAAACACACACACACGCAAATTCACACACACATGCACAAACACACATTCACACAAAAGCTGTTAACTTTCAATGAATGAATTACAGAAGCTTTAGATATTCAGATACTGGATGTAGTATTCTGATGCCTGTTTGAAAGTGCTGGGTGTAGGAGGATGTGTACCTGAGATGAGCCGCCGTTTGCTGAAGCCATCTTCATTACCTTCAGGATACTATGGACAGACACAACATGCCATTAGAGTTCACGTTTTCTCGATTTCAATTGACATTATGAATGAGTAACACGGTTTGTCTACACCAAATGATCACCTGAGTTCTGTTTTAATCTCTTCATAGTCAATCTGGGATTGCAGTTTAGCTTCTAATCTCTGAAATGGAAAAAAAAAGAAATTATTTATTTATTTATATTAATAAGCTTTATCAGAACCACTGAGGAAGCGTCTGTCATGTTCTGTTACTTCTCATTTGTCCGAGAAGCTCACCTCAATAGCTTCTGTTTTATAGGCCAGCTGGCGTTCCAGCTCCATGATCTGATTGGCTGATGTCTCCTGAACTTCCTGCAGCGTGAACTGCAGCCGCTGAATGTTTTCAAGGAGACAGAGGATTTCGCGGTCTTTAGCCAGCAGAGATGCCTCCAGCTGCGAGGGCAACACCTCGCCCTTTTCGTTCTTCTCCTGACGGGGCGAGAGAGGAAATGTGACGGGAGGTGTGAGGGTGAGAGGGAAGAAATATGATGAAGGGAGTGAGGAGGAGAGAAAATTAGGACAGGCAGTGAATCACAACCTCTGCGGTGCTCATGTTATTCAGACAGGTGGAAAGTGAGAGGATTCGACTTTAGCAAAGGCGATGTTGATGAGGTAACAATTAACACTTGGTTCTTCCTTCATGCGATTTAATGTGATAATGAGGAATCAGATAATATTTCTGAACCAATTTAGAACCATTTAACAGCTCTATCCACAGACTTGTTCAGAACAATTGTCTGTCTGTCTTCATTTACATGAGGTAGTCACAATGTGAAAGTGTCATGGGAACTTTTAAATTCCTTGTGTGATCAAGCTGATGAGTATCTTTATGTATTAGCTCATCTTTGCTTTGATAAAAACAGAAAAACAAAGACTGGATGAGTCCAAGTCCTGTCTTGGATGATAGAAAATCATAGAGTTGAACAATCTTATTATGTTGAATTCTGAGTTTCACTCTAAGAAACATCACAACATCACAATACAGTGTTGACATAGCAGGCTAGAAATTGCAAAAAAATAAAAATAATAATATCTTTATATATGTATAGCACTTATCTAAACAAGGTTAAAAAGTGCTTCACAAGATGCATGGCAAATAATACAAATAATAAAATAAAGATAATTAGTGGATGGCGATCCTTACCCAAATAACGGTAGGATTTAAAGAAAAATCTACTTACAAGTAAAAACTCTTACGTAACTAAACTTTTAAAATTTGTTGGTCAGTATGTATGTTTTTCAGTAGGATTAATCAAAAACTACTGAACCGATTTCCATTAAGTTTATGGAGATATTGGTGCATGGTTCAAAGAGAACCAATTACATTCTGGAGCAGAATCCATTATTTAACATGGCGAGACATTCCTTACACTTTGAGGAAATATGCACTGTCCAAGCCCTGTTCTAGTTTTATATATACATTATAATAAGATGCAAAACTAATAAGGAAGACTAAAATATACAGTATTCACCTCTGAAATGTGATGGAGCTGAAGTACAAAGTAGTAATACTGGAAAATCTGAGGGGAACTTATACAAAAAAAAACCTTTATTCTCACACTTACTTAAAAAGTAAATGTTTCCCACATTGTGTCACATTATCCTTACCCTGCTAGTGCCCTCTGCTGGATGGCAGTTCCCCTTGGTGGCACTGGCTAACTGCTCCTTTAGCCTCTCCACTTCCCTCTGAGCCCTTACTGCACTCTGTGCACAGACATGGAATCACAGTGTTACAGTTCTCATACACCAGTCACATCACTCGGCTAATGAGATGATCAAGGTGAGACCATATCCTGTACATAAATCAAAGCGGACGCCCTTGCTCTGAAATGTTTCAGAGCCGAGCAACAACAGAGCAGGGGCCCGAGCAGACAAGTGCAGCCACCGGTTCATTCTGCTGAGGGTGCTGCTTAGTCGGCCCACTTTATTCCCCAAACTGTTTACCTGCTCTGTCACACCCGGCCCGCTAATTAATGATTCGTTTTGAGAACATTTATCTAGGAGCTGCTGGCAGAGAGCAGCAGAGTGAGGAAGAGACTGTGTGGGAGAGGGAGAGAGAGAGAGAGAGAGAGAGAGAGAGAGAGGGAGAGAGAGAGAGAGAGAGAGGGGGAGGGGGAGAGAGGGAGAGAGGGAGGGAGAAGAAAGGAGCAGAACAGAAGAGCTATCACCAGGATAGGAAGCAATCAAGGCAATGAGATAACTAAGAACCCTGGCGTTCAGCGCTCCGGCATCAATCGCGCACGCTAGTCTCCTGTTCTCTGCTGAGTGGAGCCTGCTGCCATAGCGTGCCCACCGACGGGGGATCAAGTTTATACTCGCTAATCACACACACTCAGGGGAGGGAAGGTGTAAGGGGGAGGAGGGGGGGGGGGGGGGGACAGGACGGAGAGTGTCTAATTAAAGCCAGGGCTTGATTACAGGAGTGATTACCTCAACGAAGGAGCATCTCAATCAGAGAGGAGCAGAAGACGCCTGAACTCACCTGGTTTGCTTTCTCAAGATTCGCCATGATGGCATCAACCTCCCCTGCCCTGGAACACAGACATCAAGACAGAGAGACAGGATTACTAAGAAGCAAACACACTGGAGAAAAAACAACAAGCTCAATTATTGCTACTCATCTTGTTAATTTTATAAAATGGTTCAACAAGACACAATAATAAGAGTCATAATAATAATTTAGCCAATTTTAAACCAACTAGCAGCAGTGAGAGGAAACACAAATAATGTGATAATAATGTAACACCTGTGTTGTACATGTTTGTTAGATAATGGAACTCTCATTGTAGCCCTACAGCAGCCATCAAAACATGCAAGTATATTGACATAGCCTTTGTGATCTGTGCACACACCAACTTAAATAATGTATTTGTATTCAAATGGATGTTTATATTGTACTGTACTGTACAGTGTTTGGTCAGTACAGGTAATTTGGATAAAAGAGACAAATTATTGAGGAAAATCAAATCAAATGTATTTATAAATAAAAAAATAACATTATCATTATCATTACCAAATTGTTTGTGAATATAATTTTTTTTTATGGAACATTGGTAAGGTAATGAGAGGTCAACCAGGAGCAGGTCTTGAATTCAGAACTGCTACAGCCTTATGTGTCACACATGTCCTGGTAGACGGCTCTCAGCCAGAAAATCCATACTCTCACACATCAACATCATACTTTGAGCTGTTTATACCACATTAATATCAGTTATGGGAGGATGAATATTATAAAAGTCTCTCAGTGTAACACGTTAATAAAACGACCTCAACAAATGAATACACACCTCTGTAGCTCTGAACAAAAACTGAAAATTAACACAAAATTAGCGAAAATAAAAATTGAGGTCAAGAGTTGACATTTCTCCATGTAAGCACACATCCTTAGAAAATATAAAACCGATTTATTTTCTTTTTTTTAATAGATGCAATCAAATTATCCTGTTATAATTATTTTGCATTGAATTTGTATTCTCAAATTGATATCAAGTCTAGTAACAAATATGGAAATCAGGCTTTAACACGCACCACATGTGAAGTGTGTCTAAAGGCAGTTCATTACAAATCCCAGATACCTGAACCAAAGACATGATCTCTCCATCTTTACTTGTAGCTACACATCTGCTCAATTCATCCGTCCACTCATTGGCCGAGAACAACATTCACACACACTGATTTGTCTCCTCAGTACTCTTCAGAGGTTGAACTCCAACTTGCCTCCATACATTTCACAATCAGAGTAGTCTAATTTAAACAGGAACTCAGCGGGATTATTCATGAGGTTTGTTTGAAGTTCAACAGTTTCCTCTTGCACACATGGGACCTGATTTTCAAAAGGTAGATAAGGTGGAATTAACGAGGATGTTGGGATTGATTTAAATATGCACATAGGGGTTTTTCAAGTTCCAGGACACAGTAGTCCTTTCCACCAAAAGAAAAAAAAATTCAAAGAATACATTACTCTTTTTTCCACCATTCACATTCAATTGACTACATTCTGGCTCTCTCATTTGTACACCTAACCGTTCCCACTGTCTCACTTCCGACTCAAAACAGGATGGTGAAGTACTCTAGAGTAGTACAGCCCTCCAATATTTCTACAGTGAAACGTAGGATCAGTGCGACTCATCTCATCAGTGTCGTGCGTCAGGCCCTGGTTTCAGAGGGTCTCGCTCGTGCCCCGGTCCTATCAATAAGGCCAGGATATATGGCGCCCTGCTGACAGCCAACACTAACAGGTGTCAGCTCCACGTTTAATGAACTTGTGCAGTACGGAAAATGTTTTGTATTGATTAGCTGCTCAGCTGCTCAAGCCGAAGCAGACAAATAGTCTTTCTTATCAACATCGAGGAAACAGTCAGTGAGAGTAATAGAGCTGAGCCCGGTGTTCAGAGGCTCAGGGTCGGGGACAGCTGGAGCTCTGGGTTCAGAGGTGCTACTGTCAGACCAGAGGAATGTGATCAGGATGCACACACACACACCAACACACACACTATGTGACACACCACAGAGCAGGGATGGTCTTTCAAAGCTGGTGCCACACGCAAGAGGTGGGACCGAACTAAAAAGCTGTCCAACCCAACAAAATGGATGGCAGTGGGTCCAGAAACATCAGTTCAATTGTGCCATGGATTAGGCCTGGGAGGAAAATCCATTAGCGGCGGCTGCCTGTGCTCCGGAGCACAACCCAAACAAAGGAGTGTTTGCTTTGAATGTCTATCGACATCCTTCATACAAGCTCAGATTCATTTCAGGCGTGCGGTGGATACATTGCGCTCAAAGACCAGGACAAGGTAGAGTGTTTTCTGAAGCAATCTTTAAATGGAGCAATTCTTCTTGAGGGCTGTCAAGGCCCAGCTGCCGGTGAAGGCAAACACAGACCTCTCTCATCGACCTGCATTAGTGGCTGAGTCACTCTCACTAGCTGCCTTTACAATGGCATTCCTCCGCTCTACACTGGACATGAGTTTATGTGGGAAAAATAATGATGAGCGGTTTTCAGCACCTGAAGAGCTAGAATGTGCATTTCAAGTGCTCAACAACACGCAACTGGGGGGTTTACAAGTTTAAAAACATAGATGGGGTATACAAAGTACCTTAACAGGGGTGTTATAAAATCAGTTGTTACATTTACTTCTTTACTGATAGTAAATGTCTTCTTATCTTTAATTAATTTGAGAATATTTATTTTCAGGTACTCCAATACACATATCAGCCAATATCTGTAATTTCTACTCCATAACATTTTCACAATGTCACATAGATTTTTTATATATTTAAAAGTAAGTAAGTCAGAGTGGAGAGGGAACACCTGCAGCAGCAGATACATCACCGTCAAGACTGATATGGTAGACCCTGCATTAGTGAATAGGCTATACTCTGCAAGTACATTTAATAAACTTGTTAAATGTACTTTAAGTTATTTTCACACTTGTAAATCCTTACATTTACTCAAGTAGAAAAGTCAATGTGGTACTTATACTTGGGTACATTTGTCTATTTATTTCTACTTTTACTTTAGGAAAATGTTTGGGTACTTGCACCACCACTGAATAAAAAGTACTCTTAAAGGTAAAGGTAAAATAAATTCAAAGTGTAAAATCTGAAGTACAGTCTTACTTCTTTGTCATCTCCTCATTGTATTTACACCGCAGGTCCAGCAGCTCTGTATGTGCCGTGTTCAAAGCTGGTGAGACACAAACAAGGGGAATATTAACTTTAAAAGAAATACACACACATGAACTTTGACCTTTGAGAAGCATTTCTGAATTTAACCAATTAGTGTGGGCTCTTATATTTATGTACACAAAGCAGCAGGGTTTTCAGCAGGGGGCACCACACTGCAATTATACACATGCTGGCACTTTAATAGGTTGGAATTAAATGAAACAGCGACGGTATGTGCTGGTGTTTAAACCACTCACATGAATGCAGAACCTTGATGTTCTCGTCGGCCTCTGACAGTCTGTCAGCCGAACTAACGTCAGCCCTCTCCTCCTCCTCCTCCCTGAGAAAGAAACCCAGTCAGTTCCCCACACTACATCATGGCCACAGCTTTAATAAGACAATATGCAGATTCATGTCTTGACAAAACAGAAATTAAAACGTCTGTAAATCCAAACCTCCTCCCACCCAGAAATAACATGTGAGGCAAAGTTCAAACAATAATAAGCACAATGTTTATTGTGTGTTGGGGCCTTTCGTGGGTCACAACCTCTAATAACCACTTGCTCTTGTGAAGTTCTCACTGCAGTCCAAAAACTGACCACATATGAGGGATCCGTCTCTCAAGATGGACAGAAGTGCAATAGGTGCCATGTAATAAGATCAGTTTTATATTCAAATACATTTTTTTCAATATTGTTGTTTAAATTAACATAAGTATACAAACAACTATGTATTGGAAAAATTATGTAGGGTATTAAGGTTGAATCCTTGATAATCGTACATGTCTAATAGAAATAAGAAACTGTGTAGCGCAGCTGTTTCTGGAGGATTACTCATCTCTTTAGTCTTTACTGAACATAAACCTAACATTCGCTATAGTTCTCACCCTCGGTCCTCAGCTGGGTCCCGGTAGTTCTGCTGTGGGGATCCTGGGGCCCCAGGAGCTGGTGTGCTGTTGGGGGTCATAAGGGAGGCTGGAGAACTGGATTCTGGGGCCTCTCCAGCCACTGCTGCCCCTGACACTACAGGATCATCCTCTGGGGGCTCTGCGTGGCAGGAAAAGGTTTGTATGAGCTTAACCACTAGAGCAGAGGTGTTTAAATTAAAGTTCATAGATGGAGAAAGGTCCTCCAGCAAAGGTCCGGAACTACATAATGTCTGAAAAGCGGTAAGATTCAGTGCAATATATATTGAAATGTATCGTCTGTGTTGTCAACACCTGACTGTCAAATCAAAGAAAGTATGATGAGATAATATTTTATGTTTATTGTCAGTTTTCACATTGAACTGGAGGGATTATACCCAAGTGCCTGAATGAAAAATAAATGCTCTATTGTGGGGTCGAGTCAAAAATGTAATGCATAACATGTCACTTTTTTGAATTAGTGCATCTTAAAATTAACTTTAAAATAATAAATAAATATAAGTTTAAACATGAGTTTCGATCTGTCAAACGGCTCCAGAATGCTTTTAAAAATGTGCAGATTCGATTGGCTTGGTGGCATCACGTGGGATGATTTATAAGAGATGCCATTGGCCTGGGAGTTTCCTGGGCCCTTAAACCAGAGCCGTACAGGATGGAAACACATACAGTAGCAGCAACTTCAGGTCTGCATTAGAAAAACATAAGCGTGCAAGTAGTATTGCTCTTCATTGTGTACAGTTTTGACCTGACCTGTCTTTTCAAGGCACTCCAAGTGTTTCTTCCAGTGCCCGCTGATCTCTCGCACCAGGGCCTCACTGTCCGGGGCCACGCTCTGAAGATGCTGCAGCCTTTCCTCCAGGGTGTGTGAGGCCTCCAGCACAGGAGCTGGATCTGTGACAACAGACAAAAACAAATCTCTGAGGAAAAAAAACTACTAAGATCCACATGATATCCAGACACTCCTACTTTTCAAAAAAAGCAAAATAGCTGTTTTACTGTGTGCGCTGCCTGTAAAGCACTTTACAGAGTTTTCTGCATCGCAGCTTCAACAGAGGCAGACTATTCCGCTGAGACTTGTTTCCAAAGAGTGACTCTTAGACTTTCCACACTCCTTTGAAAATTTCACAGGCTGGACCGAATGACACAAGTTCTGTCCCGACCCTTCACATGTTCAGAAATCTAATCTAATGAGTCTGCTCACATGCTGGTGAATGAGAACGAAGACAAAAGGACTTCCGTGAGTATGTGACACAGTCTTGAGTCCCGAGTATACACCTAGGCAAAGTGTAGAAAAAGTCTGCTCCTGAAAAGGGAGCAAAAAAAAAAAAGCGGGATTCTTTAACACAACAGAGGAGCTGTTTTGCAATGCATGCGCGGCAGCACTGGGCCCATGGGGCCAACTAGGAGGCTGTTTCTCAGCTAACAAGTCTCCTCTGTATCATTTGATCATTTAAATTATTATGCCAGGAATTCTCAGGAGGCAGCTCGGCACTCCACATCACAGGGCTGTTTTTAATCTTCCCCTTCCCTTTCTTCCCCTCCCGAAAAGTTCAACAGCTCAGAGAGAGAGAGCTGCTCCTGTTGTGTACCTGCCTGCTGAACACCAAAGGAGGTGACTTCTAGTGCCAAAGCACAGAGAGGGAAGCTCAGGGGAGCTCCTTGACAAGGGGGGAGGCAAGATGTAGAGCCACGCGCGCACACACACTCACACACACTCAGTAACACACACACACGCAGCCCTTCAAAACTCTTAAAGAGGAGGAAAATCGCTGCTTTGCTGCACAAACTTTTCTCCCACAGCTTTCATCCACTCATCTTAGACTTCTGTGTGGAACCCAATTGGATCCCTTCTTCAGTATGGGCACTGACTGAAGTGGCTTTTCATAAGAAGTTGGAGCCACAGACGTTTATACTTTGCCAGATGTCACTGAGAGAATGCAAACTTGGAGGCGACAGGCCACAAAAATAAACGCTCATCAGAGAGCCAAAACTTCTGCAAAGTGCAATTTGTTGAAATCCTGGCCGTGCATTGCAGCTCGCCATATCTGCATTTTCATCAGACAAAACATTTTGGGCCATTTAATTGATTGGGCTATTTTTCCCAGGCCCGTTTACAGTCGAGCAATGTCGGCATTCATTGTTACACCAACTGCAGAGATATTGCATCAGTCACAAGGGACATCACTATTAAGAGCACAGCTCTTCTAAGACAAACAGGATGACTTAAAGCACTGCTATTCCATCGACCCACTGTCACAGAAATCACTTTATCAGCCTCTTTCCCATATATCCTTTCAACTTTTAATGATCAAAGGACAGAGATTATAGTAAGGGATCTCTCACACATGGACAAGCCAGGATTATCAATCAGTGGCAGGGGAGGAAAGTCAAGTCAAATTTAAAGTGAAGGGATATAACTTAAGACAGTACACAAATTTAACCCCCATCAAAGTAGAGCAGCAGGGATACTCTCCAAGGGCCCGGGATCTACTGTTACTGATGGGGAGTCCACAAAGACCACGGATAACTTTGGAATATAGAGCTAATTGATGAAGCTAATAAGGAGCACCTAGTCTTCATCCTTTTAGTGCAGCCCTGATGCCGCAACCGCCAGATAAAACCGGGAATGGACGAGGAATTCAACTCCGACCCGACCGCTCACACTCCTGTTAATCAAGAAGTATAACACAGCTGACGAGGCATTATGTACGTCGAGTGAGTCACATCACTCCTGGTGCAAATAAACGCTTCAGTTTTTAATTCATCCCTTATCTTAATTACGGATGATTGGATGCCTGCTCTGAGGTCATGATAACTGATTGGGCAACAGCAGCTCGTTTAAGCTAATAAATCACAGGACATTTAATACATCATCATCATATCGGCCGAAACGCGGGCCCTGGTCTCAATGTGAAAACATGAAACGTATCTGTTCACTCGCAATAAGAAGCTGTTTGCCATTAAAGAATAATTCAGCTTTATTAAAACCTGAGTCATATTTTTATTTTGACCATTACCATAATTTCTGCCATCATAAGACCATATTGCCAAAGTACTGAGGTATGGGAAGGTGTAAAAAGCATATCATCATATCTGCAATGTCTCTATTATAATTCCACATTGCACAGAAAAACAGGACAGAAGCAGGGACTTTGAAAACTGTGCTGGATGTTTACGACTGACACAGGATAGGGACAACTTTTATTCTTCACCTTTGTTTCTCTTCCAGGTTTGACTAACCAGGGGATCTTTACAACCTGGGTTGAGTGTCTGTCTGTGTGGCTTGGTCCATTGTGACATTGAAAGTGTTTTTAGCAATGTCACCAAGTTCCAGGGTCACAAATGACTTGGAAATTATAGTGCTATTCATCATTGGAGGAGACTAGATTATACTGTATTTATAATCATATTTTATAAGTGCAGAATTCTTATTGAAAAATATAAATGAAAACAATTCTGACATTAGTTTGTTGTAATTTTAACATTTTAAATTCACGATCCTTTAATTTCCTCCTGCTGTTTAAAAAAAAAGTATAATTAAAAGATATAAGATGATGTGTCTTATATACTTAATATCTATTGTGATCTATAAGTCAATGGACTGATCAAGATCCCAGACTGTATGTATGGAAACTGGAAGAAGTTAATGTGGAAGAGATGTTTGGAAAAGCGCTCTCTGCAAAACTGCAAAAAAATAACATCCAGCTTGTGATGATCTCTCCCTTGCAAATGGCTAATAAAAGTTAACCACGGCTTTTAATTGTTTTCACAGAGTCTCAGCTACATTGATATTGAGTTTCATCACTTTGGCTAAGGGATAATGAGGCTGCCACCCTGTAGCTGCTTCCTTGTGGTCACTGCGTTGCTGTTTCTGTGATGTTGCACATCTGAGAGTGCGAGGCAGCGACTCTGTCTGGGTGAGCCTGAGCCAAAGCCTGTCAGAAGCCTGGGTCAGCTCGGGGGACCACGGGTGGCACAGTGGAGGACGGTGCACAGGTTCAGGATGTGTGTCTAGGTGGGTAAAGGTGGACCAGGGCAGCGCGCGCCAAGACAAGCAGGTGTGTCGGGGCGGTCCGTCTTGGCCCTGTCAGCGATACACCATCATTAGGCGGTGTGGGCGCAGCAGGGTGCACCATTATGTCTCCCTGGGCCCTGTGTAATTACGCTCTGACATAATTAACCCAGCAAGCCCATTAGCCAAGCATTGGCTGGCTGAAGAGAGAAAAAAAAGCCATAATTATTTGTTGTGCGCATGTTAATGAGGCCAGCTGTGTTCCCATCATACAACACGAACAAATTAATTTACAAGGCTGTGCTCCAAGGTTTTTTTCTTTTCATTCAAAACAGTCTTGTTTTTTTTCCTCTGAGTGGACTTCAAGGTCCATAAACATGCTCCTCCGCTGCTGCAACACACAGTAACACTGCTGTAATATTGTTGTCAAGGACCAAAACTAGGTTGAGAGAACACTTTACTTTCACCTTCACAGACAATGTAAGTGATATAAGGTTTGTAGGATAAATTGCTGCCTCTTTTCTTCCACCAGTCAAGGATTAGTTTTGAAAAAGAAAAAAAAAACACAGAGAGACTGCTTGCAACAAATTCATAAACATGACTTTTCTGTTTGTGGTGCGTTTTAAACCAACGCGCATTTGATATTCAGGTAGCGAACTAAAGTCTCACTTTACTTTGATGTGGCAGATGGAGTGAGAAGATACTAAAATAAAAAAGATGGGTGGAATGACGAGAAAAAGAAATGATTGGGGGAAGCAGCAGCTTTTGTGTGCGAACAAAACAAACTTCTTAACCTGTTCTTTTTCATTGCCGTTCCGCGTCTTTGTGTGACAGACTGAAGGACGGAGGAGGAATGACATCAATACCGAGTCGTTTTAAAGTTCGGAACAAAGAGTGGAGCCGCAGATAGATAGTATTTAAAATTAACCTGAGATTCTGTGACGAAGACATTCAAACAAAACTACACCTGAAATTATACAAAAATAAAACAACCCGTCTGCCATTCGTACATATAACACATGTAAGACAAATCACTAGCAATTAACATCATGAAAAACACCAGTCTATTGTCTTTAGTTTTAAATCCCATGGTTCAAACACTCGCGTGTACACACACACACACACACACACACACACACACACACATTCCTCCACACAGGCACACAGCTTCTGTCTTTTAAGAGCACACTCTCCCATGGTCCCTCTGGGGTCTCCTACTCCACAGGGATCAGTTGGAGAGGCCCGGCTCTTTTATGAACATAATGCATTATTAAGCACCTCAAACATCTCCTGGGCCTTTGTTTATTACTGCTCTTATTAATCACTTGTGCATAATCTCGTCCCGCCCAGAGAGCTTTCATTTTCCATCACATTTTATACGCCCTTATTTTCCGACAGACTGCCACAAATGCACACAACACTCCTCCTTTGCTCTCATCCTGACTGAAGGTACTTAGCTGCACAATTACAATAAAGCCAGCCCGCTGTGCCTTGCAGGCCTCTCTCTCGATGGTGCTTGCTTATGTATATGGAGGGTTGAAGAAGGACAGCTATTCTTTATGCATCTGAATGACTCTGAATTACTAAGGTCAGAGTGTTCTGTTCAGATAATCTTATAGCCGAGGGAAACATCTGATGTGAGTATATGTGGCACTTACAACCATCTCATGACACAAGGAGACACGTGACTTAATGTCACAAAAAGCTGCTCGTAATTGTCCTCGGCTCTACAGTACCAGTGGTCACCACAGGCAAGCACTGTTGTCATAATATTTTCTGCTAACGCACACACACACACACACACAGACTCACACCTCAGACATGCCTTAGGCCTGTCGCGCACACTCATTCACACACGCACTTAGAGGTGTATTCAGATCAGAATCTTCACAAACTCTCAGTGAGCTCCGCGCTCAGATAAAAGGGACTGTGTTCTAAAGGAGAGAGGGAGCGAGGTGGATCCTGAGGGATGAGTGTGTGTACTGAGAGGAGGCGAGGAAGAGCAAACACCTGGAGCATCAGTCTCAGGGCTACGCCCCTGGCGACAGGGCCTCACTGCTCTCACAGAGGTGGCAACAAACGCAGACGTTCAAACGCCACTCTTGCTCGCTCGCACACACTCTCACACACTCCAGCAGAGAAGAGCGAGAAGGAGACGGCGGCAAGAAGGAGAGGAAGAAAAAAGACAAGGGGGGAAGTGAGGTGCATCTCCGGGAAAACCGATGAATTCGGGCAGAAGCTGCCACTGTTTTTCAGCGTTCAGTGATCAGGACGTGTTTATCTGCACTGATCAAAACCGTGCGGAGGTGATATAAACATTGTTAGGGAAATACTGTTAGCAGACCTCTTTCAAGATTCAGACTGGGTAGGAGTTACAGTACACAGCATGGGGAGATGTCACAGGTAAATCAAAATAAAGAACGCTAATGAAACACTCTGGTGGATTGACACGTTGGCTTAGGGGCCTCATGAAAGGGAAAAAGAAGAGAAGGAATAAAAAAACACTTCAATCACTCGCATCAAGAAGTTATTTCTGCTCTGAGTTTACTGTTGCATGCAAGTTGCCATTGAGCAGGAGCATGATCTTAAGCGTAACATTATCATACCAGAATCTCTCATATCTAATGGATATGTTATTCGTATTCAATAGTAGTCAGAGCAAAGTGGATAACTGATATGTGACCAGATGTTAATGATAGCCAGATACAACAGGTCACATATTGAGCTGCCGCCGCGTGTGCCTCCCCCTCTTTCACGTTTTGCATTCATTAACTCTGTCGTTGGCCTGCTCTGATTGGACCAACAGCCTTAGTGTCGCCACATAAATGAGCACACACACACACACACACACACACACACACACACACACACACACACACTCTCACACTCACTCACACAGAGGCATTTTCAAATGAAATAATAGAAGGGAAAAACTTCCTGCAATGAATAGTAATAACTGCATTAAGATTAACGAGCACTGCGTGTAAAGAATAATTGCATCTGTCAAAAGATTAAAAATACATGAGCTGTAGCGTTTGTTGGGGGAATGGTGGGAAAGCTCACTGTTGTGTTTGAGGGGCAGAGAGAAATGAAGTGGGGCCACAGCCAAATGACTGTCCTCCGGCGTACCTGGAGTCATCCATTCTAGCAAGGGGTGGGCAGGCGAGAGAGTGGGGGGGAGTTGTGACCTTGGACACTAGCAGCAAGATGTACAGTGACAAACAGGCACAGGATACTGTAGGCCCTACCTCACAGATGGCAGATTCAGCAAGGGCCTGACAAACAAATACTCTCATTGCTCTGACTCCTGGTTGGCCGCGGTCGGATAAGTCGGGAAAGATGTCTGGCAATGATGGGAGGAGTCTACAGTTCATACTTGTCTTTTACAATGGTGACTGTGTTAGATTTGAGTCTTCTTGAGGCGCCTTAGCTGAAATAAATTGCTGACTAGTGAATTAATATGAAATAATTTAAACCCAAGGTTGGTAATCGTGGATTAGCTAGCAAGAGCAGGCTAGACTTTGAGAAAGAGCAACCCATACATCCTAGCGCCCTCTCTTCAAGACAACTTTTCTGTGACTAGCTCGCCAACGTCTGGCAGTCGTCTCTGTTCAGCGGTGTATGTCTCGGTCACAGCCATTTTGAGACAACTCTTTTACTTTGTGACATGCAGCATTATCCTCCTGCAAGCAGCGGTTACAAGTTGGTAAACTGCGGCTATAAAGGGATGAACCTGGTCAGCAAGATTACTGTGGCCTTCAAACCATGATTGATTGGTGTTAATTAAGTGTGTCAAGAAAACATTCCCGACAGAATTACACTTCCACCAGCAGCCGGGACCAGCTCAGTTACTTAGCCCAGGTATGCTCCAATACTTAGGGGGCGTTTAGAAGAGTCTCTTGTTAAGTGAAGAGACTGCTTACCCAGATTAACCTGTTGCTCTTGGGTCCCCACTTACCACTCTCTTGATTACATGTTCCCATTAAATCCAGAGCACACAGAAGCAACTTGAGTGTTTGCCCAAAGGCCCAGAAACCTGCTGATACTCCAATCCTGTAACAACATTAACTTTTTTTTGTCAGTTAATTTGTTTTTGTTCTTGGGGTTTTCCTGGGCAGTTGCCCACTTTGCACTACAGACTGTTGGCTTGGCGCAGCAGCTAGAGATGTAAAGAGGCAGCTGGCCTCAGACAGAAAGAGGAAATATACACTGTCTAATCCATATGTTGTGTCTTAATCAAAAATCAAATCAATCAGTCAAATACATATAGAAACCAGCTGATTTTGTTGAGAGGGGGTTAGAGCGCTGGTAACACTGCAGCTTCACTGTGACACATGCTCTGGCCTCCAGAATCTGGAGAGCTGCCTGCAGAGGGTGTGGCTAAACTTGTTGATGGCCAGTAAACACATCAAAACAGGAAGATGAAAAAACACAATAAACTCAATAGAATAGTCGAAAACACTGTGTCCAGACATTTTCCGGAATTCCACATTTGAAGAAAGCAGCAGGAGTCAGACGCATTCACAACACAACAGAATGACATGACGTACAGATGAGAGGTTTGGTAGATCATGCAGGAGGCGGGACAAGACGTATCAATTCATGCAGAACTCACATGTTTTTTGTTTATAGCACATTAACACGGGCGTCGGCCCATTTTTTTTATTATTAATTTTGCGTCTGTGATTTGTTAGAAACGTCAACAACACAGCCACTTGCCTGCTATACATTTTCCTGCTGTATTTTCTTATGGTCTTACACTGACACCTTCCCAACTTTTTACAAAGGGGCTGTCAGAAAAAGTTCCACAAAAATTCTGGAACAACTGACTCAAATTTGCCTTTTCATGCTCGGACTCTAGTGCATGTCTGAAAACAGCTAGCTACAAGTACCTATGGTTTATGTCAGTACCTCTTTTGGTAAGTAATTAATAATGTTATGTTATAACTTTTTCATTCTAACAATAAAATAATGTTTTTCATTTTGAAAGTAACAAAGCATTAGACTTAATTTGTGAAGCTACTTGAAGAAGAACTGTTTTAAAGCCATCAGCTTCACTTTGTATGATAGAGTGAAACAGACGCCCTTTGTAAAGTTAAGCCTGAAACATGCTTCTGCGACTGCGTCTGCGTCTTTTCACGCCGCTGTGGCGCAAGACTCGTTTTCATTCATGCTTCCCCAACCGTTGCGCGTCTTAAAAGCAATTCCGCGCCAGAACACTAGGCGGAGTAATGCTTTTTGTCGAGACGACCTTAGAGACGCCTTCTTTCTTCTTCGTCGATTGTTTATTTACATAGCCACTGCGGCTCCTCGTAGCCTTTTTCTGGCGGACAAATCCGCCAGTCAATGACAGGTTATACAAGCTATCATACTATCAGATATATTCTGCCAAGTGCTCTTCTATTTGGTCCATATTCGTTCTTCTAAATCTTCCGTGATTTCTGCCGGTATTATGGGGCATGAAACCGGAAATGCAGCTCCAGAAGGGATGTAGAGCAGACCAATCACAGCCTTGCGGGCTGAGTGAGCTTGCGGAGCTTTGCCGTAAATTTTAGAAAAGGGGGTCGACACCCGTCAGCACGTAAGGAGGGATACATAAGCACATAAGGGCCCCGGAAGGGCTCTTGCGCTTACGGGCCCGTGAAAACGCAGAAGCATGTTTCAGGCTTTAGGGTCAAATGAAGGTAGCAGGCTGGCATTGCTACATCACCTGATGTAACCTGACACAGGAAGGTCGACTCCTGTTTACTCAATACATTGAACACACTTAGACTGTATGAATTCATATTCACTCTATGAAACAGGTAGGAGGAAAATATCAAGCACTTTGAGAAGAAAAGCTAATGCAGTTTTTTCTCTCTTAAGAGTTGATAATTGGTGACATCGGCCTTTTTTTTTATTAGGTCTTTGTTCTTTAACATAACAACTCTTAGTTGACTCAGTCTTCTGAGATGGGTTCCTGACAAAATATTTCCCACAAGATGCTCTGAGGCTTGAATTAAAAGTCTTGGTATAAAAGGTATAGGTCAGAAAATCTAAGTGAAAACATCTTCAAAGACAGGCATTTTTTATCACGGAAAGAACTCCATTCAAAGTGTGTGCGTCTATATGTGTGCATGTGGGGGGGGTGCAATATCAAGCAGGGGACTTCAAGGAAAAATGGAGACCTTTAAAAGTCAGTTGCTGCCGTCGCTGTTTCTCTGATGCAGACTTTTATCTTGTATTCATTGAATCTGTAAACAGCATTCTCTACTCCTGCCACAAGTGTTTCTCTGATCTAGACTGAGATTGGGCTGCGTTTTGCTGCCGTCTCCCGCAACAAAGAGCAATACAGTACATCTGCCCTGGCACTGAAATAACAAGTGAATAAACACACAATATGTCTTCCCGCCGCTCTCACTTGCCGTCTTTGCCCCCTCCCTCTCCCTTCTCCCCCCATTGGCCTCATCAGGCCTGCGTTCCACACGAAGCCAGACTTCAGTTGGGATTTTAATTGGCCCTTCACAATCAACAGCAGTGCTCCTCAAGGATATGTTCACTCCTCAGCCAGGCTACACTCAAGGACCAGTGCTGGGTTTTGAAGTGGCCTCACGCAGAGTTTTGGAAACCACTCTGAGAGCACATACTTTGAAAAATAGATAAGAGCCACAGGGTATAGGGTTTTATGTATCTTATGCATGTGCTGCTGCACCATAACCATCTATGGTGAGGAACTTACTTGTGTGTGTTGCTTCATATATACAAATATACAAATAATGTGTGTGAGGGGGGTCTTTATGCTGTTGCTATTGTTGTTTGTGGAGATGCACATCACTGGTCTTAGTGGGAGACTCACCTGGGGCCTCGATAAGCTGTTTGTAGATTCCAAGGAACGCAGACTCTGCCTCCTTACTGCGCTTGTTCAGAGCAACCACCTGCAGGGGGAGGAGACAACGTTAAGGTAAACGTTGACTAATATAGATCTGACATTTTTCATAACTCACAATGCACATCGTATTTTACACATCAGTTATTAAATTGACACTTTTAAACAGAGCAGAAAATTCTTCAAATCTTAAATAGCAAACACTGAATCAATAGTAACAAGAGCAAAGGTCAACCTCACAGCATCCTGCCAATAATTGAAACAAACACTCCAGCATGCCTTGTATTCGTGCTATATCTTCAGTATGTGCAACAGAGACATACAGTATGCTTGCTCGTGCACAGACCACCCAATGCAATGGCTGTGTTTTTATATTGACACTGACCACTACAGAAACAGGATGTAAACTATGACGGTAACCTTCCCGTTTAAGCGCCAAGCTGCTGCATGTTGCGACGTGACATTTGGCCCGTTAAATGTAGGTATCGGCGTGCGCGGGGAGGCTCGCCAGTGACAGTGGCCTCCATCACCAGCAGCACGCGGCACCTGCTATCCTCAGCTCAGTGGGTGATGCAAACCAATTAACGATTCATTAGGAGGGACAAAGAAAGCGAATTAGCCACCACCTGGCCCCATGGAGAGGGCACCTGCACTAGTGGGTATGTGGGTTATCCTGCGCCCAGCTCCTGCTAAGACCTTGGGCCTGTTTGTATAGTCAGAGGACGCGCCACGGCGGCCTCTCGACATCCTCGGCCCCGCAACAGTAAATCAGATCAGGCTCAAATGCCCCCTTCCCGGTCCAAAAGCAGACGGAATTCAAATTATTGTCATCTGTTGTCCATGTCATTTCTGTCATTGTTGATTACAGCCTCTGTCGAACCGGCTCGATTTACTCCCCAACGGAGGGTCTGGTGCGTGGTGCGGCTGAGCCGAGCTGCTCCTCAATGGTATGACTACACTTGAAAAACATTCATTTTACAAAGGCAGAAAACACTTATGTGAATGGTGGTGGTGGTTGTGAAGGTGGTGTGTTGGGGCTGTTCAGTGGGGTTATAAATAAGGTGTGTGGAAAACAGCGAGGGACAGAGAGCCTTTGATTTACTGGAAATGGCTGGCTGGCGTCTTCCCCGGGGGAAGCATAACGACACCATCATGTTTAAAGAAATATCATAAAGATCAAGCGAATCCCCCCATCACTCCCACTTGGAGCAGCTCAGAGGAGTTCATGGAAAATGGAAAAGGCTGGAGCCCAATCAATACAGATGCAATAGTCTGCAGCTCTCAGCCAGCTCCCTGCTACACTATGCTGTTATGTCACTCATATATACCCCAATTTGACCCCCCCACTCCAAGCCCGCCAACCTCCAACCACCAGCACGCCCACTCGCCTCCCCTGTCCTTCCAGCACGTGACGTTGATGTTGCCATGTTGGTCCACAAATAGTGAAAATGTGTGAAGCACACTGGCCCCATAAACAGCTCTATGTGTGGGTTATGAGAACATCAACAACTGGTGTTGGTTCAGCTCAGGTTTGTTTCATACCCACTGTTTTTATGTGTGCCTCCTGTTCACTGTGAAGGGCAGCAATGTGGTGGCCCAGTGCTCGTTTCCAGCCAAACCTCTGCTGCTCGACGTGACAGCAACCAAACCTCCGACGGCATTGTGTGGCACCGAGACAAACTATTACCAACATGAGTTTACACCTGAACTACATGGCCACTACAGCGGGGGGGGGGGGGGCTGAACCCACCGCTATAGTCATCAGCTCTTTACTGGCCTGGCTCCCTAAGAAGCGCATACATGAAATGTGGGATACCAACTGCATATGTAAAAAGGCTGGGATCCTGCGAAGGCAACAGCTTGGGCTCCATATTCCAGAGACACACGGGGTCTCCTGGCCCTCCATCATCCTTTAACGAGAGAACACGGAGATTACCTCCACAATCACACCATTAACCTGCCTACAGACGCTAGTTGAGACATCAATCACACGGCTGCCTGATGCCTTCTCATGTTAGCGGCCGCTATGCGTATAGATCCCCCCCTCCCTCATAAGCCACCCTTGCTATCGTCAAAGCACTGAGGTGTCGTGCATAATATGGGCTGATCAGGGAGTGATCTTCCACTCCATGCTAATCCACCTCCAGCCTAGCACATGTCTCATACAAGCGGATAGGGCTGTTGTACAGAGAGGTACGGCTCGAGGAGGAACTACAACTGCTAAATCTCTTCTCGTCTTTTTGCTGCGAGATATGGCTCTGGCCCCGGCTCTGGCTCACAGCGCATTCTTTGTTTTCACCCGTTTTGTGATAAAGGATATGGCTGCCGAGGGAATGGGCTTGGCCGCAGGTTGATTTTACAAGCAGAAGTAAAGCCTGGGGCAGAGTAGCAAGAGAAAGACAAAGGAAACCTGTTAACGCTCCGCCATAACTCTTCATGCCGCAACAGAGTGGGCAGAGCACAGCCTCTGGGACAAGGCTGCTGGGAAATACTTACTGATAAGCCTTTGAGAATACAGTAGCCGCTAGTGAGTCTGTGTGTGTGTGTGTGTGTGTGTGTGTGTGTGTGTGTGTGTGTGTGTGTGTGTGTGTGTGTGTGTGTGTGAAAACAAGCTACCATGTGTTGAGGTGAGAGAGATAAATTAAGGAGAAGAGAACAATCCAGAGTGAAGAAGAGGAAGCGGAGTGAAGGGCTACTGAGTGACATACAGAGAGAAACAGAGAGACAACGGAAAAGAGAGGTTCCCATACAGAGCGCAATTAGCAATTATGCAGTCATCAATTACAATTATCACAACTGGTGATTATGCAATTATCACTCTAAATCATCTTTTCCCTCCTCTGCCTTACTAGTTTGCCACCTCCTGTGTTTTGGTTGTTTGAGGATGGGTTGTGATGATGCAGGTGATTAGAGTGTGTGATGATGGGGGTGTTGGGCGGGTGTTATGGCAGATCTTGCATTGTGTGTGTGGTGTGTGTGTGTGTGTGTGTGTTTGTGCAAAATAAGTGTGTAATGCTTGCTGCATGTCTACATATGCATCTGTGCCTCGGTTTACAGTGTGTGAGTAAATTATCTGTCTTTGTGTGTTTGTGTTTGTGTGTATATTTGCCTGCACATGCAGTGTTCATGAATATACTGCCTGCATTTCAAGGTGAATGTGGCTGGTGCTGTGGGTGGTCTGGGGACAGCAAATGTATGGTTCCTCAGTCCCTGAGGCCTCTAAATTACCTGTCATCTTCCCCATGATGCAAAGGTCAGTGCACAATCATAGGGAGTCCATCCTACTGTGGTGCTCACTGAGCGCCAGTCCAGCCCACAGGCTGACAGGATGTCACAACAACCTGGGTCCCGCTCCTTGCTTATTAGAACAAAACAGTGGGAAGCCCACTACCACCACCACACCACTTGTCACAACACCTTCCAGAAAAATCTGCGGGATCCTGACAAGCTTTCAGTCCTCAGTGTTAATGGAAGTGTAAAGAAAATGAGACAAAATATCGTCAATGCTCTGCTACTTAATATTTAATGAAATCTAGAGCCATAGAGTCCTTTATTTTTAAATTTAGTTTGTATATGTAAAAAATTTTCAACATGAAACATTAACGTATCCATCATCCATGCGGTAATGATGCTGACGTCAAACCCCCCTCCATTTTTAATGTTGCCATTTTGAGCCAAGTTTAATGCCCATTTTTGCCCAGTGCTCAGCTTGGTTTCTTGCAGAAGCAATGTGTACATATATATATACTAAATACGACAATATTCTCACTAGTACAAGGTCCATAGTAAAAATACAGGAATAAACAAGCAAGCCAACAGAGAGATGGTAAATCATAGTATCTGTTTTAACACTGAAGAGCAGGAAAGTAAATGTCTTTGGAGATAATAACACAAAAAATGGCTGAAACTAAGAATTTCACATTTTCATTATGGACTTATCAATTACTCTGTAAAACATCGGAGAATAGTGAAGGTTAACTTCCTTAGTTTCCCAGAGCTCCACATGATTTCTTCAAATTGCTTGTTTTGTTTGATCACCAGTCTAAACTCGAAACAGGGATTATTTAGAATTTTTGCTTGATACTTGACTAAAACAAATAATTCACAATTAAAAATGTATTTCATGTTTATATCGACTTGTTTGAGCTCTACCACCAACCCAAGCAGATATGCATTTTAATACAGCCATCATCATAAACATCAATAACAGTTTATTGTGAGAATGCTAAGGTTAAGCTTAGAAAACAATTTCAGAAGCTATAGCTTTTCTTAATGTCCCTTCACTTCCTGTGCAAATCAAAATTGTCCAAAACAAACATTTCTGTGGATTTTTCAGATGAGATTTTGAACCGGAGTATACAGAAATTTAAGAGACATATTTTTACAGAAAATTGTATCAACACAGAGGACATTATGATTCTGTTGCTTCAAGGTTTCATACATATTTAAAAGACAACATCTACAATCCAAAAGTTATAGCTGTATTTTCCAAAAAGCACATCCAAAACCATAATTTCTCAGATGCAGGATCATATTTTAGCCATGCCACCCAGCACTGTCACTGCAGGCATTTGTTTTGGGTTGAGCGTAGGTTCAAAAGAGAGGCGGGAGGAGAGAGATGAGTTGGTGTGGAGTGACTGATGAGTGTGTGGAGGAGAGGGGCAGAGGTAAACCCTGTTGCAATACAGTCTGGATGGAAGAGAGACCTGTGTGCACCCACTTATGCACACCCACGTGCACACATGCAAACTTGAACTTGGGTGCAAGCAAACACACACGTCAAGTCGCAGTCACGCAGATGCACACCACACACAGACTGTGTCTCAGGGCAGATTTAATCAGGGTGACACCCATCTCAGAGCGGTGGTAGCAGCATTGCGGTGGCCGCGGCGGTCTCTGGCTGCCCGGCGAGATGAGCAGTCAGGGAACTGACACACATCTCGTCGCCACGTCAATTCCAATCAGCGGCGCCTGTCAGTCAACGTGCCGTGCTCGCAACCGACTGACGCCACTCTGCCACTGCAGGGCTGCCGTCTCAGCCAAATGAATGGCCGAAGCTGACCACGCCATAGCTACCACTTATCCCTTGATGCAATGACAAATTCAGAGTGAAAACCCAACTTGATTCATGGCCTCTTCGGGAGCAGCTCACCTGCATTCGATAGGACCAATACTAAAAATATTGGGTTTTAAGATGGCTTTCAAGACCCAATAAATCTATAAAGATATGATTTTCATATGATTTTTCTCAGCTATTATAGCATAAGAAAACAATAGATAGAAAGTCGTAAGATTCTACAGTCTGACTAACTGTGTTGTTTTATGAATGCTAAAATCAGCATAATGATATGCCAGCAATGAAAATGCTAACACCCTAATATTCAGCTGTTATAATATTAGGAATGTATGGTATATTCATAATCTCAGATTGCAATGTAAGAATGCTAACATTCACTGATTAGCATAAAACATTAGTTTACCTGTGACTGATGGGATTGTCATTCTTTAGTTTTGCAGTTTTGTGATACAAATGTTTTTGAGACAAGTCAGAGGATCATCAAAGTCATACAGATTTGTCCTCTGGGGAATATGAATTCAAACATTTCATAACAATCCATCGAACAGCTGCTTATATCATTTAAGTCTGGACCAAAGTAGTGGACAGACCTGACATCACTTTCCCCGGAGCAATGCCGCTCACTGTGACTGAAAGGGAACATCAAGAGATACAGTACGATGTAAGATGTTTCACTTGAAAATGAGACAAAAGGAGCAAGACTTCAGGTCAATGCCCCAGTGGAGGGTTCCGATAATGACCCAGGGTGAGAGGAGAGCAGATCTCTACAGATCAAGGCGGAGCTGACGTAATCCCGTCGGACACGGCACACGGAGCAGCATGAGAGACAGAACATGGCACGACATTAAACCCAGATCAAAGGGCCTGCTGTCTCCACCGCACGGCAGGTGCCTTCTGGGTCCCCCTCAGCATCAACAGGCTGCAGAACCGCTGTGCTACCCGCCCTCTCCACAAAGACTCAAAAGCACCAGCCTCGGCGCTAACAGCTCAAAGTCACTGCAAAGTCAAAGTCGAGAGCCGGGGAAAGACAAAAGAAGGGAAGAAAACAAATCTTTTCTGAATGTCTTTGTAGTTCAAAAGACAGGAGTTGTCATTTTCTTTGAGCTTACTCGTTCAAATGTTTGATGCAGCGAACGACCTAAACCTTGAGGAAAGTGCGTGTCTGCTGAAAACGTATCTATCATGGCATGATGGGAGGGAGCGGGGGCGTGCTGAGGCTACGATGAAGGCGCTGGTTGATGTGCTGAAAGGGAGGGCTGTGAAAAGAAGTAATGAGTGTACCTGGACTAGATTTCAGTGCTGGGAGAAGTGTTAGGAGGAGAGAAGAGAGGAGAAGTGTAGGTAAGGGCTAATTATAAAAATAAAGTGCCCCCATTATCCCCGGCACTGTACTGCCCTAGTGAACAAAGCTACAACAGATGGGGTGTCATGAGCAACTGTGCCAATGTGAGCCAAAGCCCTGGAGTGGACGGACCCTGGCAGACTGCTGCTGGAGCTGCTCTGGCAAGGGGGAACCACAGCTGCATATCTTGCCCTCAGACACACGTTGACAGTGTTTCTCTAGCCCTGCCTACACTAGTCAAGGTGAGACGGCGTGACATGAGGGGGGCGAGCAAGGGAGAGAGAGAGCGAGGGTGAGAGCGCTCCACTATGATGGATAGCGCTCTCCATCCCACCTCTCCTCTCTCTCCCTCTTAGAAGGCTGGTGACTTTCCAGTGAGGCAATTATCATTGCGGAATGCATAATAGCCTAATTAATTACAGGTGTCAGCGCTGCCTTTGTTTCAGCATGGAGGAACATCGTGCCAAAGCCGCATCCGCTATAAAGAACAGCGCTGATGAACGAGCCTTGAACCGCGGCTAGAGGAGCCCAGCTGACGGAGGAAGCAAGCGCCGCGGAGACGATTTGAAGTCTGCCAAACAACCCCGTGTCTGTTACTCGCAGAAGACGGATTGGAAACACATGCTGCAAACATTAGGTCCATTATTTGCTTGATAAATCTGCTGTTGTCAATCGCAGTGCTTGGAGGAAGGTCTCAGGTAGGCCCTGCACGGGGCGGCTCGCCGGGTAATTTGGTTTCAAGAAGCAGAGACCAGTGCGGCGTCGGTGGCAGCACCATCAACAATGAAAGCAGTCCCCTTTACCCGGCGTTGCGCAGACAAACATGGCATATCATTTGTCCTGTCAGATTTTCAGATTTCATTCATTGTAGTGAGAAAGCCGGAAAGCAGACAATTGCTGGGGAGAGAGAAAAAAAGACCTTAACAGGACCTGCGAAGGAGAGAAGTGAATGATGGGGTGACTAGGGAGGAGAGACAGCGCAAAGATTCCTGTTATTCTCCTCCTCGGCTAAACACAAGCACACATTGGTGTAGAACTTAACAGGACGTCACGTTCAGTGTGTGTGTGGGTCTACGTGTGTGCAGTACGACATGTGTGTCTTTCTATGGGGGGTCGTGGCAGTAGGCTGATAATCCCTCCACGCCCCCAGGCAGTGGGGGCTCATTGTAGAGTACATTGAGTCTAATAGGAGCCGGCGCTGCAGTTGTATGCAGCTCTCCCTGCTCCCACTGTGAGAAGAGTTTTACATAATTAATGACTGTTGATGTTTCCCAGGTAGTTGCCCGGCAAATTCACTCCAGACTCGGCTGCCACCGTCGCCGGGTTCCATGGAGAATGAGCGACACCAGAACAGACAGCTTACATTACAGGCATAAATAAGGCAATTTTGTACAGTGTCTTCAGACATTACTGTGAGGGGGGTTCAGGGCCGATGATTCGACTTGCTTCAGAAAAACGCTCAGAGAGAGCTTTTCTGTGTCTCGGAGTCTTCAGAGAATTTGCGCTTGATGCGAGTAAAACTGCTTCCTTTAGTGTTTTTATAATTCTGTATGCTGTTAGAGGCGCGCGGATAGAAGCGCTGTGCCTTTTCAAGATTACAGTTGACGGATCCAGACCGATGATCGTCCACATCTGCATGAAACTGTCTGATCTGAATGTCAATCTAAATACATGTGAGCCTGGTGGTCAGGGTTTTTCGGTTGCCGACCCCCTGACACCGTTGCATCCTCGTGGCCATACACATATTGCTAAGAGCCAGTCCACATTTATACCAGAGCATGTTAAATTAAACATTTAAACACGCCACCAAGGGAAGGCGATTTTTTTACGGCTCTCGGCACACCACTCATTATTAATTTGTAATAACCTTTAAGGCTTTTTGATTTCATACATATTTTACCGAGAGATATCACTCCGAGTCAGACGGGAGAGGGCCTGTCGCTGACAGATCACCAGAGTGCCACCGAAAAGGTGGTTTCATCTGCTATAATTAGGACCAGGTGAGGGTTAAGAGTGATCTCTGGCTGCGTGTGCATGTCTGCCAAGATCTCACCCGCTAATGCATCAGTGTGATGACAAATATACACCCAGAGATTAAAAAGTGGAGTGGCCCAAAAGAGAGAAGAGACAGGACAGGATAGGAAGGATGATCTCAAAATGATTTTGGCCCCCTCAAAAAAAGTGACCTGGCCGTGGGTTTAAAACCTTTTAGGTATTTATGAGTGCCCAGGATAAAGGAGTCCATTTCTGCTGCATAAATCAGCTGAGTGGCTGAACGTCGGAGGGAAAGCGACGCATTAACACCGCCCGCTCTCTGTCTCCTTCATATTCTTCTGTGAGAGGACTGGCCAAGGCCCATCTTGCTCCCGCTCTGCCGGGAGGCCCCTCTGTGCCCGTTGGATGCCAGCCTAAAGCTCATGTCCACCGGTGCCAACACGCCACTAAAAGCTGTAAAACACATGAGCTCTGTTTGGTTAATGTACGCTGATTGACCTGTGCTGCCAGGCATTTGATGTCATGATTGTAATGACCAGCTTCCCCTGCCTGATCGCTCATATACAATGTGACAGGCACGAGGTGGCATTTCAATTTGAGTGAATGAAGGCTAATCATGTGAGATGCCTGTAGCAACAAGGGTTGATGTTGTTTTCAAATGCAAATACCAGCAAATGATAGCATTCAAAATGTGTGTGATAGAACATTAAATTTTTTCAGAAATCAGAGAATCTATGCCTTCCCAATTCATGTAAGGAGAATGTATAATTTCTTCTTATCTAATTATTTCTAAAAAATGATATAGTTTTGCTTTCAAACCCTTAATGGAAAACTCTTTGTCGTTTTTGAGGCAATTGTAATCTAATTTTCATTTCAATGTGTTAGAGGCTTAAACAGGTTGAGCTACACATTTAAAAGAAATATATATTTTTTTTGCATCTCTTGACCCCTGGATTCATCTGATGACACTTTGTTGGGGGGTCTCAACCTTCAGGTTGCGAACCACTGCTCCACACTGTCATCAGTTTGTACCGTGTTATCTGTCAGTGTAACGTATGCACAGTAGAAAGTCTGTGGATTAGCCTGAATGACAGGGACATTGTTTCTGTAAGCACAATGCAGCTTATGAATTTTTTTTACATTCTCTTTTTTCAATGCATTGGGGACCACCAACAAATGTCCACTTACACCCACTGTACTGAGGTGGAGGCAAGAGCGTAAGAGCTCCGCTCTCATTTGGGTGAATGAACAGCTTCACAATAACCATTATTCTTCTTGCATCATTGGGATGTAGACATTAAATCAATCTGAAGCAGCCTCAGAAACAACTCTTCAGCAAGCTTTATATATAGGACCTGACTTTAGTGGTTATCTATTGGATGCTCTGCGTTACATCACCCTCCATATGCTCTGGGTGTAGGACAATTCCGTGCGGGTTATAAATAAAGAAACCTGACGCACGGCTGCAGCCGCTGTGATTTGGGCAAGTTCTCACATGGGATGTCATCGTTCTGCAGTGCTAGCCCCACTGCTATTTCAGGCTCTGCCTCATTAGAACATCCGCCGTGAGTGAACAAAAAAACTGAATGTACAAAAGACTTTTCATTAGGGAAGAGAGAGCAAAAAGACACGTTCACCCTCCCAGCCACAGTGCATATTCAGGGCTAACACTCAAATTGCTACATTACAGGTGTATGCATTGTGAAGGGGCAAACAGTTTACGTGTGATTGCCAGGTAATGTACAGTGCGGAGATCTGTGTCACAAGGTCCCAAAAGGAGGAGGTCTGCAGGTCTGGATGACAGGGGCACAAACATGCAACCTGCCACAATGACTGCAATTACCCTACATCCACTGCCTTCAGCAGGGGAGAGATAGAGAGAGTGTGGGTGCGTGTGGGTGTGGGTGTGCGTGTGTGTGTGTGTGTGTGTGTGTGTGTGTGTGTGTGTGTGTGTGTGAGTGTGTGTGTGAGAGAGAGAAAGAGGGAAAGTGAGGGACAAGACATGAGATTATGCATGTGAGTTTTTGCATTACAGAGGATGGAGAGAGAGAAAAAAATAAACTTATTGGGTGATGGCCTGTACTTGTAATGTGATTGTGCGATTGTGTGTGAGTGAGTCTGTCAGACCGTGGTTCGCGTGCCTGTGGAGGCCTTCTCACACCAAAGCGTCTGGCTAATTTAGTTAGGGAATAGCTGGCTGTCCTTCAGGTGAATGGACAGAGATTGGTCTCAATATGAGATGTAATAAAAGAAGCCCATCACTGGATCTCACCGCACCTTCGGCTGTCCTTCACATGTCTCGCCAGAACACAACGCACCCCCACACACATGCACACACACGTGCGCACACATCCCAAGGAGGCCTCCAAGGTTTGCCATTTTGAAAAAAAGCCTGTAACAAATATGGCCTTTACGTCTTTCATTTTGATTGCATACATTTGATGCATATTTGTATTTATCACCACACTACAACATCTACAGAGTGTTGACTGTATAAGTAGAGTGTACATTTTACATAGACCACACAGTGATACATTATTTACATCATGATTTAACACATTTTACATCTTAGCTGTCCCTTAATTAACTGACACCGTTATCTACGTCTACCTCAGCATAATAGATTAACATTAACTGTAAAAGAAAGTAGAAAAGCCTCTGATTACTTTTTTATTAATAATAATTATCATGTTAAAGTAACCCATATTAGAAGAAAAAAAATTCCAAATAAAGTTGTTTCAAAGTAATCCACCAGTAAAATAAGTATTATCCGCTAAATGTACATAGAGTATATCTTCTGATGTAAATGCCACTGTGAGTGAAACATTATGAGACTGTAAGTGATATATCATTTGTTAGTACTGATGCATGAATGTGTGCTCAGTATTTTATTGTTGTATTTGGTCAAGGTGAGGATAGTTTTAAATATTATATTTATAGTTTGGTAAACTCCACTGGTTCCCAATCTAAAGTTTGTCGCAGTCCAAAAGGCCACAAGATAAATCTGGTGGGTTGGGAGATGATTAATGAGGCACACGTGAAGAAAAACCTAAGTCTCTCCTTAACTTATCATTATTTTATTATTGGTAAATGTACACTAATGTAACAGCACTGGGTCATTTCACCCAGGAATCGTCCGTACGTGCTGCTGACTGAGTAACGGCGCCTCTCTGTGAGGACCACAGCACGGCTGAGCTCCCTCATTCCACCTGTCCTCCTGTTTGGCAACAACCAACTCCTGCTTATTCCTGCCAGCGACTAGCATCCAGGGCCAGCAGCGCCCCCCCCTCCTTCCCCTTTTGGCTGTCCCCTCAGCCCCACTTCAGGAGTAGAGCCGGAGCTTTCCCACTAAATCCGCTGAGACCCAATTACAGGGACTGCAGAAGAAATCATGACAAGATGCAAAGTTACTTTGCTTTAATTGAGGATGTGTTTAACACTCTCCTCAGGCCACCGCGGCCACTTCATGTCTCGGATGAGACGGAGAGCCCCGCAGTGGGACTTTAAAACATATATCTGTTTGTGACAAAGGCAAAGACCATCCGGATCTGTGGCGCTGAGACATTTAATGGCAGCCGTGTGATTTAGGACGTTGAATTTCCAGTGTAGAGTTCGGACAAAACAAGCATATCTCTTAAAAGCGTAAAAAACACATTTGATTTGTGACGAGGAAGCAACCCTTTAATGTAAGGAGTACCTCAGAAGAGTTGCCCCTCCCCTGGTTACTTCACTTGCAGCTGCTTGTTTTTACAGAGCCACATGTTAATTAGTATTGTAGTTAATCCTATATTAAAGAGACCCAAACTGTCAGGTCATATTATAAACAATCAGTCCTAATGTTCGTGCATGTGACATTTGGAGCTGCTATCTCTTCAAGCTAAATGTTCCCTAGGTACTAATTGGCCTACTTTACACTGTCTTTCTTTGAATTGCCAGTTTCTTTATCATTTAGGATATTAGCCTTGACAAGCATCATCTCATATAGCATAGGCCCACTAAAAGTAGAAAAGAGCTTCATCTTTTCTTTTCTTTTTTTTTGCAGAGGGACAGCAAAAATGGAAATAAATGATTTACCCTAGCATGTAATAATGTGAGATCTACCTTCATGGGATATTAAATACAATTTGAAAGAAGAATAAAAGTTCAAACACTTTGCCAGCAGCAAAGTAAGTGTAACTTTTCTCTGTTTGCATTATTTAAGATAGGCTCCATCATTTTATCAATCTATCGATCTCTCTCCAGAAAGATGAAAATGGAAAAATAATGAGGCCGATGAATACTGTGTAAAGAACATCAATGTGCGAAATTTAATTATCTGTGCTGGGAAGAGGAGGAAAATGTGTCGGCTGTTTTCTAAAACAAAAAGAAAGTGAAAAAAGGAGCAGTTAATATTTTTTCCCTCTCTGCATATTTTAATTACCAGATCAATCATAACTACGTGCCGCAGCACTGCAGAGAAAAGAAAATTGCAAGTCTAAATGAAAAACAATAGATTTGCTTTAAAGTCTTTGCTCTTTTGAAGTCTAAATTAAAATTTCAGGTACCTTTACACGAGCCTTCTTCAGAAAAGTTATGATATTTAATTAGCGTGTTTAGATTTTGCTGAAATTAAACTTCACAGCCGAGCATCATGTGAAATAAAGACTGGTATTCCCAGGCTTCAGCGGGGGGGGGGACACCGCAGACGAACAGATGGAATTAAATCACTTCAGCACATGAGGTCTGCGTATCCGCTGACAAAAGCTCATGTTCTCTTGACTTGTGCTGCCACTGGCGTGATCCGAGCCTGGTTCTTGCTGTTCACTGGAGTGGGGAAACAACTTTGCTTTCTGACTGTGTCTGTGCAGCTCCGATTCTGCGCCTGAAATCAGAGAATCGGCCGTAGAATTGGCGGAGCAGCTCTCCCGTTCCGCCTGTTCCTGCTCACACGAGCTTTTCCTGGTTGTGCTATAGCGCTGATGTTTATTTCTCCTGGCATGTCCTCGCCGGCGTCGAGCCACCGATTTCACACATTTTTATTGGCTAATTTGACTGTGCTCTTGCCAGCAGCTGAGAGCAAGCCAGGAGTCTGGGAATCTCAGAGACGGTGGTGCTGCTGCTGCTGCAGCTGCTAGTGTTGCTGTTCTCTGACTTGAGGTGCCTGCAGGGAGCAGACGAGGGTATGGAGGCCCTCACCTGTCTCATAACAAGTAGTTGACCATGTTAGGCGAGCTAGGCCTTGGAAACTGCCTATTAGATTAGTTGCTGTGTGCTGCCGGTGAGTGTCTGTTTGGTGCGGGGTCAGGAGGGGAATGTGATTGCCTGTCTCTTAAGGTGACAGGGGTTTAGAGGAGCGGATGTACACCCAGCCCGATGCCCAATAGGAGCAGTGCAGCTGGCGCTATGCGTGCGTCCATCCTCAAACATGGCTAACATTTGCACAGCAGCGGCAGTCAGGCGTGACGTCTCCAGGCTCTGAGGTTTGTGCTGTCAGGACGGTAGAAATTAAACCTGGCACTGCAAAGCAGAATGTGCTGAAACTCATCAATTCCACATGGCTAGAGAGCCAAGTGCCTATTTATAACATCCCCCCTCTCTCTTCTTTACCTGGTGTTCATCCCCGGCTCTAAACACGCATCCGTAATGATGAATACACCCAACTGGGACGCTCCGACAGGGCATCAGTCAGGACACGAAAACAAACATGCCAACACACACACACACACACCATCAGATCACAGCACAGCAGAGGAGGAATAAGAGTGACACTCGGAAGGCTGATGGAAAGGTTCAGGCGTCTCAGCATAAAAACACCCAGCAGAATCACAACAGTCAGTCACCAACCAGGAAACAAAAAAAGGGCAGTCAGATATATTAAACTTCTTCGACGGGCTCAGTGTGCAGCTGAAATATGGTGCTCGGCTCGTGAAACACCACCACTCAACTACTGCGTTTGTTTATGCAGTCATTTACTGAATTGATGATATTTCACTTTAAAAGTTACTGTCTGAACTGCTGAGAAATGGATTTACAGGGTTACACATTTGTCTTTGGGTGCAAATGTGTTCACATTTATGATGCATACAGGAATGTGTGCAAAAATGATCTATATTGTCTGCTCAAATATGCAAGTCAGTAGTTATTGTTTTGTTTGGCTTCTCATTCACACTCCATGTGAAGCTTTAAAGCAAGAATGTAACTTTTGTTAAAAAAAAAAAAACATATTAAAACATATCTGTATTATACAGTAATGAGAGTTAAATGTATCCCTGCTCAGCTCCACTAGTCAGAAATTATTCCTAAAATACCAAAGATATTAACACCAACATCTTGCGCATTTGGAGCCAGGGTCTGTTATTATGACATTTCACCTTAAAACCAAACTAACCAGAAAAAATTAACACTTATATTACATGAACTATAAAATGATGAGAAAACAATCTTTGAGAAAATGTTATTTGACGTGTAACTTTTTAGTTTGATCCATGTTCCATCGACAAACATGGATGAGGTGGGGTTAATGAGCTATACAGGCCTCTCTTTGTAGAGCTGTCATGTTGTATGTCTTTATATAAAGTCTATGGCCATGAGCAGTATGTTGTGTTTGCGAGTCATACAGCTTCGGGATAAGTATATATTCTTTGCTCATGTTGGATTCATCTTTGTCTTAAATTCCACTGCTGACATGAAATTTGCATCTGACTGTACCAACCTCCTACTGACTTTGTGTTCAGTCTGCATTGTGTTGTAGCATTTATCATTATTGTGTAATTGTCACAGTTCAAAAGTATTTAGAACAAACACGGGTCAATAAACACTTATAACGACACTTAAGTAACCAAATATAAAAAGGGTGATTGTAAATTGTCTGCTGCTCTGATGTAAAATGAATGAAGGTAAATTGAGCCGGCCTCTCCAAAAGGCAGAACTGCCTTCAAAAATAAAAGACCAAAGAAAAGCCCTTGACTGCGCCATTTCTTCATTTATCAATATATGAGCTTTGGCATAAGTATTAGAGGTAAGATGGACAGTCATATAATATTTGATCCAATATCCACATATAAGCTTGTTTGTCTTGGACCGGTCATAATCAATAAAAGTAAACTTAAAAGTAATAAAATCTGAAAGAGTAAGTGAACAGAAGTGCATTGAGAGTGGGTCAAAGCACCTTCTCTGTGCTCATGTGGAGCTGGCGTTTCCTCTCAGGAGAAGCAGACGACGTAAAAGACACAAGGAAGGTATTATCTAATGTCCGATAACACCCAACCCACCCACATACCTCCCCCCTCGGCTCTGCCTGCCTCTCTCCCTCTCCCTCTGTCCTTGCCTTCATGCCTCCCACCTTCTTTCCCCTCTCCTTAGTATGAAGAGGACACAAGTGATAAACCAGGAGCAGAGAGCCGGTGGTTTACATGGCCCTGGAGCCCATTATGTTCCCCACAATAGGCTGGAGGCCTGGACGTGCTGTGAATAGGTAATGGCCTGGAGATCCAGGGCCTGGTCTGCTGCTGCTCAATGAGCCCGAGACAGCCGAGCAGGAGACGGGCATTAGAGATACCTCGCCGGCCCAGTATGGAGGAGCAGTCTAGTCGTAGCCAGAGAGGGGGGGGAGGGGGTATCAGGGTGTCATCAAATGCCCCTTACATAAGGTGGGGCATGAATAATATTGATGGCCATGGATCTGGTTTATTGACGAAATAATATGGGCCAATAATGTACTGCGAATACATAGAATGTAACACCAGCTTGCTTTTAAAGTGCCGAGGAGCAGTTTCATGTCAGACTGTATCAGGCTGCTCCTCACTTCTTCCAACCTCACCTTCCCAAGTTAGCCATCCACTCAAGCAATCTGTACCTAATCACCGCGAGGTTTAGCCCATGATGAAGATATGTCTTCATTGAGCTGGAAAAGCTGTAGTGTCGCAGAGCATTTTTCCTAACGGCGCAGTCCCTCAAGTATGAAAGCGCCATAGAGCCCCTCAGACAATTAGGCAGGGAAAAGCTTTATGACCGTTAGACTCACTCAGCGAGCGGCACTCTCACCGCCAGCACCGCCAGGAGCGCTGGCTCGTGCAGAAAGGTAATTACGGAGCCTCTCATAATGACACGGAGGAAGCTTGCGTCATAACACCCACAGCCTTTTATCATAGCGCTGTAATTAATTATCATCCTTTACTCTTTGATTCATTCCACTATTCATAACATATTCATACATTCAAGAGAAATTATCATTTCCTCCAGGAATTAATCAAAAGGAGGAAGAACTGGTCGACTCTCGATGGATGATCAAAGACGGTGTTTGTCTACCTCCCTACATTGCGGGTGAGCTCAGGGCGAGGCGATGTGGGCAAGGTCTCAGACAAGAGCGGAACACTCGGCTCTCTTACTCCACGGCTCTGGTCAAACCAACTGCATGATTGAAAAACACAGCTCCCAGACAAATGATCGTGGTCCAAACAACTGTTGTGGCACATCATCTGTTATCTGTTTCACACTATCCCTCGCTTCTTCTGCCATTCACAAATGCACTGTGTGACAGGACAGATTGTGAAAATACATAGTGGCTACACGAGCAACTCTGTCCACGGAGAGATGCTTATCTTTTTACCTTTCCTGCACTTCAGATGCATACGTGAGGCGGAGCAGCCATTTTGAGACCTCTGCTAAGTTTCGTGGGGTTGAAAAGCTGCTGCATAGAAAAAAATACCTCCCGTGCTCTCACAGAAAACAAGCAACAACAACAACATACATAAAAACATTGTCTTCCCCCACATCATCACTTCCAACCTCAGGGGAAGAAATGGCACAGTTAGACTCATAAACAGGTGTCCACCGGCCCCCAGTTCGCAGCGCCTTAATAGCTGTTTGATGTTTTTGATGTCTAGTCAGCTCAATCGTACCTTGCTGCTTGATAATGAGGGCCAATAATGATTCCTGAGCTTGAGGGGTTAATGGTATGTAACCGGCAGAGCTGCTAATTACACGTTACAAACTATTTATCAGAATCTCCATCTGCGCATTGTGCACGCTAAATTACTCCACGGATTATCATTGTAAAAGCAAGTTTCAGTAATTAGGGACCCATACTGCTGTTTTCTTTTTCTGTGAGCACCAGACGACATCAAGAGGAGAGGAGAAAAATAGAAAGACGGGTTAATTTAGGCCTGATCCTCAGACTGATGCAGGCCGGATGCGGAGAGGAATCATCCTCTCCTGAAGAAGAATAGAGAGGTTACAAACGAACAAGGAATCTGTCACTGTACTTCTTTTTTTTTTTCGCCCCACAAAGGTTTATCCTGAGGGGAGTTTACACTCTAAAGTGAGAGGGAGGTGTAAATTGCATTGGAGAAGCCCACATAGTCTTTGTGAGACTTGGTGAAGAATGCTTTCGGTGTGTTCAGATGGCAGCGAGAGCATGTGTGAAAGCTGTGTGAACAGCGTGGTCCACTGGACCCATCTCTCCAGCGATCAGTTATTTGAGAAATAACTGTCATGTCCCCCAGCCCCAAAGGTGTGCCTGAGACCACGGAGACACGTACGATCTCTTCTTCTTCGCTGTAAATTTTTATTAAAATTACCTTCATTATAAGACAGTGTTCATTATAAAACCAAAAACGCCGGTCTCCCAGGGCCCTGTGGATTAATAAGGACAGCGGTGTATTTTAAGCCGTAAACTCAGCTCCTCACTGTCCTTAATCTCCTTCCTACTTCACAAGGCCAAATTAACACCTCTCCTCAGCTCTGACGGGACCTCATTAGCAAACTTCCAGGGAAAGAAAGAGGAGAGCAGAACGAAAAAGAGGAGAAGAAGGAGGGAAGCGACCAATGACAGCCACCAGCTCTGGGATTAACCCTTTCTCCTCCTCCAGCGCCACAGAAAAACTAGGTCGGCAACGTGTTTCTAATCAGTCGCCTGGTTAGCGATAATTAGAAGGCGAGATTGGACGGGAGAAGAGAGAGAAAGTGGGTGGGGAACATTGAAATGAAAAAGAAAAGAAAGAGAACCTGTCATGTCGCAAACACTTCAAAGGAGCCGGCTTCTCCTTTAGAAGTGGCATGATGAGGGTCCAAATGCCACGAGGCGCTCCTGTGGGCCTCCAAACTTGGAGAGGGGGTGGTGGAGGGAGGAACCCAGTTATTTCTCACATGTATGCATCACACACACACACACACACACACACACACACACACACACACACACACACACACACACACACACACACACACACACACGCACACACACCAGGACGTTTCTATAACTCACCACCTGTACAGTGCAGCTGCAGGGGAGCTTTAGTCTATCCCAAACCACACAGACAAACAAGCACATCCTACTCCACCTTCTCCACACACTCTCCCCCTGCAGCAGCAGGTCGAGGTCCCACAGCTTACACTGAGGTCGTGCAGACTACCGCTGGGTAAAGTTCACAAGCCTCCGCAAGCTGTTTGACATTACCAATAAGGTCAGAGTGTATCAGAAAACACCAGAGGATTATATTATTATGGTGTGTTGAGTTGTTCGCTGCACCTCGCCATCGAAAAATGGCTGGGGCCTTTTTCCTCTGCTAGCTGGCTTACTTATCAATGTGCATCACATAAGCCTGTGGAAGTTACACAAGAGAGACCGAGAAGTACCCAGAGAGGCCTGCAGCTAACAAGACAAAAAAATCATCGCTCATTATCAGCCATCTATTTTATCTACTCGGAAACATCTCTAGACTCCCAGTTGTCAGACATCAATGGTGCATAAATTAATCCTATGGGGGCCTGTTTGCACAATACAGATATGGAAGGGTGCCTCTGATATTTGTGCGACTTTACAGTCAGAGTAATTGAATTAGCACACAAATCAACCACAGAGTATTGCAGAGGGTAGCGCTGAATGTGATAGCTCCTGCCAGGGAGCACAGTTGCTTCGGCATAGTCAATTATAAAGCATTAAAAAGAAGCTGCCAATAATCACTTCCAAGAGAACTGAACAATCCATGCTGAGTGTTCTCATGTTTACCGATGATGGGGCTTTCAGGTTAGCGCTGAGCGGGAGTTTAGAAGGGAGAGTGAGACTGGAAACATATTTGCGGTATCATTTCCATAAGCCTCTGCTTTGCGGACCATAACGCAGCTCACAAATGTGATTTATGACCTTGGTTTAATGGCTGGAGCAGAGTCTTGGTAGGTATCAGATGACTTTTTCAATATGGCGACGTCAGAGGGGGCACGGTGAATGCACCATCACAACAGGAAATGAGGGCTTGTCTCAGCCAAGAAAATATGAGAAGCCAGATATCTGATCATCTAATGGCAGATAGATGCTACTTCACTTTGACAGAAAAGGCATCAGTCAATAAGCGCCAGATGAGCAGCAACATGAAAACTATGCCAGGGATTCCATGCAGCGGCCATCAGATCATTCACTCCAGGAGTACAGTTACCTGGACTGGTCAATGCACACAGAATATCCTGCAGGAACGTTGCTTGTCCCAGTAAATTATAATTTGCTAATCACTACAACAAATGCTTCAAGGGCGTAGCAATTCCCAGATTTTTTATGTTTTATTCTGCTGGCTCTGTAAATGTTTAATAATCCTGTAAAATGCAAAGAAGTGTGACTCACCTGAGCCTGGAAACTCTTGAGCACAGGTGCCACCATCTCCCGCACTTCCTATGCAGAGACAAAAAAAGCAAACTCTGCCTCAGCATTTTTCATTTTGCAGATGTTCCACCTGTTTAAAGAATCACATTGCCCCCAGTGAGGCACAACCAGCACCACTAGGAAGAGGACTGAGGATTTTTTAATGTTAATGTATTCTCTCCATAGCTCGTTGCATGTGTGTGTGTGTGTGAGATCGGGGTATGTTGTTATGGGGTGTGGGTATTAGTAGTTAAACCTAAAGGGTTTGAGTGGGCATGTTTGAAAAGCGGGGCTTTCCAGTAGCTTGCGTTAGAGCGCAGAGATTCAGACTTGTGCGAGCTCCCACAGCCTCAGGTAAGGGGATTGTGCTGCCAGTGGTGACAGCCTGATCCTGTCTTAAACGCCTGTATTATACTGACAAGATTACAGCACTACACTGCATATAAGCAGGCTGAGATAGGCAGGCCACATAGCCACAGCAAATAGCCTCGGGGCTCATTTATAAAATATAAAAAATATTCTCTTTGACTTCAGCTTAGATGTCAATGGACGATCATTTCAAAGAAGATGATAGAAAAGGACAAAATCATATCGCTATCGTTCTCAGAGTTTGCTTTTCATGTATTCAGTTCAATACCTTAATTGCCATTTTGCCTTACAAAAAATAGGTGGAACAAGGTCTCGGCACATTCTAAACATGAAGAGGTATAATGCATGGACGACAAACATGAAGTTAAATTCTCTTAAACAGGTTTTGTACATTAAATTAACTGACACATTAAAAACAGCAAAGTAATTTTCCAGTTGCAACACACTTATTTTGCTTGTCTTTTTTTCATCTAACATTTATGTTTGATAAAACTATTGAATGTATTTGCAGCTCCCGTATCTTGCTGACCTGTCGAGGAGTGCATAGATTCGGTAGTGAGAAGTTTAGGATAGGTTCACAAATCTGTTTTAAAACTTCCACTGGAATCAATCAGTCAGAAAGGTTTTTAAAATATTTATGAAATGTAGCTTGCAGATTTAGTCACATGATAAACCTGTGGATCCAAATTTGCATGTGTCACAGATCGCACTGAAAAGAGATATGTTGAGAGTCACCGAGCCCTGCCCAAAAAGTTCAAACCACATCAATCCATATCGCCCTTTATGGCGATAATTGTCATATGAAATAATCTATGAAGCCAAAACTAACTGTGAATAAATCGGCACACCATAAATGGTGCTTATTTTGTCTTTAAAACTTTTGTCAGCGCAAAACCATAATCGGAGCATTTCAGGCCCAAAGCCATACTCACGAGCGTGCATTTCTGCCCCGCGTGCACAACTGTGGTCCCGATAGCACAAGCGCAAACTCATCACTGCTCGACAGACGCTCACCCGCTCACTTGCCAATTGGCTCCTCTCAAGTGCTCAGTAAATATATACTAATGCACATTTTACAGAAAGAAAGAAATATTTCCCTGTACAAAGGTGCATGCGGGGGCTTGAGCACCGGTAGTGAGGCAGTACCTGCCGAGGTGAAGAAGAGGAAAACGACACATGGAGCTGTAAGCCAGTGTGTGTGTGTGTGTGTGTGTGTGTGTGTGTGTGTGTGTGTGTGTGTGTCTGTGTCTGTGTGTGTGTGTATGAGGAAGGGTGGTGTTTAGACTCACCTCAGGGACATTTCTCTTGAACTCCCTGCTCAGCTCTACCAGGTGCTTGTGGGAATGTTCGCTCTCCTCTTGTCGACCCGCCAGCTCAGATGCTACAGAGTTTAGCTCCCTCTGTGAACGCACAAAAGGAGAGAGAAGCGGCGTGAGAGGAAGCGGCTGGAGGGAGACGGCACTTCGGGGAGCCAGCCTGCCAACACTCATCCAGTAAAGCTTAGAGTGTACATAAATAAAAATACACTGCTGAATATTAACAATGTAATCCTTCATGATCTCACAGCAGTAATACTTACAGCTAGCCCTGGCCCATAAATAATTAAGCCAAAATAAATCCAATGCCTACAGTAGCAGAAGGCCTTTTAGATAATCAGTATTTGAAATAATCAATACGCTTGCAACGGCTATAGAGCGCCAGCGAGGGAGTGGGGCAAGAGGGAGGGAGTAGAGAGAGAGAGAGAGAGAGAGAGAGAGAGTGAGTGAGTGAGAGGAAGAGAGAGGTGGGGGTGGGGGTATTGGGTCACGTGGAGAGACCCAATAATCTGACAAACACCCTTACAAACAAATAAGAGCTTCCCCCTGAAATGAAGGGCTGTTTTTTAAGCCCGACCAAACACCTCGCCTGCTTTTGTAATTACCACAGGTCAGATCTATTTTCTGCTTCTTTTCAATCTCTCTTCCATCGTCTGCACCGATCGTTATATTGATCCCACACGGATTTTCAATACAGGACAGCAGCCTCCATAGCTTTAACCAAATTATCCGTTTGCTACAGGAACAGCTCACAATAGCTATTGCGTTTATGTATCAGCACATCGGCTGTTTACATGTGTGTGTTAGGCGTAATGAAAGCTCCGCCCCGGCAACATGTCTGATCCACTATTCAGAGCTGTCTGTGCGGCAGGCCCTTCATCAGAACCTTGCATTCATGCTGGACTCAGCTGCACCACATGCCATTGCAAATCCAATATTATCGATCCGTCATCCAATTCCCGGCTCTTTCAGCAAACAGGAAAGAAGGGGAAAAAAAGGAAAAGAGATTCAAACTCTCCTACCCTGTACTGAGCAACGCTGTAACAGACTACCGCACATTCACCTCATCTTCATTTTGACTGAAACTCTCAGTAATTGATGAGGATCTCCTCTTGTAACTGCTGGGTTACATTATAAAAGTGGAGAAGGGGATTCAATTACCACTGCGAATTTATATATGACGCCGGGAAATTAAATTGACTGTGTTTTAATTAATCTGCAGTCTTACTTAAAGGCAATTTAATAAATCATCACACAAAGAAGGAAATGGAAAGGGTGAAACTTCAACCGAGGTGGCCTCGTGAGATGCTGGCAGCCTGTCGGTCAGAAGCACGATGTTAATTGAAGGGCTGCTGGTTCAAGTCCCTGGACTGACGAGTCAGAAAGTGGCTTAAGTACGACTGAGTGTACAGTTTGACGTGAGAGCCATGCAGTAGCTATAAGCTGACATGCTGCATTAAAACATTACAACTTGCAAATGGGTTTCCGATTTGATGCTACAGGTTCATAAACACTGTGCTGACTGAAAGACATGTGGCTGTTTCATTGTGAGAGATGCTTTGTTGGCCATGTCATTTATTTCAACCAGCAAAGAAAGATTCCAAAAAGCATAAACACACATTGCCTAAAATTCTCAAAACAACAGTCATATCGGACTGGATGTAAATGAAAATGCATTAAATTGAATTCGCTTTTTTACTTTCATATACTCATATAGGATTTCTACGAACATATTGACATGAAAATAAAAAGGTATTTCAATTTCAAGTCAAACCCCACTGTACTGTGGACAATTTTTACAGTTGTCATTCAAATTTGAAAATCTAAAACAATGTAAGCTGATTTGGTTTGTATGGTAGCAACATTCAAGTCATATTTAAATTTAAAATGCAATTGCCAGTTTAAAAATAAAACCATATTTGACAATTCCTAGCCTGCTCTACAATATTCAAATGCAATAAGTGAACCAGCACCACCTGTATGTTGAATTTGCTCTTACATGTCACCAAGCTCTTTTGGTGTCAAAAGAAAATGTGGTGATGAGGGACAAATGGACAGAGTCAGTAGCAGGAACACATTGTTGGTAGGATAAATTAACTGTTGATATTAGCATATTGATGAGATTTGTAAAAAGATATATAGAGTATTGTCAACCTGTCCTTAAACTGACCAAATCACATTGATCATGACCACATGTTGAAGACACTGAACCCCATACTGTGCCCATTAGTCTTACATTACTATTGCGCCAGTGACTCACATGATACCCTGCTGTGATCGCTATATGAGTGAGAATAGGTGAATCAGAGGGAAATTGCTTTGGATGAAAGTGCAAAAAAATAAAGAATTGCCATTAACCACTGCAGTATGTTTTTGCTAAGGATTGTTTCTCCAGGATTAAACGGTCATATACCCTATTTGTAACAAAGAAAGTAATACATTTAAACACCTGGTTACCACCACTGCTCCTCTCATTCAAAAATCTCAAGTTCAACAGTAAGAAAGTATCCAAATATTTCAGATACAATTGGTTTGTGAAAAATGTGTCATTCCTGATAAATCGTACTGTCACTGAAAAAGGCCACGGCAGTACAGGATAAGACGACAGGACTTAATAAATTCCTGTTAGGCCTTACAGTCCGTCTGGGATGAGCCTTCCTGGAGATTAGAGAGAGGGCTTTCAGAAGCCGGCCAACCTCCACTAGATTCAAATGACCCCAGACCGGCTAATCTTGCCAAGAGAAAATTCCTCCAGAAGTGACTGAGTGGATTTTATAAGTACTTAAGATATAACAGTGTGGTGATTCTAAGTTCACCAGTGCTTCAGCGGCCTCAACGTAGAGCAGGGTTTGCTTCTTATTGCAGCTCAGCTGATGAGAATGGTGACTACTCACGCTATGAGAGCCAAACAGTGCAATCATAATGGCATGGTTATTTTGAAAGCACCCCCACAGTTTCTAGACCATTATGAGGAAGGGAAGCCTGGGCAACAGCCCATCAAATGAAAACTACTGTCTGTCTTCTGCAAGGAAGCGAAGCAGAACAGAATGTTTGCTACTTTGGTTGTCTTGCTCAGATTGATGATGGGAGGAACTCCACAACGTAGTGTTTCGCAATGTTATCTCCGGAGAGAAAAGATACGGAAGATTTTTCCTCTGCCTCCTAATCTGATGGGATCCATTTCAACCTATAACCAGAGCACCCACAAGATCCCTGATAAAATTCACTTTCCAATACGTTGATCTTCATCCTTCAGGAAATCTTTTTCGTGAACACGTTGCTTCCGATGTCTTGAACACTTAAAGAGGGGGAAAGGAAAGTTCGACACGCTGTTCTAAAAGGAGCTTCACGGTAATAATTTGACAGGTTTTAAAAAGGACGATTGGGACCAAATTTTCAGTGTGTGGCAGTCGGGTCAATACCGGGCTCCTGTCATTAAGTCTCTGCCAGTCAAACATCCAGCCATAATTGATGAGTTTCCCCTGGGGAGGCTGAAGCTGTCATCGGGGCTGGAACGGCAGGACGGAGGGATTTTATACATGGAACCGGTCCCGACGTGATCTAGTCAATCTGCAAGGAAAGCAATCTTGGGGACTTCTGACTCAAAAACAAAGACTGAGAAACAAGAAGCTTATTGGTTTTAACAGGATAGACCTACAGCCTATTGGCAGCCAGTAAATCGACTTAAGCACAATGAACTGCTGAACACCGGGAAAAAAAACGTGACTCCTGTCCTTTGGCTTACAATTGTAGGCTCTTCGCTTCTGCCACAGAGGGACTGAAGATGAACCTGATCAGTGGAGCCAGCACATGATCCGACCTGCAGTAATTTATATCATTGATATCATCAAGAGGTCTCAGGTTTATGCAAGTGTGTTGCTGCAAAAGTTCAGGGTGTGGTACCTTCAGAATGTGATGGGTGAGGGATAAGGAGGATATGAAAAACAGAGGCCAGGAGGGGAGAGAATCTACAAAAAAAAAAAAAAAGCACTGAGGGTTGTCTAGCATGCTGCATTTAATTTAAATGATGGGTGCGATATGTCTATTTCAGGTAAGGGCAGCAAACACAGGGTTTGAAGTCTAATAATCAAATCCAGCAGAAGATTTGCAGAGAAAAAATGGCTCTTGACAAATATGGGAGCAGAAAGATGTGCTCTAACAATCTGTGCAAGTGTGAATGTTGCAGGTAAAATGCATTGTGCTGGAGTAGATTTGACATTGATTCATTAAACCTAGCTCGTCTTGATTACATCTGTAGTGGTAAGCTATTTTCTAGCCTTTCACAAAGACAACCCATGGTGGAAAATGTTGACAACTGGGAAAAAAACTAGCAAGGTACTGCAATGAGGTTGACTGAGTCAAAATCACTATTGTGTGTGTAGTGGGCTTGGACGGCACAAATTAAAGAGGAAAAAATGGGGAGGAGGAGGAGAGAGGGAAAAATGCAGATGGGGTATTATTTTTCTTTTTGTATCCCATCTAATTGCAATCATAGGCAGATGTCTGAAAGTGTGACAGCATCAGCAGAATTGCTGCTGAGAGCACAGAATCTTTGTCTAAAAATAATCAGACATTCTGTGTGCTGCTGTTTGTTATAATGGTAATCGATGCTGGAGGCTTTGAATTCCATCAATTTATAGATCCACTCTGTTCTGCCTGGTGACTGTACTGCCTCACAACCCCCACCCGGATTCGCACACCGACGCAGAAAAAAAACACACACACTTGCACGCAAGGTCTCGCACAAAAGAGCGGCCAGGCACACGCGCTCACACAGAAACATGTGCACTGACATCCATGCATAGGGGCTGCAGCAAGGCAGAGCAGGGACCGGCGTGTGATTAAGATAAGTGTAGTTTCCTTTCATACATTCCTTATCGCCTCCCATTCTCTGTGAGGCACAAGATTGTCCATAGCTAACTCAGATTAGCCCCCACATCTCAGACGCCACATTTGAGAGTAGGGGGGGACTGATCAATAAATCAAATCACCACAATCAATGGCCCCAATCACTGCAGTCTAGTCTGGCCTCAACATTATTACTGGATCCCCCCCTCCCCTCGGCCACTGGGGCAGGATGGAGCTGTTTGGTGGGGGGGATGATGGAGTGGTGTGTGGAAGAGCCCACACTGGCGTCTGTCCATATGAGAGATCCAAAACTAAATGTTATCTAGCCTGCTTTGGGCTGAGCATCAGTTAAGGGCCAAACACGCAGGCAAAGAAAGTGTGTGTGTGCATGTGTGTGCATGTGTGTGAGTTTGTGTGTGCGTGCATGTGTGAGTGCGTGCTGGACTGTCCACAAAGAGGGAGTCGGGCGGGAGGTGCTTCTGACCTCCACGACCTGGCACTTGGAACGTGTGCTGAGCACACTGCCTCTGACGGGGAGGAGGGTGAGCGGCTGCTATCACCTGGCATCTCCCTCCATCTGTTTACTGCCGACTAATGCTCCTTCACTTTTACTCTCCATCAGCTCAGCAAGAGCAGTTCAAACCACCAACGCACTGCTATTAGACCACACCACACCTGGGTCAAAACACTATTTGCATATAGGAGTTTGTTTTAACCCGCTGCAAGTGCCAGATGGGTGGAGTTAATGTCAGGGTAACAGTTCAGATTAGGTTAGGTGTTTGCCAAAACCAAAATATGGTTATAGATGTGCAAATGTTTAAATAACTGCAAACTGCCGTTTTCTTTATTAGCATTATTTTCTTCATATTATGAAAATTCCACTGTTTTATTGTTTTTATGGTTACGATATTTGCCAAAGCACTCAACTTTTTTTCAAACCTTGGATACTTGAATAGCTAGCTAGCAGCATGAAGCAAATGAGGCACTCAAGATGCGCTGTGGTCAGCGGCACAGATCTGTGCGTAACGTACCAGCCTTAGAAGACACAAGAGCGAAATGGATTGAATTCATATTATTAGGCAATGTCCCGGAAAGAATTGACAAGTCTTTTGCCGGTAGGCCCAGGGTTCCTCCTGGGGCTACGCCTGTCTGAGGGTCGCTTTTCAATCACTTGGAGACCCCCCTGTCTCCGCGGCTGGGGCTGTCGCAGACGAGGCTTCGGCCCGCCTGACTCTGGTTCAAAACGATATGGTTCGTTTTGATACTGGAGATATTCGTCTCCAGAAGCCATATTTCTACAAAGGTAAGGGATAGCCAATAATCTGGGCGCTCGTATGTCGTGGAGGAGGGAGGAGGGGTGAGGGGGAGAGGGGGGAGGAGGGTTGAGGGGAGAGGGGGGAGCTGGCTCATTAGCTTTTAAAGGAACAGGCACTCAATACAGGTCAATCTGAGGAGGGCTATTTTAGACAGGGTAAAAAGGTGCTGTTTTAAATGATCCTTGTGGTATTTTGACCAAAATATGTTACAGACATTTCATTAAGACCCCGAGGAGCCATATCAACTGTGGTAAAATGGGCATAATATGTTCCCTTTAAGCATTTTGCCTTTTTTGCAGGTCAACAATTTAAAGAGACGCTGAAAACAATTGCAGACAGATTCAAAGATTTGTATTTTCATTATACTCAGGTACAATTCAATTGAAAAAGAAGGGGGTGGGGCAAGTAGAGTCCCAAACCATGAACATTGCAGATATATGGCATGAAGGTGGGTGTCTATGTGAGTTTTGTCCTGGTACTCCGGCTTCCTCCCAGAGTCCAGACAAATGCAGATTGGGGTACTATTAATTTTACATGACATTACATGTCATTTAGCTGACACTTTTGTCCAAAGCGACTTACATTTTTAGAACACTCAGCAATTATGAGGGGCCATTTTAGGGGTTCAGTATCTTGCCAAGAACACTCAGGCATGCAGATGGGAAAGAGTGGGATTCAAACCGGCACCCTTCTTGTTCCAGAACACCCGCTCTATCCCCTAGGCCACGCTCTCCCAATTTGAGATTGCGAATGGTCCATAGGTGCAAAGATTGTGCAAGTGTGAATGGTTGTTTGTCTCTGTATGTTGGCTCTGGGATAGGCTGGCAAAATGTCCAGGGTGTACCCCGCCTCCAACCCAATGTCAGCTGGGATTGGCTCCAGTTCCTCCCACCACCCTCAAAAGGATAGGCAGTATAGATAATGGATGGATGGCATGAGCCTTGACCGTTATACAACAGATCGCCCTCTTTGTAGGGCTCTTAAAAAGGATCGGTCTCCAACCTTTTTGACTTGGTCGCCTAGCAGCATCTCTGCAGCTTACAAACATACACTGACTGATAAGCTAATGCTTACGGCTAAGCTAATTATCTCGTGGCAGTTCGGTCATATATAACAGATATGAGTAGATTTGTTTTTCTCATGTGCCTGGAAGAAAGCAATGGAGTGTGTTTCTGTAAATGTCAAACTATTAAGCAACATCCATTTGCATCCCACTGTCGGTGGGTGGCATGTGTCTACTGCTTGTAATCAATTCAACTGAAGAGTTGTTATTTTATTAATGTTTAGGGGCTCAAAGAGGTAAAATGATCTCATAATTCTTAACACAAAAAGCAACAATTAACAGTAGAACATTATCTTGAAAAGCGAAAGGATTTTTATGCAGCAGCATTACTGACGGCACTGAGCAGAAATATGTAGGTAGTGTATAGATTGTGAGGACTTACCGACGAGGAAAATCACATTTCATTTTGACACCTCTCTAAACTCTGGACTGGTAAGTCTGATAAATCATCCAAAATAATTAATCCCCAGTCAGTCAAGCTGTCTTCAAACAGCATGCTAAATCTTAAAAAAGGAAGGAGAAGCGTGTGAGCATTACAACCATCAGCAAAAGGTGTGACTGGTGTTGTCAGCCATTATTCGTCATACCCTGCTTCATTTAGAGAGTTTTTGGCGCCTGATGCACCAGAGCACAGCCTACTTGTCAACACTTCTCTCACTGTAATTCCAACATTCACACTTGGACACACAGGCACACACACATTTCCTATTCCTCACTGATACATTGATAGCACATCTTAGTATGATCACAGAGGCTCTAATTCTATTTATTGTGAAGTCTTATTCAAAATAGTATCAAGAAGTATCATTTCAACATCTTATTACAGCCCTTTCACACAATCCTGTTCCCACTCCGAATCCAATGAATAACTTTAAATGTCCTCCAATTAGAAGCTTCAAATTGCAATCCATGACTGAATGCTCCAAACGAAGGCCAATTACAACACCTTATTTATCATCATTAAGGCCAACCATTGTTCTGCTCCTTTCAAAACTCTGTGGTTACAATCAGGGTGTCTATTGTCATTGTGTGGTACATGCAGGGTGACTAATTACATAGTCCTATGATTCATTAGCAGACTAGTGGGTCGAAACCTGAGAGAAGCCATGATAACTTCAGTCGGCCAAATGATCAACTCAAGTGGGGATGTGAACATTGAGAAGCAACAGGGAGTACTCCCAGTCGCTAAGAGCTCAGCAACTGCCGGTGTTTCAACGTTTTTCGAAGGGGATGCGTAACAAATTAGCAGAGCAGTGACAGTGTGGAGCTTGAACAATAAAATTTGGGACAAGTTCTTCAAAGTGGGGAAAGCAGACTGCACTGTGGGGGACTCATTTCTGTGGAGCTTCAACCATTGAGGTCAGTTAGTGGGAGTTGGAGGAAGGCTACACAGATGCAGCCATCACCGCGATGGCCCACTTTCACCTGAAACGACGAACTGCAGCGGAGCAGCACTGCTAACCTGCGATTGTTTATTCTCTCTTAAGAAATGTCAATCTGTTCACTCTCAGGTGTGCTGCTCTTCCTCTTGTTTTTGTTGTTTTCTCCCCCCTACTCTCTCCGTTTTCCCATGTCGATTGCAGCAAGATCAAAGCGACGCTGCTGGAAGAATCTGAATATTTCAGGTGTGGAGAGAAGCCTGTGTTTCACACCACCTGTGTAGCACTGAGAGACAGGTCCCTCCTCTCGCTCAGACTCAGTTAGCGGGGCCCCTGGGGCCAGGCGACATGAACCAGGGCCACCTGTCTGGGAGAGAATGAACACTCCTTTACCCTCCTTCTCTCCATTGCACTTTCATTTTACAACATTTGAACCAAAAATAAATGGATCTAAATAGAGCGGTGTGAGTGGGAATAAAACCGGCGCTGACAACAAGCAGCCGAGAGCTTTGAGCGCCGCACAAAGGCTTGAAGATCTGGTAGACGAGTTCCGCTGCCGCAGAATGGGAGTAACCACTTGAAAGGGCAGTTTATACATGAATCGTTTCTTTTCACGTCCTGTTCTGCAGAAGAAGGTAGAACTTATATATTAAATGATGAGCCCGGTCAAGAGAACCAGCAGGATTAGTTGCTGCCATAACATAGAACATAGTGTGGAGCAGGTCTGCAAGATAATTCTCATCACCTCATCAGGGCCGCCATTTCTGACCCAAAGCAAATAAAGAGTGTCCCTGATGTCCGCGCCAGCCTCACCAGTTTGATGTAGCTGCTCTCCTTGGAGGGCTGTGTGCCTTGACAAGTGTGCATGTGTAAGCACTTGTGCAAGCCTGTGTGTACGTGTATGTGTGTGTGAACATGTGGTCAGGGGGGCGTGGAGCAGGTTCCACACTACCAGTTCCCAGGCATGTCTCTCAAAAGGGCCGTAAAGTCTTTACAGCAAATTCCTTACATTCATCTGTGTCAGAGCGCTCGGCACACATTAGGCGTTTACACGGGAGGAAACACAATCTATTTGATGCTACACTGCCCACACGTCCAGAGCCCTCCTCCCCACACTGGAGATTCACAGTGTTTAACTTCCATTTCATATTCTGAACAGGCAGGCAGACAGGCAGGCGAGTGCAGGAGATGGACTCCATCTTGCTGTAAATCAGCGTTTAAACACCTAGATAAATGTAATCTGGAAAGAGTCAACAAGAGGCCCTCGCATTATGCTGCTCAAGATATTTGTTTTTATTTATGGAATGTGCAATTGATTTTTTGTTGTTCCCCCTAATGATGTACGCAAACGGTGAGTCGGAAAAAGTCACACTTCATTTTTTTCCCTGGCCGCTGCCGGTGCACATCTTTTAATATCAGTGGTGCTTATGAGAACAAGTGGAGGTTAATCTAAGGAGCGGGTCATAGCCAGCCGGCTCTTTGTAAATGTCAGCAGGGAGATCCAGGCCTTTCTTATTACCCTGCTAAACCAACAAGGCTGATGGCACCAAGACGGATGTGTGACATGGAGGTGTGTCTCCCCCCACCCCCACTTCTCACCACCGTCACGGACCAACCCCGGCACAGAAAACTTTATTAATCAATTGATTTATCGCCATAAATCAGGCCAGGCTTTGATTGTATCAGCAAATCATGCAATCAATCAATTAGCCGGGCCCTAGCGGCCCAATTTAGCAAAGAAAGATGAATGCTCCCCCACATCATCCATTTGGTTGTCCGTTTACCCATCAAACACTGCTGCTGTTGACTCCCAAGCCCAACATGCATCCTTTTATCGATTTCCTCAGATTAAACTCGCAAAGGAATCAGAGGACACTTTACTGACTTGGAATAATTCTGCCTTCTTCATTTGGAGTGGAATATGTTCTGTGCTCGTCTTTTATGGTGCTGCCTCATATCATCAAAACAACAAAGTGTAAACATCAAATTGCAGAACACAGAACTAGTAGGAGTGATCCAGTGAGTGAAGTGACAGCCACAGATGATTATAAAGTGAATGGAGCCGCTCTGAGAAAAACAGGCGGAATAGGACAAATCATGCATTATTATCAGTCAACCCTTACCAGGTTTATAAGGCAAGGAAAGGGGGCGCAATGGGAGGGGTGGGGATGGCTGAGCAAGGAAACAGCTGGATGAACAAACTGTTGAAAACATATGTATAATGACATATTTGTTTCATATTTTATACCAACTGTGAATTCCAATCCACATTGTGACACCAGCTGCCTCGGTCCAACGCTTCCCATCTGCAACTCGGTGTCAGGAAGTCTCCCAGGACGGGCTGGGAAACTTTGGGGACGACAAAAAAACGACAGGAGCAAGTAGAGCACGACAGAGTGGGCTGCCGGAGCCTTGCCGTGATTCTCCCCCAGCGGCGGGTTCGAATGTGGCAGACTGCGGAGCTGCCGTGGAGAGCAGAGAACACCGGAGGCTCCCCAGGGAGAATGTCTTTGGTGGGATTAGAGCCCCACCAGACGCGGTTCTGCTTCACACCCTCAGACCCCGCAGTGCTACAGCCAGGGGGGGCCACGGAGCTGTGGGGGCTTGAAAGTTCTGCCCAATCTCCCCGAGCCCTACCATGTAATTAGAGATAAAGACAGAGGGCTAGGCTACTCAACCTCAATTCTCCTGGCTTCACACAAGGCTGCCCACCCATAGACCCCAGAGGAACCAGCAACACTTCCACGACGCCACTGCCACACTAGCTACTTACGAACCCTATCCAAACTAACTGTTCCGTGGACTAAATTCATACGATGCTACAAGGTACGGTACATGATCATGATTGATTGTCGTTCAAATGTGCAGTGTCCTGAAGTCGTTACGCCATGATTCCCAATGGCAGTTTACTTTTTTGGACAGTATATTCCACATATTGTCTGTGTCGACGGGGCTTCATATTGTGAAGATTCTCAGGTAAACAATAAACGTGGTAAAAAAGTCATTTTTCTTCATATCTCCCTCCTCTAAAACACCACCCAAGCAATGGGGGGAAATTTAGAGGATAAGGCAGAGGAGAAACTCTCGACTATATTCAAGAAATACAAAATTATACTATGGAGGGATCCATTATTCATCTCAGATACATTTTTCATTTAAGAGTGGGCTGGATATGAGCAATGATGAATGCATCGCCCAGGATGCAATTTGTATGTAAAATAACAGAAGATTACAGAATATGTTTTAAGTGCAAATGCAGTTTGTTGCCATCTAAGTAGAAAATGCATTCCTACAAAAAGAATAAGACCTGAGCCCCCATGATGCTGCTCATAAAATCACTTAGCCCATAGCCAGGACCCTCGCCATTTCTTATAAAGGGTCAAAATGAGGGTCTCAATGATGAATGAGGAGACCAGGGTCGATTTTCATTCAAACAATATAAACTATCTCTTGGCAAGCCATTCGGAAGTGTTGGATAAGTAGTAAGCCAAATAACTATGGATAAGTCAACTCAGAATCCCGCTTCCTTTAGATCCTTCTTCAGTGAACACACATTGAGCATTTGCAGACACACTGTTAGATACATGTCTACGCACAAGTGCACACAAACACACTACAGTGTCTCGCTGCCTGCCAGGCATCCACGTGTTCCTCCCAGGACTCGCTCTCTCCTCATCAGCTTCACTCGGTGCACACCGTTTCAATTCAGTGCCTCTCAAAGACACACAAAGAGCCTTCCCCTCCATTCACAGCACAATTTTTTTTTTATACAGCCTCCTAACACAGGACCTGCCCACCACAGTGCATGTAATACAAGTCATTACTGGGCACGCAGGGTGCAGAGGGCTGTGATGGGAGAGACAAGCACAGCAGGGGGAGAACAGCCCCCCCCCCCCCCCCCCCCCAACATCTCCATTTTTCAAACCCGCCTCAATAACTAAAGCAATCCGATTGATTTTCGGAGGTTCTCAGGAACAAGTGTTTGAAACGTGGTGGAATTGAGGGGGAAAAGGCCTGTTTACATTTCAGGGGAAAGTGTCACAGATCCTGCAGGCCCCAGGACATCATTAGTTACATGACTGATAGCATTCAGAGGTTATTCCACCGCTGAATTTCAACTTTCCCTCCTGCCGCCCCAGAACTCTGGTTGACCCACAACCAATTTGTGTCCAATCACAAATAGGCAGGGTGGGGGGCAGGGTAACTGGGTCAGCCCCATTGATCTCAGCCCTGCATTGCATGGCTCTGGGGTCAGGTTTTTGTGTACTGACAAGAGGGCACTAGGTTTAGTTGGGTCCACAAGGAGACAGAGAAGGGAAGCCACGTTTGGAAGGTAAAGAGAATATGGAGGATAGCAAATCGGCTAATCCGCCTCTGCACAGGCCCTTCGTGAACCTTCCTTAACCTCAGGGCAATCCCATGACCCGAGGCAAAGCATTACACACATTAAAAAGACATGAACTTCAGAGCACTGGAGTTTCAGGCGCAGAATCAATGGGGCCACAGGTGCAAACGTTTTTTCTCCATAGCCAATGGAATACCCCCGCCCCCCCCTCGCAGGATTACAGTGGAACCTGTTTTTGCACCGTGTTCATGTTAATGTCAGCAATAATAAAGACCTGCAGCACAAGAAACAATAAAAATGAGCACGAGCTGGAGACAGCTTTTAGAGGTGGGCTGGAAACAGCGCGGGGGAGTCGGGGGAGAGAGGGCAGGATGTGAGGAGTCTGTCAACTTCTCCCTGTCTGCTCCAGTGTTCGCTCGCTTCAGACTGAGGGGAGCAAATGGGCCTAATTCACACTGGCTGTGTGAGAGTGTCTCTGCTGTCTAGCAGCGTGAGTGGGAATTAGATCTATGGTTTGTAGCCTTCATCCCTTCCCAGACAGACTTGTTCCGGCTCAGAGGCGCTGCCTAATCCGCACCTCTCTCCCGCTTGCACTCCCGGAAAATGACTTCACACAGCTGCCTCAAACGCCCAACGCAGCAATTCTCGTCCGACTGAACTCCCCCCTACTCAAAAAAAAAGGGAGAAAAAAACTCAGCAGACCTCCCATAGCTCATTTAACATACCAATTCCTCCCCAAAACTCACCCCAACCCCCACCAGGGGATGAAAACAACAAGGAAAACAACTACAGCCCCACTTGATAATTGAAGGACTCTTTTCTCTTGAGAGCTGTCAAAATCGGCCGAACAGTGGGAGGAACTCAGAGAGCAGGAAGGTGCCCTGGCGGTGGAGAGGTGAGTGGTTGGTTTCTATTTGTGAGCAGCATTGTTACTCTCTGTGAAGCTGCACAGTAGTTCAGACACCTGAGAGTTTCCTCTGGCCCCTTTAGCTCTTCCATGATTCTCTTTCCCCCACGTCCGTCCGTCCGTCCAAAGGAATGAGATTTGACTTAAAATGATTGTCAATTCAGAGCGAGAACTCTGGGAATACAAAGCCAAGTGAGTTCTCACATTAAAACCCCAGATCTTGGCCAGGTGGTGGTCTATTCTAGTTGTTGTCAAGGACACAATCATTTTAGATAGACCAGGCTGCCTGAGTGGTGCTCCCAGGCACAGAGAACTGTCAGGGTCATGGAGGGTAACCCCAGATAATGGCAAGGCCACTCAGACGAACCCTCCAGCCTTCAGGACAGGAAATGGGGGAAAGATCCTTATTATAAGCCAAAGCCTACGTAATGGCTTTCATGTGTTCCATGAGGACTCCACCTAAAATACTCCACCACAAAGACTTGCACTTCTTCACCTGTTTTTTCTTCTTTCTTAGAGCTATGAAAAAAATTCTGCTGCTGTTAAAAAAAAAATCACGATCTCCATATTTCCAGGTCTTCAGGCGCCATTATGGATCTCTGGGGAAAGTTATATTAAGTGTATTTCATGAAGAAAAGTAAGTGAGAGACAAACATTTTCCTCTATATGCTCAAACTATAAGCCGTCAACTGATGCTGTAAGAAATGTGGTTTAGTTTTCAAGAGCTCCTTAGGCAGCGGTGAGAAACAAGTGATATTACAAGAAAAGGAGAATGATTAAAGCCTAATATGGCATAGTAGTGAGGGGAGAGAGAGGTGATTTATCCCTTCACGGCCTTTTGACACTAAATTAAACTGTTGAGTCCATTCCCCCGTGCCAGCTAGTTATCTTTCCAGGCTAATTTAACACTATAATTTACATTCCATATAAAATACATCCTGATGTGCTGCTGTCAAGGCTGTACATCATTTGCAGAGAGTGCTCCAGTTTCGGTGAAAAGGACAGAATTAGATCATATTCATGATGCAATTAAACACTTCAGTGGGAATCGATGTAAAACCGATGAGCCCTGAAAACAATGCATATGGCTGAGAACATTAGAACACATTACCTACCCTTGGATCCCTCGCTCCACAGACGCAATTTAAAATCCTCCACCACTCCACTCTTCATCTCTCCAGATTCATAACGCACAGCGATAATAAATGAATTTTTCACAAAATTATTCAACTACTAAATTGCCCATGGTAACTGAGTATCAGATGAAAGTGATGTGAATTATTAAGTAGGGAAACTGTTTGTTCTCACCATGGGTGTAATAATTGGCCAAATGAAGAAGAGTTACAGGTAACAGTAAAGGGAGATCTCATAATAAACATCGGCGTTGATGTAAAAATGGGAAAACTCAGTCTGCCGCCGGGGCCTCCAGCTGGGTTGATGGTATCGACCGATTTCCCTGAGGCGGCAGTGTGGGTTTTCTTATGGATACAGAGCTGAGAACATTACAAGGCCCTGCTGCACATGTAAAACTGGCAACAGGCCCTCTGGAGCTGGCAAACCACTGCAACAGCCAGCCAGTGTTACACCACCTCACCACATTTTACATAATCAGACAGACAGCGCAGCAGACCACACACTCACACCGCTCCCCTCCAGATCACATCAACTACCTGTCACACTCCTCTCCACAATCATCAGGCTCACTTTGATTGGCTTAGGACCGCCGATTCATGATACTGGAAATATTACAAAGCAGGCTACTTTTCCTTCATTCAAATTCAGTCTTATGCTCCACGCTAGACGTTTTCGTTTGAAAACGTATCATATCTGCTATGGATTGAGTTTAAGAACATTGTAGAAACCCTGCTGGCCCTGTTTTAGTTGAAAACTCGGGGGCTAAGCTTTCGTCTGGATGGGCAAACCGACAAATCGATAATGACGTAGACACAACTGCTTGCTCATTGGGTCTTTTCGGTCACAATGTAGCATTCGCGGATTCATCAGGCTCCTTTCACATAACCCTCTTCTGGAAGAAAACCACTTGCAATAGGACGCGGTCACACATAAATCATAAATATGCACATGTAAAGGAAATATCGTGGGTCAAAGTTCACCGAAGTTGAACTCCACACGAAGCCACGCTGCAATTTTCCTCGGCAAAGGAAGTGACTATTTGCCACTGAAACATTTGCATATGTGACCGCGCCCTTCACCTCAGCTCCCAGGGTAGAACGCAACAGAGTAATCAATTACAAGTGTTGTTGACCCTGTTGTCTTTGCTAACAGCTGTTGTTTAGTTCTGCTACGATACAGCTGTTTACATGTGTAGGACGTGAGGTATTATTCAAGCAATCTGCAATAATTTCCGATTCCATGGGCACATGTATGCCTTCCTGTTCATACCGGCAAATGTATGCTCAGTGTATGTGAGTGGTCACGTGACAGGCTTTTCAGGGGTATTTAATTAAAACTGATAAGGAGCTAAAACGCAGAGTGTTTTACACTGTGAAAATACAGTTTTCTAATAAAACCAAAAAAGGCTCCTTCCCAACACATTTTTACTGTCAACTCCCAAAGTTGCTGAAATAAGAAAGTAGAGAAATGTAATGAAATTCATACATACAGGGGGGCAGAGTTGCAGCAATTTGTAACCATTTCTGACAGGATGAGTTGGCCTCTCCAACTGAAACAGTAATTATGCTTAATGGTCCTTTAATCTGTCCATCAGACAGGAGGTGAGTAGCCGGGTCAGCCTAAAGTGCTCCAGGTGTCATGGAGTGTCAGGGTACAGTCAGAGGGGTGAAGTGCTCCATGAAGAGTGCCACGGCCGCTCGTTTCGGCACACAGCATTAACAGGCTGCAGGACCCAGGCCTCCCTCCAACACTCGCATTAGTCAACAACACATCATACACCTCACGGCCACCTCCTGCATGAAAACACTTACAACTGTACTACAGAGACACATGCTCCCAGGATGAAGTGAGCAAACAAGTGAGGAAGAGTGTGGACACTTGACGAGTCTGATCTAATTTGATGACGGCCCAGGACTTTGATGACTGATAAACTTCTGAACTGTTGTGTCCAGCTGGTGCCCTTGCTCGCTGCCATTATCATTAATCTGTAACTCCTGAAGGTGGTTTGTTCTTCCAGGTTTTCACAGAAACACAACTGAGGAAAGTGGAAAGTAGGAGCTCGGCTAATTCCAGTTCACATTACAAATCCCAGGTCATGTCCTGTACATACCTTGACAGTCACGCATGTCTGAGCGCCCCTACTCAGACAAAGCCTCGGTGGAGAGAGAGCATTCCGAGTAGAGAGATGGCACCGGGTCAATCCCAATAGTAATAGCAGAGACACAGGGCCCATACCAAAACAAGGGTGAATAAATAGTACCTTTGTACCCAGAGTCATTTGTACCCGGCTCAGGCTCTTGGCTATCTCAGAGCCTGGCAGATAGAGCTCCTAGTCCCAGCTATGCATCTGCACTTGCTGTATTTGTTATCTTGGACAAGCATTCTCCCTCACCGTTTCCCTGGCCAAATAGAGAGGGGGGAGAAAACGAATCACTCCGAGACCTACTCCTGTTGTTCCCTCAGCTGTCAACACTTCTCACAGACTTCACCCCCGCCTAGCCACATCGATACAGAGAAGTGACTGCCGTTTGCTTTATGATTGCCTTGTTTTATTCTCTCAGCCAGGCTTTTTCTCAGCCCTCACAGCTCTAATCAGGCCGCCTTGCCTGGACAACAGAGCCATTGTCTCTTTAAGTGAAAGAGGCAGTGGATCAGTGAATCCCTTTCCATTTTCCCGCTTTATTAGCCCAGCGGCACACTACTGTTTATACTAGTGGGTATTCTGTGTTTGCTGAGAACAATTACAGTATGACAAATGATCCGTCAATGCCATCTATCAGGAAAGGGCTGACAGGAATCCTATAGACAGGGCAGCCATTCGTCCCCCGCTCCCCATCCTCTGGGGTCCCATGCTTTGGTATCCATGACAACGCGCAAGCCACTTGCCACGCTTGCCACTTCACAGTGAGAGATGAGCGCCCGTGAGTGGCTTTGAAAATTAGCCTTTGACACCCCATGTTCCACTACGCTCCCACCCTGCTAGCCTACAGTCCAGCCCCCTTGGGGGGCTTCCGAACAATCCCAACCCCTCTTTCACATTCAGGCTCACACAAACACAAAGGCAGACACATAGCGAGGCGCTACCATAAACATACCTCTCTATGTCTCACGGTGTCAATTTTATTGTGCCTAAGCTATACGATTCTCAACATTAACCTCACAGCTACATTACCTATCCAGCAATGGAAAAGAGAGAGGAGCCCCACCATAGCCAACGTCCATAAAATAGAGGGGGAAATAAAATGGGTGGAATGGAAAGAGAAAGGTTGAGAAGCGCATGACTGCACATGAGGTGCCAGCACATTATCAGACAGTCTGAGCCCTTCTTCTCAAATTTCATTAATGTCTTACTTGAAAAATTACGTGTCTCCTAAACGAAGAAAAAACTTAATTAACTGCTGGAAAGTAGTGGCACTTAGCAGTAGCTCACCTTTTGTCTCAATAATACAGGAATGTTGAGTGTAGTGGGAAGGGATTTAAATGTATGTGCAGAACTGAATGTAATTAAGACAAAACTCTGATATTCAAGTTTATCAGGAGGTGGACACTGAAAACACAGAGAAGACACACAACGGGAATGCAAAAACACCTGCAGATTTAAAGTAGAATTGAAGTAGACAATGTTGTGGGCCATGCTATGATTCCCATTTGACTCCAGGACACCCCTTTTTCGGAGATGTGTTTATGCCATAAACTATACTTGGCAGCTGAGGATCATATTTCTACTGGGATAGAAACAAACAAAGCTGTGCAAACGCGCTGCACTGTCAGAAGAACGGTTTAACGGCTTGTGATTAATCATATTTGGAGAAACATTAAAGGGAAAGGAGGAAACTGGCTCCAGCACCAGGAGGTAAGGGTGTCAAGTGATATAACCCACCACTGACATCAAGCAGAGCCAGCTAGCTCATTGATGTGGCAGCGTCTCATTTTCACCAGTTTGGAAGCAGACAGTTTTGCAGCGCCTTGCGGTTCTTAATTATCTTCCGACTTTGTCTAATTCAATCAACACAACTCAGATCTGGCTGCGAAATGGCACTCACATCCCCTCAAGCTCAGCAAGTCACAAAACACTGAATAAGTGGAACAGTCAAACTGACAAAATGGCATAGCACATGAGGAAAAACTGCTATTTTTTATCTCCAAGGCTGAGACCTCATCCACAGCGGAGCTAGGCGATGAGGGGAAGCTGAGAGGGTGACCAATCAGCTTCTTGTTTTAAGTTACAAGGCTGCGTTCAGGCGAGCGGGAGGAGGGGGGGCACAGGAGTCAAGTCATTTGATGACGCTGCAGATGCTGCTTCGCTGTGCAGTGTGAGGTCACTCGGTCAGCTCAAACTCTTTAGGTCCCTTGTTCAGATGCTTCCTGGCGAACCAAATATCCTGTTAACACAAAGGCATCCAATTATGACTCCAGACGTCAGTGTGGAACACTACTTCACACAACTTCCTCACAGCTATGCGTTTTTTATTTAAATGGAACACAAGGCATACATTCAATGAGTGTGTAGGCATACATAAACGCCCACACACAGAGAATTTAAAAGGTCACTAGGGAATAAATTGTTTGCACCAATTTGCAGTCTAAAAAGTAAATGACATGATGATAGAGGGTGGGATGGCTTACCCCCCCAACCCACCCAACCCGCCCTTCCCCACCCCCCACAAAGAAATCCCTTTCCACATCACAGCTATTCCCACCCATGCACCTCTCATTTAATTCCAAGGGCCACCGCATTATTAGATTTTGACATTATTAGCTCAAATAGCGGAGGGCCTCGCTGTCATTATAAAGCCTTTACTTTCTCGCTGACTGCCAAATCTGTTTTGCACTAGCTACAGACTGCCAAACGCAACAATGGCAGATTAGTGAAGCCCTTCTCCTGTTGCAGCAGAGGTTAATGTAAAGTGACAGGGCTAAGTCCGCTCCGATTAAGTATGCTGAGAGATATTACAGCAGTTTGTTACATCAGATCGTTATTGGATTAAACAGCATGCACAACAATGAAAGTTTAATTTTAATTTTCAGTAGGAATATAAAACATGCTCTGAGAGCACTCCTGTCAGAACAAAGGCACCATTATAATACCTTCTTGTTTTCGCTTCCCCCTTTGCCATTACTAGAGTGGCAGACATGGGGGAAAATGATGGTAAGCGAGGATGTCAACCTTTGGATTTTTTCGCCCTGAAGTTAATACATTATTTATAAACCAACAACATTCAACTGCACTTCAAAAACAAGGATTTGGTAAGCTAAAGAGAGGGATATATTAGATACCAAAAGCTACAAGATCAAATTCATGTCACCACCCCTCCAATTTTTAGGTTTGGTCATCTACCTCTGAGCCCAGTCAGCCACTGCATTGTAAGAGGTCACTGAACCTGACCAATAAACGGTTATTAATTCGCACACAGTCATCCATTAGCCCATCCAATGTTTATGACCATCTTCTTTATTAGATGAGCTATCAGCTGTCCATATCCGGCAGAAATATGGACTTTATCATCCGGACTCCAACACCACTTCCCAGAAGGTGATGGCGTATTGAACCAGGTACAGTGAACCTGAGGCCCGTCGCGGGGAGCAGATGGGGGGGGGGGGGGCTGATCTGCCAGTCTCCTGGGGTATTCCCTACTGTCCCGTTACCTCCGATAAATCTCAGTGCTTTACGATTAGGTACATAAAATGAGTCATAGATCTGGACGGTAAATAAGAGCTTGTCAGTGGGGCTGACGCCAGGCCCAGCTCCTCCTCCACCTCCCTCTCTGCCAGATAGTCCCTCTGTAACCCAGCCGTCAGACTTCTGCTATTGAGCTGGAGCTAAAAAGGCTCCAATAAATAAGCCTGATATTTCCCTCAGGATGTCTACGGTGCCACCCTGAAGCACGCTTGCATGCGCTGAACAAACAAAAAGGTCCGGCATTAGGAACAGGACTGTCTGCATACCGTTTTTTATTTCTTGTTTTTCAAATCATCTTCAAAATGGTTTTTTTGCGCTCGTTGTTTTAATTACTACTCTTAGATAGAAGCCAGGAAGTCAATGGATCAATCCATCTCAAGTATATTCAAACTGTATGCTGGACTCCACGACACTGATGTCTTTTAATGGACCTGCGATCCATACTCGCAATTAAGCATGCAAAATCTCCCCATTAAGTAACTCCACTTACAGCATATTTACTCTGGTGCTGTTTGGGTGTTTTTCAGAGGGCATCTTCCGCAAAGCTGAGAGAGCAGCGGCGAGATGAGCTGAGGGAGGAGTGATGGTCTCCAAATGCACTAACACAATGATGGACACTTCCTCTGCAGCGCCAGCTAATCATTGTTGCCGATTCGTTTACACTGGTCCAAAATGACTCCCTGAATGACCACCTTTGCATATTAAACAGACAAACAGACAATAGGGACACAGTGTTGGAGGACATGAGAGCAGCTAAACACCGGCACTGTCATGATAGTCTTGGGAGGAGCAGGCTCATAATACTTTATGTACAAACGGGAATTCGCTGGCTGATTGATAGCATATTAAACAGAATTGTGTTACTGCCTATCCACTGCACATTTTGACAAGGCACCTGCAAAACTGTTTTCAACATACATCAGCACCTATTCAGCATAACTGTATATGAAGTGCACTGCATCCCTCTGTACCCGAGAAAAGGAGGCTTTCAGGAGAGGGAGGTCGGGGGAGGAAAGCAGAGAATGTGCATGGCTAGAGGCACGCAATCAGCTAAGAATTCAAAATCTCGCCCAGTTTGTACAGTTCTATAATCAGAGAGCAAAGAAGGAAAACAACCCCAATGGCACTGCAGCAAAAAAGATTCAACTAATTCTGATTATTACTCCCTGGTGAAAGCATTGCTGCTTTTTGCATAAGTTTGATGTTTAATAGGGAAGATTAGACAGAGAACAGGGTTTATGTCATGTCTGATCACTATAAAAGCCTCTCTTACAAGTTACACAATCTTATTCTTCTTATTATTATTATGGTGTTTCATCTATTGTCACTCTGGAAAAACTGGAGCACCAAAACTATAAATCAAAAGTAAAGCTACACGGAATAAATGCAAATATAACTCATTCATTAGACTTATAACAGTGTAATGTAATTAAGATGAGATTGTATTTCAACCCACAGATTACACTAGTGACGTAATGTGAAAAATATTATAATTATTGTATATATATAATTCATCCATCAATTTTAGTTCCATTTGGTTGGTTTGCCTCTTCACTGATAATAAGGACATTATCATTATTGAGTTCTACTCGTACCTTATAAAAGATACAAATGTTAGTTTATTTATGCTTCGGGTTGCCCTTAAACAGAAAAGACCAGATAACGTAATCACAGTGGAATCAAAGAACAGAGTGCCAACACGTTATTATATCTATATATCAAAATGCTATTCTGCCTGTATGGCATCATGCCAACATGATGCCATTATGTCACAATAATGTCAACATGTTGCATGCAAGCATACCATTATATTACAGAGTCAAAATGTCATTATGGTATGTCAATGCAATTTGCCAACATAATGTCAATGTAGAAAGGTGTCATTCAATATGTCAACCGCTGCAGTCAATATGCCAGGACAGCAATAAATAATATCAGATCAAAACATATACGCCAATTTGTCAATACGCCAATTTGTCAATACGTCAATTTGTCAATACGTCAATACGTTAATATATCAATAACCAATAAATCAATAAGTCAATACTCCAATAAATCAATATGTCAATATGCCGATATGTCAATATGTCAATACGCCAGTAGCTCAATAAGCCAATATGTAAGTATGTGACATTATGAGAGTGTACTATAAATGGGTTGTTGCAATAAAGCCAAAGTCAGGCAAAGACAAAATCATGCTGGTGTTTATATTTTGTTTGTCTCATGATGTCACAATTTTTCACATGGTGGCAATTATTAATAATTTCACCATGCTTCCTCAAAAAGCATTTTCACCAGCCTTCTTCTAAACTGTTGATACATTTGCATACATCTTCTTTATGTTCCACTGACTCAAGTCTATAGATGGGTTTTGGTACAGCATGTAATTTATCTGCTCTAAGCCAATCCATTTTGGATGTGGCATGTGAGTTAATGAATTCAGTACTGAATTATTTTTTTTTCTAAAACTTGACCCCTCATGGTCTTGGGGGCAAAGACCAATCCCATATCAAATTTGTTTCTGTGAAATTCAAAATGTAAGCAGCTACAAATCAATATCTATAACTCCATAATAGTTATTTTAAAATCAACCCCTCCAGCACATATGTACTTCTGCTTGTAGTTACTATTATTGCTGTTATTTTTATTATGCATGTGCAGAGAGGAACCATTAAAGCCAACAAAAATGAGATGATAGTTTAGCTTTTACTGTCTATGGTACGTGGGTGACATGAAAACAATTTTCAAGTAGCATGGAGTACTCTTTCGTAAGGACGCAACGTTAGCAATTCTATTTTTTATGAACATATATATTTCAAAGTGCTTTTGCATATGCGAGAATTTGATTTGTATATGCATTCAGGCTGAAATATACTGCAGCACTGTTTTATTTTTGCAGTACAGTTTTACAGTTTCCAGGACTTCTCCATATTGTCCCACACTGTTTATTTGTCTTGAAAAGGTCACCTGTACCCTAAAGATTAATAACGCAGCCCACCGTAAACAAGTTCTTCATCCCCATCTTTTCATGCAGCAGGATCTTGAAAGTGATCACACAAAGAACTCTTGGTGGCTGAGTATTTAAGAACCAGATGTGCTAAAATGACGACCACACTGAGGAGGGATTATCTCCTCATAATTCTGCCTTCGTATCAAGTCATAACTAGACGTCGTCAGCAGTTCCAGAGAGGTTCTGAACATTAAGTTTATGGGCTCCTCATTATTTAACATGTTAGGGTCTCCCTACAGCCCAATGAAAATTTGATGGCAGTATTACAGCCAGTTTGTTGGCTCCTCACTCCTACTCACTACTTATGCAGATGCGAATGGGTAAGAGAAGTCTCTTTGGACAGACCTACGTTAGCACAGGAAAATACATTACACTAATCCACCTTTCTGCACTGATGTGTATACATATTTTTGACTGATGATCTACAGGGCACCGTCAGCGAGCACTGAATTTGCTGCAGCCTTGATGGAGGCTGGCCGTGTTGTTGTTGTTGCATGAACAGGCCAGACCCCTGCCTGGACAGGCCAAGGACTGCAGTGGTGCAGTGATCTGAGCTTGTCGTTTCCTGCCCCCCCATCTGCATACAGTAAAAAACAAACATTCCTGTAAATAAAGACGGCTGTCTAGCAACTGTCTTCCCGGCGACAATGGTATTGACCGTAGTCAGATGCTCCGCTGATTAAAAATTGATCCATTTTGAAAAATCTAATCAACTGAATAGGATTCTTTCATATGTGGGGTGGAGTTGGGTGCGTTTTTCTGGGGGTGGAGAGGGCTGAGCAGCTGCTGACATAGAGGCAGACCTGTTATTAACCCCTGCACCTCCATGCAACCCCCTGCACCCTACTCCCCAGTTCACATCCCCCTGCGCCCCGGGACTAGACATGGCCCAGACGGTATGAATTATTCAGCAGTCTGAGTGAGGCTCCGGCCACTTGGCCTATTAAAGCATACCAGTAGAGGCTAGTTACTCTAATGGCGAGTCCAGAGGAGCCCCAGTTCCCAGTGGACTGGAGAAGGGCTGCTAACGCTAGGCTGCAGGGGATGTGGGAGCAAATTCATCAGGGGGCGAGGTCGCGGCAGGTTAATGATGCCGCACGTCTAGACGGACGCTGGACTCACACCCTGCCCAAAAGGCAGTGGGGGATGGGATGCAATAATATTTTTATCTTTGAAGGAGAACCAGCCCTGCAATATTAAGTCTTGGGGCTTATTTATGAAAGAGCAACATTGTTGACTTTAGCCGTGGTCCGCAATTGACCTAAGCTTCCCCCTTTAAAAATAACAGAGCACAAAGATTACATCCAAAACAACATTTGTGACCAGACTCAGATATCACATTATATTCTGGTGGTTCTCCTTGTATTTAAGGCTAAATTAAAAGGAAGTGCAGAAACAGATGGATGAAATGTACCAACATAAAGTGGCTGAGCAACATTCATAATAGAGAGATTAACAGATTGTCTACACAACCCAACTCTGATTACACAACCCCTTATCATTGCACAAACAACCCCAACAGCTGGAGAGGGTCTTCAACTCCAGCACAAAGTCACTCAGTAATCAGGGCAACTCCCCCAGAGAGACGGGGGAAGAAGCTCAGGGTGCGACTCTCCTTTCAGAGCAGCTCAGTTGCCATGTGGTCTATCACCTTGGTGATCACGTGCATCCCCTTGGTGTCAGTGAGGGTGTAAACATAGAAGTAAACACAGGGAGAGAAAAAAATGACCCCCTGGGTGCACGCAGATGATCCAGTCAACAACAGCAGAATACATGAACCTGGCACCTACCTGGAGGATTGGTAATGGAGAAAGCTCTCAGACAAAAAGTAATCATTGTTGCACCGGAACACCCAGGCATCACTCACTGAGAGGACAAACCCATAATAAAGTCCAGGCAGAGAGGCAGAGGAAGGTGTTCTTATTATCATCCACTAGAGATTTATGTCTTTGACTGAGTGGGCTTGATAAGTCTGATGAAGCAGAATGCGCTTAGCCTTCGATAGGTACTATCTGTGTCGGACTGCACCACCACAAGGCACGCTCGTCCCTTATCCAGGATCTGATGCCAAGCACATTTACTGTTGAGGTCAACATCGCTGCCATGATTGAGCCAAACCAAGGGCATCCTGTGGAAGGCTACAGAAGGGGGGGCAGACACACCCTGCACCCATTTACACAAATGTAATTTCCCCAGCTCCTCTCACTCAAGGTGACCAAGCACATAATTCAGAGATCTCTGCGAGAAGATCGAGACGGCCCCACTGAGCAAAGATCCTCACACATTCAGAATCAAGTCGGCAAAAAGCACGCAGAATAAGGAGCTCCTGCAGAACTACAAGACCTCCATTCATACAACCAAGCAAATATGTGGAAAAATTTGTGGGCCAAGCACAGAACCACATGCATGGCAAATCATTTTTCTTGGCTGCAGCTACAAATCATATGCTTGCTTATCATAAAGAAACACTGTATCACAGACTAAATATTGGTACTGCATTAATAGTCAACTGGATTATTTCCATATAGCGTCAGGCTGAGATGAAATATTGCACGGATAAACATTCCTGTGAGGTCTGTGCAGATATCCTGCAGTCAAGCACTCAGGAGCACCCAGAGGACTGTCCACTTCACGTATACATCCCCTGGTTTGTCATACAACTTGACCCCCCCACCCCCCAACCAAATTTTAGTTCCTTAGGCACACTCCTCCTCATGCCGCATACAGCAGAAGCCTAGAGCAATGTTTAGCTAAACCTGCTGGCCTACGTAGGCAGGGAGAGTCCCCAGAGGGCTGAACAATCAGACAATTTCAAGATCATGAAGCATTAAACCAATCCCGGCAGGGTACACTAATTAAACAGCCGAGCCCGGCACAGCCAACCAATCCCCACAGAGCAATTAAATCCATCCCTTCTAAAACACTGTGGAACCTGTCTGGGGAAAACTGCCGGGGAGTGAGAGAGAGCGAGAAAGAGGGAGAGAGTTAGCGAGGGGAGGGGAGGAAAATATCATAAAATTCATCTGGAAAAAAAAATTGAAAAAAAACTATAGGGGGAATGCAGCAGGAGGCTAACAAGGGGAATTGAAAAAGGAGAGACTCTATTCAGCTCTTTGTTCTTTCCTCTCTTTTTTTGCATTAAGATTCAAAATGTCTGCTTTTTCTCTCCGCTTAGGAGGCGGCGGGGGGGAGAGCCTGTGACCACATTTAAATGCAAAAAAACAGTGACCCTGTTGCGATCAAAAGTTGCATATTTAATTAAGATTACAAGGTCTGGAAAGCACTCGTGAGACTGAGCGGAAAGACAGAATAGCCTCAAGGCCTATATTACACACCGGCAGAGCTCCTAACACAGTTGCAAACCCTAATCAATACACCGATGCCCTCCACTACGAAAGTAAATGAACAGGTGACAATGGAGGCGTGACATCACAGGGCTTTTCAGGGAACAACACAACCAGATAGAGAGAGAGGCAGGAGGCAGTTGGGAGATGCAGACAGATTTTAGGTTAATACCGTACCTCCTACATACCAGCGATAACTCATTAGACTGAGTGTGTTAACAGAAATAAATGCTGACATTTATAATGGATAATTAATTAATAGCGCATTTTTTCCCCAAATTTTGTATAGCCGAATCTGCAAATTTTCCAGTAGTGTGTTCCCCCGGGATCGTATTTTCTGTGTTGTGGAGGAGGTTATGATTCGGGCGAAAGCGGCTGCGAACCAGAGGTGTGGACAGGGAGATAGACTTGCTCTCTTCTCCCCCCCGACTGAGGCGGCGTATAAATCACAGAGCCCCAGCTTCACGTCTCCACTTCCTGTTCCTCTCCATTAAAAATGATAAACTGTACCTCTTGAAGCCACTCGCTCGCTTTAGGGTCCCAGTCTGCACCTTCCTTGGTGAAGAAGCGAGAGTGCGCGGCTCAGATTTATTCTATCCCCTCCCATTGTTGGGGATGAATAAGAGAGTAATTAACTGTGTGGGGGTAGCAGCTGCACAAAGACAAGACCAGCGAACACAACAAGCCTGATCCATCTGCTTTTTGCTATAACACACCTTTTGTAATATTTTGACAAATAAGAGCACATCTGCTTAGTAATAACAAATGCTGGTTTAATACTCAAAAGACCGCCAAGAGGCCGTCGTTCCTGGGTCTCCCGTCTTCCCACTTAAATTAGGACAAATAGGTCTTACATATGGATGGCATGCACAGGACTACTATTCCCCCAGTCTGGTACACACACTGTGAGCAGTGGCACATAATGAGAGCGGCTGAGATCCCCGAAGACAACCTGAAGAAGGTTAGTGAAGCATTGATCTCACGAGCGTGCCGGGCCCAGGAACACCCTTCACACCATGCTAACCCATGACAACCGACATTAGAGCACCCAACAAAAAAGACAGGTACTCGCACAGTAGGGGGGAAGAAAGGGAATACTTTCAGTCAATGAGGTGGAAACGATAAAGAAGTGAAATAGAGCAAGTGAAACCCAATCACTGAAAGCCTGACGCTGCCACAGCATGCATAGAGAGAGAGAGAGAGAGAGACAGCGCGACAGAGACTAAGAGGGGCAGGGCAGTGGGAGTCACTGTAAGCCTGGTAAAATGAACAAGAAAGGACTGGTTCTCAATACGTCTGCAGTGGCGTCAGACAGTCAAAACAAATAAAGCCAAGGCCACGGCAGAGAAACGCAGCTCAATATGAACTCGCTGGGCAGGGGACCCGCTGTCAGCAGGGAGAGAGGACACAGCTTCATACCCATGCCGATGAGCCATTACCTCTCTCCTCCTGATGCTTCCGCCTGCCTCACTGTGAGGGAAGAGGAGGCTGCCCTACCACCATGGAGCCATCCTCCAGCAGACTAATGTGTCCCTGAAGTTTTGTTAAAGCTGGTTATTTACTCCTACAAAGCAATTGCTACAGCCTAGGGGCAGCAGATCGGAGAACGCGCTGCTATGAAAAATATGAAGCGCTGTCAACTACCAAGGGGGCGTTTCTGCTAAAACAGTGGAGGTGCTGCTTTTTTCTGGCACAGCGCTCCATAAGAGGAGACGGGAAAAGAGCGAGTCTTTGAAAAAACACTGAGGCAGGTTAAGGGCTGCAGACCAACACAGGCCAATGACAGCGAAGTGTTCATTATCAGAATCAGAATCAGAATTCTGATTAGCCACAACAAATCCTGATCAAAACTGTTAGGGTTAGCAATATGACCGTGTAATGTGAACAATTACAGCTGCTCGGGATCAGCTTCCCCAAATTCCAAAAGCGTTTCCTCACATAATTCTTCCTGTATCTTGTCATGATGATAGATTCTGTTTTATTCAATCAGATTTAGTGAAATGATCTTTTGAGATATCCACTCAATCCCAATAAATCTGAAGCTGTCGCATTTAATAGCAACGTCTTTTTTCCAGATAAGCAAGGTCCCTGTAACAACAGCAACAGATTTCAGAGGGGAACATTTTTTCATAGAAACTAAATTCAATGAAAACTATTCACCGGGAGGTCAGTGAACTTTAAACCCCGATCCACAACCGTGGTACGTTATCAAAGCCCTATACAGCTATCTCCTGGAACTCAGTCATTTTGGTCATTTAGCGACTCATATGATTTGAGATGGGAAGAAATCTTTCAAAAAAACTCAAGAAATTATGAATTGTTTACTCAGCAACCTATGAAGTTGGAGAACAGCATTTTCATTATCAACTACTTCAACTGCAATCAATACAAATACTCAAAGAGTGAATGAAACTGTGCTTTTCTTTATATAACCTTCACCCTTGATTTTGCACAGTCTACTCTACCACACCTTCTTGAGTAAATCATGTTCTTTTAGTAAATCATGTTCTTTTAGACACACGTTTGGTCATTTTTCCACGTTACAGTTTATTTTAGCAGTTTGCCTATCTTTAACATTCCTCCCGTAACAAGTAGAATGAGCCCATCAGTGAAAGGTCTAATTTCAGAAGGATACAGAGATACACAACCTGAAGGTCTTGGAACAGGTTATGTTTCTAGAAAGACTCTTGCTGCAGCTTTTTGAAACGTGTGAACATGGGAAAGGAAATTGCATTAACTAGGATTCTATCAATGTAGAGGTTAGGGAAAATAAAGCTAAAACTATCTGCGGGACAGGATACCTCAAGAGGATAAGTAGGAAATACATCTTTCTTGTAGTTTTTGCGAGACGCAAACCATCATGAGTTCATAAAATGAAAGCTTTCACAACATTTCAAGAAACAAACGCAGACACCGACGAAAAACATCATCACATCCACCCCTTATCAAACTGCAGCACATACAGGAGTCTGTAAACAGCACAACCAAAGCAAAATGATTGGATAGGTATGGAAATCTGCTTGAAGGAAGGTCAAAGTGATTAAGCTGACATTAATGACAGGCCTAGTCTTCCTGTGAGAATGCTCACCGTAGCTGTCTCTAAACCCATTTGTCATTCTGCTTCTAACGCTGAAGCATCTGCTTTGAAGTCTCTACCACTAATGCTACACAGAGAGGTTAAACAGCTTAATGCTAAAGTCTGTTTCACTCCTCTCGCTCTCTAATGTTCCCTGCGTTTTACGTATCAGGGTTATGGCTCCTGGATTTCACATCTCAATTTGCCCCAGATAGTCTTGTAAAAGCTGCCGTCTTTCTTATTTGCTTTGTTGTCACTGTCAAAGGAAGAGAGAGGTACCCCAAAGGATTCGGGACCGTGACAGACACGTCCCACCCATCTATTCACACAAGTGGTAATAATGAAAGCATGTTCAGAAATGTTTATATGAGAGGCAACGCGTGACTCAAACCAATGCTTATTACGATGATGTAGAGCTTAAATCTGCTGAAGATTTGAAAAGGCCTGACAACAAAAAGACAAATCTTAGAAAAATTAGATAATGAGCACATAGAGCAGCATCTGCGGAGGTCAATCTCAAAGCCTTTCATATCTATCACAGCATATGAATGAAATGACACGATCATTATGAGAAAGAACAAGGGATGCGAGGCGCTCTGGACCGACTTACTCGCCGCTACAATGAGATTATACTGATGCATGTGGCATTAACAGCATCGGCAAACAAACAAACATGAAAATGAAAGCATGAATGAAAGGGAGACGGCGACGGATTTTTTACAGGCAATTTGAGATTGCACGGTTAGTGTTTGTGTGTGTGTGTGTCGGTGTGTGTGTGTGGGATTGTGGGGTGTGGAGGGAAGTCTGGAGCTACTGGCAAACAGCACACAGAGCAGGCTGGCAGTGGAGGCAGCCAGGCTCGCAGGCTGCAAAGCAATTTCACTGTTTGGCAATACTGTTGTCTCTGTGTGTGGATTAGAGCTGACACCAGAGCAACTGAGTCATGCTAAATGTAGTACAATCACAAGCTTTTGTTCCTGATCTAAAAGCCACTGCCTTTTTAGATGCATGGAAGAGAGAGGGAGAGAGAGAGAGAGAGGAAACAAGGCAATGGAAATGGCAACAAATCAGCGGGTCATTATTTCGCCATATGAGCGCAGCATTGCGACATCCCTAAAAACAATACAGGGATTAAAGTAGCTTGTAGTAAAAGGCACGGAGCCAAAGTTTTCCAAAGACAAGTCTTTTTGCACTGCTTGGATAACATCCATGCAAATCACCTTTCTGTGTATATAAAGGCCAATGAAAAGGTAGTGATAAGGGTAATATATTAATGCTCCATTTAAAACTTTCTACTGACAGGAAAAATAACATACATGGCTGTAATCAAACTGTACTTCCATCTGGTCCACACCTTCTCATCACCTGGCTCTGCGAAGTCTTCCTACAAGCCCAATGCTCGCTTACCCTCCCTCTCTCTCTCTCTCTCTCTCTCTCCAGGTACCGTATTGGCCCAGAGTTGTTTTTGGGCCTGGCAGGACCTGGCAGGACAAACCCTGACCCGTCCTTTTCATGCTCGCCCACGGAAATGCCATCTGGCTGGTGTGAATGATTACCACAGCAACGGCCAGGTGACCTGCAGCCAGCGGGAACCAAGGTCACTCCACCTCAGCGCTTCGCACTTTCCCTGCCCTCTTTTCATCAGCCTGCAGGTGAATTATTCATCCTGTTCAACTCGGAGGCACAAATCTTCAGCACAAACACACACAGAACAAAAAAAACTGCAAACTCAAGTCTTCTGATACAATAACTTGTAATAGGAACCTAAACATTCCAGAGTTAACTGCTAATATATATATAGCTCGTGGGTGTCCTCAGATATAGTACAAATGTTATTATATATGGTGACACAGCTGCGATGATTTTACACGGGCAGGAACCGGCTCCGACCATGACTGAATGAGAAATAAGTGAATTAATTGATTTCAGACACATGTAGCAGAGGGTGTCACATTTAAGCTACAGGCATGGTTGCAACAAGCGGCTTGTGAGAATATTTACCAGAACCGCTGTCAATAAGATAATGTGATCAGATCCGTGCTGGCTGTGTGAAATAGTAATCCGTTTCAGTGGAGACATACAGAGTTTCTTTAACACTTTCAACACGTGTGTGGCGTGCTACGACACATCTGTAACGTGTGTGAATTGATCAGCAGCAACACTCTGACCAACCCTAACAATCGGGTCAGAAAGTATCAAACACTTTCACAACCGATCACTGAGGTAACACTGAACGTATACTCCCAACCGCAGTTATTATCAAATCTATAGGTGCATTATGGGTTAAGTTTAAAACCGAGACTAATACACGTGTGTTTCCACAAGTAGACAGTTATACAAAGTAACTAGTTTGCAGGATTTAACAGGTGATCAAGAAGTGTTTTACTTATGGTTTTACTACTATAGAAGTATGAGAGTCTCTGCAACGGAGGTAAATCAATAGATGATTGCCATTCCATGGTGGAATTATTTATCCATTTTATATAAGATGGCAATCCATGATTAACTCTATATCAAGGGATTTCAAAGTGTGTCGTTCATATCTATTTGATATGAGGATAAAGTCATCCAATGGAACAAAAGCTTCATTTAACACTTTTCTGCAGGTATCATGAATATTTCTTAACATCAGTGGTTGTTTGTCTTATATTGATTACAGACTGGAGGCTGCCCTTTGTTGTAATTAGAATTATTATTATAAACCAGTAGATCACTGCTCATGACACTGGGTGATAGCTCAGGCATCCTTAAGGGCCAGTTCAGATGCAGCTCCCAGGTTAGTCCGTCACATTTAATGGAAAAACCTTGAACGCATGCATCTATCAGAAATGTTACACGGTCCAGTGGAGCCGGGGTGAAAGGGATGGGAGCCTGCGGAGAGGACGCTACATGAATCCCGCAACAACAACAACAACATCAACAACAACAATAGCTCCAACCTCCAACCCCTCTCTCTCTGGATCCCTGCCTGGCTGAGAGAGAGAGGTGTCCGGCGGCTGGGAGCCGGGGCAGCGCTCGGTCAGAAACCAGCGAGACAACGGAGAGCCGTGCATGCAGCAGCCGATACGAGCTCTCCCCCTCTCCGGCGGTGCTTTCCCGAGGAGCCCGGGCTGCCATGCTCCTGTCACCCCTCATGTTTCAGGACATCAGTCAAACGGCAGAGACGGTGCCCTTGCGCCGGCCGAGGCTGATTTACAAACATTAGCGGGGAATACAATTACACCGCCGCCCCCCCTCCTCCGCTGCTCTGCTCCCCGGGCCGAGCAGCCCTCTGCGGCTCCGGGAGGAGAGGATGGAGGAGAGGGGAAGAAGAGGGGAAGAGGTGGGGGTGGACACCGGAGATGGCGTTAAGCTTTTCCCCTTATTTCAACGTTTCGCCTTCTGGAGCCTTGCGAGCGATGGTAAATTCAACTTTCAGCGGGGTTACGCTAGAGGCTCACACGGAGTGGACATGCTATGTTCCCGGACAGTGTGTGTGTCTGTGTGTGTATGTTATGGATGTGATACAAACAAACCGCTCACCTGCCACATCCTCCACGTTAGCAGACACAAGCATGTCAGCGACACAACACAGTCTGGGTTTTAAACTCACACCCGCTTCTTCCCGCTGCTCTGAGAGCAGCCAGCCCGCTGCCTACACACACGGAAACGTCCCCTAGCATCGGCTAACGGCCGCTGAATAAACTTTACAAATCTCTCATTTCACTTCACAACGCGCGCATTTGTCTGATCGCAAAACACGCGAAACGATGACATGCACCGAAGTGGGACTATATCCTGCCGAGAGGTGCGGCGGCTGAACGCAGCGTCCGTCGACACAAACCGCATAAAACATTAAGCTGCGTGAAAAAGTTACGGGCTACCTCCAAGAACCTGCGCATTAAAAAGTTTCCGTGCGTGTGAGCGCCGGTGCTGCTGGAGGACAGCGGAGGGAGAAAAGGCAGAAAGCAGGAGAAAAGCCAGCGGGTGTAAACGGCAGTGCTGTCCGCGGTGCTGATCCCAGATCGGTGAGGCTAACAAACAGGCTGCTGCTGCTGCTGCTGCTGCTGCTCCGCGGTCCCTCCACCGCTGATCAATGATTGAACTGAACAAAGGCAGAACAGGATCAATTTCTAATAACTATCAATGCAAGCAGCGCCGGCTTCCGCGGCTCGTTCGCCCCGAAAACGAGTCGACAGGCGGCGGGACACGTCGAGGGGACGTACCGCTGCGAAAATAAGCCGAGAAAGGTGAGAATAGCACTAACCTGAAGCCGCCGTAGATCAAATTTCTTCCAATATTGAAACATCGATCCTACATCGGCGGCCATCTTGGGGGATATTGAGGAGATTTTTTTCAGCGGCTGCAATAAATATGTGGGCTGGATTCCCCCCTCGTTAAACAGCGATCACTGGTCCCACTTTAAAAAAAAAACAACACACGAACACGCTCGACACGCGAGTCCACGGAAATGTTTGACAAGTGTGACAACATGTTTTTTTGCAGTAAGAAGGAAAAGAAAAAAAAAAGTAGACGCTGTATTTTTTTGGCGAACAGCCCGGGTTTGAGGAAAAAAAGTCAAAAGAGCAAAGTGTGTCCGCGCCTCCGTCCTCAACATTAACTGGACAATTGCACTTGATTTTGCTTTGGCAAAGTTATCAATACTGACGTAAAGCCCCGGGTTGATCGATAGCGTCTGGAAAAGGGAAGGAGATGATGATGTGTAGATTAGTGGAGTTCAGGGAATTTAGCCAAGCCTACTTTTCTTTCTCTTTTTTTTAAATCCTGTTTATTGCAGGGGCTCACGGGGACGTGAAATTAAAAACAGCTTACTTTATTGACACATGTAGTCTAATAGTTTGTAGGATCATCTGCATGAGGGTTTTATCACCACACTGCAGATTGGACAAAATACATATCAAACATATGTGTCAATATCTTCGAATCGCATTTAACATAGATACCATGTAAAGAAAAACAACGTTCTTCAAGGGTTAGTCTTTCAATGCACGTGCTATGCACAAGTTAACACGATTGAAGTAGGTTATATTTTTTTTACATTCATTTTAAAAACCTATTTATCATAAATATTAAAACACCTTTAAGACTAAGCCCCATTTGGTAATATTTAATATGTTTTGATTATGCATTTTTTTACTACATGGAATAAAAATTTTGAATGTATCCAATATAGCATAATAGAAATATGGAAATATGTTATCATTTTGTTTAATTGTGCAATCAAGTAGGTAAAATCGTGCATGTATGCGTTAGAAGATCATAAATACATTATTTTTAATGGGACAAAAGATTTTTTTACGTAATGAAGCCAAGCATGGTGGCAGCAGCATCCAAAGCAGATATAAACTGTCACACATTATTTGTAACTTGACATAGTGTGATGTTACTCCATATCCATTTAAAAAGAACTCATTCCTCTGGTCAGGGAGCACATGCAGACTGCTGTGCTGCCGCGACACTACAGTGCCAGGTGCTCCCCCTGCTGACACCACGCTCTCACAGGAGCAAGGTTATGTGCAAATGAGCATTGTGTGATTTCCCCCATTCATTATTCCATTATCAATGAGGGAAGGTATCCATCACAAGCAATGCTTTTAGTCCACGTTCCACCTCCTGATCACCGCGCACCAGCCCAACTGCCTACAGTAGCTCGGAGCTGATATCCCTCATGAAAATCAGTCCCAGGTAGAAAATAATATCCTCATGAGTCATATTCTCAGCACCTTGGGGGGACAATGACATATCCCTCTGCCATAAACAAACACCTAAGGGGAACGTGCAGGAAGACTATTAAAGGATTTGCTTATTGCATTTGGTGTGTGGCTTAAGGGTGACGCTAAAATGCTGGATTCAAATATGACAGGGAAGATAGTGAGAAGCCAGGATTCACAATTAGGCTAGAGAAGATAGTTTTAACATTTTACAACACATTAGTGGAGATGATAATTAGTACATTTAAGAAATAGCACATCTGTCCACACTTTGGTGATGGTGAAGTCTTATGATTTCCTGACCTTTTGAAACATCCTTCACAGAGAGTTAAGCATTAATGTTAATTAACATTTGAGTAAAGGATGATCTCTGCACAGCACATTATGTAATTAGATAATTTCCCCCTATACAGTTTCTCTCTGAGAGAAACACTTTAACAGCAGGATGAGAGAGGCAGGGTCACCGGAGTGACACTGGAACAGCCTGAAGCCCTTGACCGGGACACTTCAAGTAAGGACATGTAGTACATACTGTTTTCTCAATTGAATCTTTAACCTTGTCTCCATGCCCAACGGTACACCCTGCTCACACCAAAAAAAGAAAGACCTTTCTCATTACCTTTCTTATTGCTGATGCCAAAGTGGTTGTAATCACAGACATTTTCAGATGTCAGATAGGAACGCTGTGTTCCGGCTGAACAGGAATGTGGAGCACCAGGCTCAGTGGGGTCCCAGGTGGAACTTAAAGCCACAATCTCCACCTCCGCACGCTGATGCTTTTGTCTGTCAGGCCCCTGAATCCACATTCAGCCTCATGGCAAAAAAAAGAAGAGAAAAGTTCTGAATATAATCTGGACCTGACATGTGCCACTGACAACAACAAAGCACCTTGGGCCTCTTCCATTACCCTCATCCTCTCATTCATATTATTACATTATACTGAAGAGTGATGCATGTTTACTTAAAATGAGGACTGTGCACACAGAAGGGAAATTATCCGAGAGCAGTAGGATGACTATTTTGACAAGGTCACTAAATGAGGGATTTCTTTGAATGTATTTGGGTATTTTATTTATAAAGGTCTGTCTGACTAAGAGAGAGATTTGTTTCTAATTTCAAAGACTGTAGAACCGGAAGGTTTGATGTGATCATCATTTCTTTACTTTTACTATGTGTAAATATTTTTAGCTTTTTTGGTCCTTTTTGTTTACCATGGTTACCATCTCAAGGGCTATTCAACCAAATAAGTGAGAAAAGAAACTAGAGCGAAGGTCTCGGGTCTGACTGGCACATGAAGCAGATGCACAGCAGTATGACATTCCAAGGTTGACTTGAAATTATAATTATATGCATCGCAGTCATATGGTTTTGGTAACTAGTTTCAACCTGAGCTACTATTCACAACTCACTTTCACAATTCACACTTTGTCAGTATACTCTTGTGTAAACAGCAGTACTAAACATCATATGTCGTACAGAACATCATAGTATTATTTTAGCATCATCCTCACAGATACAGCCATGTTCTGTGTAGATGAACCAACCCAATATAATATGCATCTGCACTTTGACTAAACAGAATATATATTGTTGGATGGGTGATTAGTGGACCATTTAAGAGTTTACTAAAATATTCATAAGAAAATGTGATAGTATCTTCTAATTTTTATGAATAGAAATTACATCAACATAATTAAATCCTCCAGTTGGTTCATAATGCAGATGAGCTCCCATGTGATTTTAATGGTACGAAATCCAATACACACCACGACAGGATTTCTAGGAATACCGATGCAGTAAAGTATTTATTTAAAATCAGATCAAATGTAGAAATCGGTTAATTCAGTGTAGCTGAGAGTATAGACTCATCAGATGTTTGGATGTTGAATGCTGTGGGTTGCTAGCACTACCTACTGGACAACATAGGTAAGTGACTGGTCACCGACCAATATTAATCCTGTGTTCAACATTATGAGCATCTAATTTCAGCGCAGCCTTAATTAAAGTAATTAATTACTCCTGTGTTTTCATTCTAACACCAGTAGAAATATCTGCTGGAATTAGACGCATTTTCATCTCAGGAATTACACTGAAGTGGCACTTGTGATGTTCAGGGAAAAGTTAAGGGAAGAAAAACATCCATCCATTATCTAAACAGCTTATCGTTACAGGACTGCAGCCAATCCCAGCTGGCATTGGGTAATATTAATTACAAAAAAAAAATTATTTAAATAAATAAACAACCCAAAATTAAAATTATACAAAATTAAAATGTATAAAATCTACATTTAGTTACTTCTCCAACAAAGTGACCCATGCGGTTTCAATTTGTAGTCATAAAAATACTTAAATTAATTAATATAGCCTACTGTAAATATTCCACACTGTGTCTGTGTATCTGTGTGTGCCTTTGTGTGTTTTTTTGGGGGGGGCTTATCTTCCTACTGGGGACAAAAAGCAAGTCCCATTACATATACCATTACATTTTAGCAAGAAGATATTTTGTAAGGTTAGGTTGAGGCTACAGTGAGGTTAAGATTAAAGTTAGATTCAGATTAATGTCCTAAGGTTTAGGTTACTACAGAAAGGATAAGGTAAGTAGTAACTAAGGTTTAATGATTGAGCAAACTTTTGATAACTATTCCAACATCCAAAGTTAGTACTGCAGTTTAAAAAAATATACAAGATGTCTCCTTGTTCACTGAGAAGTACATTCTCAGCATACGTGCACTGGAGGATTCAGGTTCCCACTTCTAGTTTCTCTGCGCACTGGACCAACACTGGCTTTCAAACTGCTGCGGTCACTGAGTCATGTTCACACATACAAGCTCACTGGGAAGCTTCTTGTCTTCCACAGATGAAGGTGTCAACCGCCTTCTGGTGTCAAACTCTGCACATTCACTTCTGCTCTCTGAGCTCAGACACTCAAGCAACAATCTTTTTTTCACAGCAGACATTTCGACATGTCATTGTAGGAAATGCACAGCCGCTACTGATACCTCTCACAATGACTGTGCTCAGTTCAAGAATACCAGAGTGACAAAACAGTGAGTCAGCATGAAGCACACCAACACCATCTTTCATTTTAACACTTTTAGCTGTGACTTTCACACATGTCAAAATGCGAAAAGGACCAATAAGGGATGTTTATTTTGTCTATGTGTGTGTGAAGTTAATTGAGATGTGTTTGAGGCTGTGGATTATACTGTTGTAATAACTCTCATTATACAGTATAAAGGAATTGCTTTTGTACACTTGAATATTGTTCCCTAATCAGGTTACACTCAATAAATATCCCATAAGGACAAAGTGAAAAACTGCCTTTTGAAAATTATTATAAATAAGAAAAAAAAAACATCACATTGATATTAGTGTTGAGATCCTTGTCTGTGACACAGCTTGAGTGCCTCCCATTTCTCTTAACTGGTTTTTACTCCTTCATTTGAGTCATCGTGTCAAATTCATCTGATTGGCACACACCTGTCAATGTGAGGTCTAGAAGGTCATGGTCAGACATACGCAATTGCAGGTAGATATCACAGGTAAATGTTTAGCATACACTGAACTCCAACACAAAGCTATACCTTTGGTTTTGCTTCACCACAGAATGCAAATGTTTTACTCCACCCTTGCTCGGACAGGTCAGATGTGAACCTGCTACATTTGTGTACGTATGGCCGTCCTCCTAAACCATGAGCTCATAGGAGCAGTCAGCAGAACTCAGGGACAGGATGGTGTCGAGCAACAGATCTGTGAAAGACTACAGAGACATTCTGCTGCATTGAAGGTTCTCAAGAGCCACTGCAGCCTCCATAATTCTTTAAGGAATGGAAGAAGTTCTGAAGAGCCATGGCTCGTCTCAGAGCTGACTGCCAAACTGAGAAATCAGAGGAGAAAGGCCTTTGTAACAGAGGAGACCAAGAACCTAGTGGTCACTCCAGAAACTTCCAGAGGGAGAACCATTACTACAGCATCCACTGGCCTTAATGGCAGAATTGACAGAAGGATGCGTCTCCACAGTGAAAGACACGTGACACCAACCTAACACTGACGCATGGTGCAGCATCTGTGTGGGCGTTTTTCCGCAGCAGGGACAGGGAAACCAGTCAGGGTTTAGGCAAATCTCAACAGACAGACAAACATGTTCTTAATATAAACCTGCCCCAAAGCACACAGTCCCTCAGACTGGGCCAAAGGCTCACCTTCAACAGGACAATGACTCAAAGTATACTGCCAAGTTAATGCAGGAGAGGGTTAGGGACAGCTCAGTGAGGGCCCAACTACAGCCCTGACTGTAACCCAACCAAACACCCTGAGGAGACAAGACAAGCAAACAGCGCTGTTGATTGGCCCCATCCATCGTGACCATTTAAAACGATTTGCAGAAAATCCCAGTTTGTATGTCTTCTCATACACAAGAAGACATGAGGTTGTAACAGATACCAAAGGTGCTTCATGTAAATATGTACATTTTGAAATGGTGTCACTTTCTTACCAAAAGCCTGAAATGGCTGATATGCAATGTATGAAAAACATAATGTAAGTTCAATCTTATATATAAACAACACACTATCTCTGTTTTATTTTAATGAAAAACATTCAATATTTAATCTTCATCGCAGATAAACCAGCTAGGATGAACAAAACGTTTTTTAAACTTCACTCTGCGCCAAAACTATTTCTAAAAACCTCTGCACACAACGTCCAGCACACTAACAATACAAAGTGACAGTATATTGTAGAACAGTTTGAGGAGGACTCTCTAATGACAAGAAATAATACTGAAGTAGCTTTTATGAATTGCTAAAACACATTTTCTGGAACTCCTCTCCTTTTTTTTAGACAGTAAACACAAATCCCCAAATTTAAGCTCAACTCACAAAACCTTTGACTTTTCTTGCTAAATCAAACAGTTGATCAAAAACATTTTATGTTTACCCCAGACCGAACACTGCCATCATATAACACACAAAGCCAACAAATGCAGAGACACTACTCTGATCTACTAATCAGTACACACTAGACAAATAAATGCAAAACACTGACATCTGACAAAAGCAGAAAATAAATCTTTACTGAGAATTTACTGACAATATTTACTGGGTGAAATTTGCCCTTTCCTGCACTTATAGGAAAACGTATATGTAAACTGGAAAACCTGCAGTGAAAATAAAAGAAAGTCCACTTTAGGATTTTACAGGAAGTCAAATCATGCAAATCTTTCACCCGGCCTCAGTATCATGTCTCTGGGACGGGTTAGACCACATGACTTCTTCAAACTCACAATCCTCTCTCTTGCTAAGGAAGGTGGAAAGAATCTTTGCTTTGCCGAATCCAGCTGTGAATAGATCCAGGTAGAATAGATCCAATAGAGCCAATATCATCACACGCTGCTTCCATTAATAGATGAGATTTTCCTGGGTATGGGGGTTTGAGTCATACACTTTCCACTGCCATGCTGAGGGTTAAGGAAGGGAGAGTATGGTGGAAGGCAAACATTGAGAAAAATCGCTGGTTATTGACTGTGAAAGCTCTCATTGTCCCAAAATCACAGCACACGATGCTCTGCCAGCTCAGGACCTCTTTGTCATGTCTGAGCCAATCGTCCTTTAGATGTTCAGACATATTGATAATGTTTAGTGTTGTATGGTCACCTGAGTTCAATTTTTAGTGGTCATGTGTTAACGTGGACAACAGGTTAGTTAGCTGTGTTTAACCTTTGGGGCCTTTGTGTGTCATTATGGGTCAAAGTGCAGCACACTGCTAAATGTTTGAACGAGAATATGTTAGAGTTTGGCTAAATGTGTGACTCAGATTTGCCATCTGTGTGATTGCTTTGATAAAGTTGTTTTGCCAGTTTTCAGTTTAGTTTAGAGAATGGGTCACAGAGTTTCATCAATTCAGAAAAACTGTTAAGTAGGCCAAGCAAACAGGCAGGTTTATAACTTAAGTTCTAAGTTAATACATTTGGGATAAGTATGTATGTTTCTATTACAGTATAAGTGTAGATACAACTCTTTTTGTTTGTGACTCTTCACATGCTCTGCTAAATGTGTTCACTGTTGTCACCAAACTTTCCGCTCATAAACACTGTTCTGAGTAAAGCAATAATGTGACCTGGTTCAGAACACAAAACCACATCTGTGGCTGAGTGTAACCAACTTGGAAAACTAAACATTGTTTAACCTCATATGAACAATGCTCCCCACAAACATTTTCCACTGCATAGCCTCACATGCTGTTTATGAACAAGTCCTATTGGGGCTCAGACAGCTTTAGCTACCATTTCCATTCACTGTGCTACCAAGAAACAGCAGCTCCCATCAGGGCATAGCTTCGGTCCCAGTGGAGCTCTGACAGGACAGCTGGATGATGGATCCCATCAAGTGCGACAGTCAGTCTCAAACACAACTGTCCTTCCTGAGCCACAGCTATGTGCTGTTGTTATTCTTGGGTAGCAGTAATGGGCCATGCGTGTGTGGCCATTATCCCTAAATCTCATGATCTCTGACAATGGTGGCTGGGGGCGCTGAGGGGTCGTCTTCTTTACCTGGGTCTCTGCCTAAAGAAGGCATGGAGTATTTATAGTCGTCAAGCAAGCAACACAATAGAGGGTGGAGGGGTCAGTATATCTACCCCTTGTTTTTTTGTGCTGCGCCATCACAAAGCAGCAAGGATACTGATCAGTCCTGATCCAGCTACCACTGAAGTATGGTGAGTGGACACAGATCTCACCGTCACGGCATTTTATTTAGAGTATCACCGCACTATAAAGAGACTCTCTGTTTCTGTTGCATGGTTGTTATTAGTTATATACAGATATATTCATATAGTATTCTGTCATGATATGTTTTGATAAATTGTACATTTTGCTCTACTCACACCATCGATAATGAATCAATACATTCCATGTCAATACCCTTATGCACAGAATACAGATCAGCAAAAACTCATCAATAGGACAGTACTCCAGTCGTCCTATTGACAAGTTATTGATTATTTTGGCCACTCACAATGATGAAATTTAAAAAATCTGTTTGTAACTGTGGCGTGGAGAGGGCAGGGAAGGAAACAAAGAAAGGAGAGGGAAAAGGTGGAAGGTAGGGAGGAGATGAGAAAGAAACAGACGGAGGAAAGTAAGAGGAAAAGAGAAAGGAGAGAAAGCAAGGGGAGAAAGGACAGGAAAGAAGGGAAAACAAGGAGAGAAGAGAATGAGAAGAAAAAGAAACGATCAAAGGAAGGTTGAGGAAACAAAGGAGAGGAGGGGAGAGGAAAAGGGTGGAGGGCAGGGGAGAGAGGAGAAAAAAAACAGACAGGGGAACGAGAGACAGAATGGGAAAGTAGAGGAAGCAATGAGAGAAAGGACAGGAGAGGAAAGAAAAAAGAAGGACGGAAGAGGAGAGTAGAAACATGTAGAGCAGAGGAGGTGAGAGGAAACAAGGAGAGAAAGGGCAAGAAAGGAGAGGAAAAGAAAACAGAAGAGGAGAGGAGAAAGTGAAGAAGATAGGAAGAGAGAGTAAATAAGGAGATAAAGGGCGGGAGAAGAGAGGGAAAAAAAGAGAGATGAGGTGGAGAGGAAGGCGGAGGAAACAAGGAGCAAATGGACAGGAGAGGAGACAAGGTAAGAGCAGAGGAAGGGGGAGGAACAATAATAACCATATGTTTTATTATGGTTGAACATTGAAGTCCATGTTGGTCTCATGATCCGCACTGAGACACCAAGAAACAGCAAAGCTCTGCCTCTCACTTGCACGAATCCTCTTAAGACAAAATAAAGAAATAAGTGCAGCTGAGCACCAGAGGTCCCGTCCACCAGATACACAACTGCTCCAGAGCTAATCCACAACGAGGGTTAGACAGCAGCTGTCGAAAGGCCCGCGAAGCCAAGCAGTGTGGTGTCGTCGCTCCGCATCCCCTCAGACTGTTTTTCACACTTCCTTGGCAGTCATGTAAATAGATCAACATAATCCTCGCCTCTGAGGGATTTTTGATCAAACAAGCCACAGTGTACCATCCTGTCACCACCCAGGCCCTACAGAATAATCCCTCATGTGATCCTGGGACAGTAGGAGAGCAGAGCAGCGGACCACACCCTCCCCAGGCTTAGTCTGCATTCTCACAAAATATCGGAGGCTTGAGTAAATATTTCCATAACAAACTGACAGTGTTTGTAATCCCCCCCCTAATGAAATGCGGCCCTGTATAAACCTCGCCTGTCGAGCAATTAATGCCCCCAACCCTGCGGTAAGTTTGCAGATCATTGGCTCGTTATCATAAGCGCATGTGTCACAGTAAAATCCGATAATGACTGAAGCCGGAGCCAGGTGATGATTGTGCCATCAGTATTGGATGTAATTAAAGCGTCGCTGTCGAACCCTGCAGGCACCCAAGAAAGCGAAGAGGAGAGCGGAGGGGGGCAGCTCCAACGTCTTCTCCATGTTTGAACAGGCCCAGATCCAGGAGTTCAAAGAAGTCAGTGCCACCGCCAAATGTTTTCTCTCAAGGAGTTTGATCCCCCTTTGCTGTGTGGTGTGTAAACTGGAGGAACGACCTGTAACACCCTGTGACCTCTGCAGGCTTTCACCATCATGGACCAAAACAGAGACGGTTTCATTGACCAGAATGACCTGAGAGACACGTTTGCAGCTCTAGGTTGGAACAACACTCTTTGGTGTGGGGATTTCCACTGTTATATGTTCATACACATGTGCCCAACTGCAAAACTATTTTTATAGATATATCATATAATGTTTTTTTATAATTTTTCCAGAAGAAAAGTCAATATTTCAGCACTTTGCAACTGTTGCTTTTCCTAGTCTAATGTGAAAATAAATTGAATATGATTGTGGTTCCAGACTGACACTAGGTTTCAGGAACATTGTGATTGGCACAAGACTACTGGATAGATTACTTTTAAAATTACCAGCTTGGAGGAGATCCAGGAATTATTTTAAATTTTTTTAACATTGCACGATATTTTTGTCTTTGTATTTTTTACCTTTTCATTAGTTTCCCAATAATTCCTAGATCTTGATAAAAAACAAATCAGGAATATTAGGGGACCGATATCTATGACTGTGTACAATTTGGGACTAGTAGTAGTATTTGTAGTATTTATTGTCTAAACAATTCCTAAAATAAGCAGCAGAATATGTAATGATGGATATGATCAATGGTTGTAGCCCTTAAAGTCTGCTCCACCTTGTCTAGGCCGTGTAAATGTCAAGCAGGAGGAGATTGATGAGATGCTGAAGGAGGCACCAGGGCCGATTAACTTCACTGTCTTCCTCACCATGTTTGGAGAGAAACTAAAAGGTGAGCTGGGAGTTCTGTACAGTCCAGAGCGTCATTATACTGCCAGGTGTCAGTTTGTCGGGTTCCAAAAACTAAAAATGTTCTCTAATTCAATTCAATTCAGTTTTATTTGTATAGTGCCAAATCATGATATACATAATCTCAAGGCCCACGATGAGCAGTACTTTGGTGACTGTGGAGAAAAAAACTCCCTCATTAGCTGGAAGAAACCTCCAGCAGAACCAGACACAACGTGGGCGGCCATCTTCCTCGACTTGTCGGAGAATACAAAAGTTCTGCAATAACTCTTCCTCTTAGTGAAGGCTGTAATGTTCAGTTTGTTTTGAAACTGTGTAAGCTGTGTGTGTGTGTGTGTGTGTGTGTGTGTGTGTGTGTGTGTGTGTGTGTGTGTGGGTGTGTGTGTGTGTGTGTGTGTGGGTGGGTGGGTGGGTGCCATTTTGGAGGCTACAGTTCGTGGTGCTGTTGAACTGCAGTGTATTATACAAAGAGGTGTGTCTGTTGTGTACTCTACCCTGATTGATTTGAATAGAGTGGACAAATTAATAGAAACACCTGTCAACATAACACAAACATTCGAACAATCGTGCAGGGAGGATTTATCACTTGACAGTTGTATTAGGTCACATTAGTATTAGCTAGTTGTTCCCAGTAACACAGACAGCTTGGCCATGGAAATAATGGGGAATGCATATTTGTTTTGATTTTCAATGAACCCTGAGCCATCCGTCTTTAGGTGCCGACCCAGAGGAGACCATTCTGAACGCTTTCAAAGTCTTCCATCCGGAGGGAAAAGGAACGTTTAAGAAAGAATAGTGAGTAACAGCGATGAGGTTGAGGTGAGGTGAGTGTTCCATCTGCTCATCACCTCTGCTTTTCATCACAGTGTGACACAGATGCTGACGACGCAGGCAGATAGGTTCTCTCCTGAAGAGGCAAGTGATCTACGTCTGACAGCAGCGTTTTTATTTCTTCATTGTCTACTTCTTATTTATTTTCTTTTAATTCAGTCAATACAAATTATAAATGTTTTTTTATTTCTTACCCATAGATGGAACAGATGTTTGCAGCTTTCCCTCCAGATGTAGCCGGAAACCTGGACTACAAGAACCTGGTGTATGTCATCACACATGGTGAAGAAAAAGACCAAGAATAGAGAAGTTCCCTCTGGACTTTAAAATCAATGTGTCATGTTTGTGCCAAGATATATGTGAGGGAGCACACAGGCAAACAGCAGAAGATTCAGATTCAACTATTTCATACTCAGAACTGTGTGTAAACTATTAATTATCTGTTGATCACATATATGTATGTGTGAGGGTATTGTTGTACTATATATGAGCAATTGCTTGATATGTACCATGTGAAATTAAAATGTTATGTGATAACAGTAAAGGAAATGTTTAATATGTCTTCATCAGACCTGCTATGAGATATTTTTACTGAATAAATAAAGGAAGGGAGGATTTGTATTATTGTGGAAATTTTAGTTTCACAGCACTGCACATTCACATTTCACTGGACGTGGCACCTATGAAGATATCTACAAATATTAACAGTTAAACACTTACTGTACATCTCGTGACTTTTATCAGCTTTTTTTAAATGTGTGCAGGTCAGGTCTAGTGATTAAACTTGCATTTACGGTACAAACAACAGCGGTAAAAAGGTGTTTACAAATGAAGAATTTTTAAAGTACTATAACAACTGAAAAGTTACGGGTTTGTGTTACTATTGACCAGTAGTATGAAGTTTTGATGACAAGGGAGGTTCTCATTGGCTCAGACCATGGAGACCTATGAGGAGGTTATCAGCTCCCAGTGTGAGAAACAATAACTTTTCCTCGTTAGTCCATGAAGACAGATTTGTGTGTGGCTTTACTTCCCATAGTTGAAGCAGAAAAATCTTTTCAGTAGTCACATTCAAATATTCATGTGAGTTTTAGTGAAGTGCTGACTGTGCAGCGGGGGACCATAGTGCAGGGCATGTGGAGCTCAGCAGCTACAAACCTCTATGTCCCAGGGTATTCCTTTAAGTGTAGAGCAAATATGAAAAATAAAGCATGGTGTAGCTACATATGCATTTGTTAAAAATGTAAGATAAATGAGCCTGTAACCGTCCAAACAAGAAGGTTAAAGGTCTCTTAAATAAAGGGATGGAGACAGTAGTTTACCTCATTAACCAGCAACTGAAGTTTGGCTGCACTAAGCTAAAGTCTTACAGAATTGAATTAAGCGACAGTGCTCTTTCTGTTTTAGAGACTTGATCAATCTCTTTTTCACACCTGAAATAATGTCTACCAGCTGATTTATAATGGAGACTTTGTTCAAGAACTACCAGTCTTCACAAATATCCGTCCAAACGTTAAACTGACGTTTCAAAGCAGTAGTATCCTCTGAGTCCAAAAAGGAAGCTCATAAATTGATCTGTTAGTATTTGAACTGCAACATTCTTGTTATGGTAATCATCATCATCATCATTGTTGTTATAATGATGATGATGATTATTGTTGTTGTTGTTGCTTTTGTATATTCATATTGTCATCATTATTATTTTTATTATGCTTCAAAAATATATTATTCCGACAATGAGGTTGACTAAGTGACAACTGGGCTAATATCATAGTCTAATACTAATAACATGGAGGGTCACTTCTGTTTTGAAAGTGTCTTGTTTGTGAGGACTAATGCTCCTAACACCGACTTAATGACCAAATTGATGAACTAATGCCTTTGTTGTATTTTTAGACTCAACAACTTTCTCTGTATCTTTATCCGTTATACCGGTAATGTTAGAAAAGTCAGTGGCATGAAGTTACTGTAAAATACTAAAGCTTTACATACAATCAATTTTGGATCATTGCTGCACATGGCCATATACCAAGGTGAAAGAAATGTGTTTTGTCATAATAATGGTTATAATAACAATATGTTTATACATTGTGCTGTCCCTATATCATTCTGACATAACATAATGAGATGCATATCTTGCAGGGCCATTTGTGTATAGAAAGAGGCTGGTATCTTAGGACGACTGCTCCTAACGGCTAGTGAATAATCACATTGATCACCTGATGTTTTTGTTCTCACTCGTAACGCACTTTCTTCTTCTGGGCTGGAGACATCCCTCTCCATCCAGACCAGAAGGGGGCAGCAGCGGCGCAGCGGCAGCCGCAGCCTCCTTGAAGCTGGTACAAGGTGCGGCAGAGAAAAACAGAGGCGACAGCATCGCTAGCTCGCGGCTAGTTCGCCTGACGTTTATTATTTCAGTCCCCGCTTCGCTCCAAAGATAACAACGTTGGATGTGTATATTTTTTCTTGAGTCCAATGTTTTAGTAGATTATTAGTTTGTCCAAAGCGTCGACGTGTGGCTCGAACAGAAGCAGGGGTCACATCCACATCTTCACCCTCAGCCGAAGCTAACGTCAGGTAGCCAATGCTCGGATAGCTAGCGGACTAGCTTTCACCACTGTGTTAACGCCAAGACCCTGATTTGACTCCCGCGCTGCAATGGCTGATGTTGACAAGCTGAACATAGACAGTATCATCCAGCGGCTTTTAGAAGGTAAGCGGACGTGGTCGGTTGTTAACATGCTGATGTGACAGGCGAGAACAGCGGCTAAAGCGCCACTGGCGCATGTTTGTCAACATTTTGTGGAATAACTAGCCACTAGCCAGCTAGCGTTATTTATTATTCAACTCTGCTAACGTCAGTTTAACATAACGTGCCTATTGGTTGGTAATGTTAATGTAATCGAAAGGACATCAATCACCCGGTCTAACACACATTTGATTACACATGCACAGACACTCACGGAATCATTGCGCAGTCAGGCGCCTCATGTAGCTCACTGTATGATCACATTTGGCCCAGCACACACTCAGCCCGGAGCTGCTGTGTACCAGGCAGTGTAAACTTAAGCTGGGCCCGTGTTCGGCTCGACAGTGTGTGTGCTGACTTTTGTTTGTTGTCCTGCTGCAGTTCGAGGAGCAAAGCCTGGCAAGAATGTGCAGCTCCAGGAGAACGAGATCCGCGGATTGTGCCTCAAGTCTAGGGAGATCTTCCTCAGTCAGCCCATTCTTCTGGAGCTTGAGGCCCCGCTCAAGATCTGTGGTATGTATGGTTTGTATGTGTGTCCGTCAGAAAATAATGGATGAAAACTGTATCTGTAATTTATAGTCATGTGAGAAGCATATCTGGTTTCCTTTCCAAATGGAGACGATTACAAATTATGACTCATAAGTCAACTTTGTGTTATTCGATATTAAGTTATCCTTGTGCTTATAGGTGACATCCACGGGCAATACTATGATCTGCTGAGGCTGTTTGAGTATGGAGGCTTCCCTCCAGAGAGCAACTACCTGTTCTTGGGCGACTACGTGGACAGGGGGAAGCAGTCTCTGGAAACCATCTGTCTTCTGCTGGCCTACAAAATTAAATACCCTGAGAACTTCTTCCTGCTGAGGGGAAACCATGAGTGTGCTTCAATCAACAGAATATATGGTTTCTATGACGAGTGTGAGTAATATTTACTTAAGTCGGTGACTAAAATGTAATGTGCCATTGACAGGATCAGAGTTTTTAATTCTTATGTTGTATAAGTGTGCTGATAAGTAAAATATATAAAAGTCGTAAAGGCGTTACACATACTAACATCGATGGAAGAAGTGTTAGTATTGTTATGAGATAACAATACTGTTATGAGATAATAATACTAATATCTGTCTGTTTTGTTGTCTTGATGTTTTAGGTAAAAGAAGGTACAACATCAAACTCTGGAAGACCTTCACAGATTGTTTTAACTGCCTCCCTATCTCCGCCATTGTTGATGAGAAGATCTTTTGCTGCCACGGGGGTGGGTTCTTTTTTTCGGGTGTTTTTTTTTTCTCCCCTCAAATTGACAATAATTCCACCGTTGTTTAGTTTCATCCACAAACTTTCACCCTTTGTCCTCAGCTGTTCTTATTTGTCCTTCAGTAATGCTGTTTTGCAGTTTTTGAGTTGACGTAGGCTTCACGCACGTGTAATGGCTGATGACCTCAATATCAGTATGTTTATTTGTACTTTCCCTGCTGTTCCATCTAGGACTGTCACCTGACCTTCAGTCCATGGAGCAGATCAGACGCATCATGCGCCCCACTGATGTGCCTGACCAGGGTCTGCTTTGCGATCTGCTCTGGTCTGATCCAGACAAGGATGTTTTGGGCTGGGGGGAGAATGACAGAGGTGTATCTTTTACCTTTGGCTCAGAGGTGGTGGCCAAGTTTCTGCATAAACATGATCTTGATCTGATCTGTCGTGCCCATCAGGTAATTGCAGTTCTCTTTTCCATGGTAAACAGCATTGTGATTATGTAACAGGGCTCTGCAATGGTGGGTCATTAGACACTGATACACTTGATTCAGGGAAAGCAGTACGTCACACATTGTGCAAAGAACTCTATACACACTGTGTACACATTGTTTCCGAGGCTGGAAGAGAGTAAAGGCTGAAAAAATAATAGACATGATTTTGTCTGGCACTAAGAACCCCTTCTGAGTTGTGTAACCTGTCTTTTCTATTCTTATCTCACCCTCAGGTCGTTGAGGATGGCTACGAATTTTTTGCAAAGAGGCAGCTTGTCACTTTGTTCTCAGCCCCCAACTATTGTGGGGAGTTTGACAATGCTGGTGCTATGATGAGCGTGGATGAGACTCTCATGTGCTCTTTCCAGGTGATGTCTCCACTTGTGCATCATTGGTCAAACATAGCATAACTGCTAATACAACATTCATTGAATAAAAAGAAAATCGATTTTGAAACTTATTTTGATCATTCAGAAATGTAATAATAATTCACAGCACATATCTCAAATATTTTTTCTTGAAATCTCACCCCCTCAACTCTGTATTCCTTTTGTAGATTCTGAAACCAGCTGAGAAGAAGAAGCCCAACGGCAGCCGTCCCGTGACTCCACCTCGCAACATGGTCACCAAGCAAGCCAAGAAATGAGGGGCCGTGTGTGGAGGCAAATCTCCGGAGTCCCACTCCTCTGTTCTGCTTTCGTCTTCTGCATTCGAAGGATTGGTAATTCTTCATGCTGCCAATACTGAAACGATATCCACTCCTACACGATGAAAGCAAATATTTTTGTTGTTTTGTCCACAGGGGTAAATTGATATGTCACCATGAAAACCTCAGGTGTTTTGCACTCCATTTTGCAGCTAGTCTTTGCCACATATGACTGTTCAATCAGGAAAATATAACAATATGGCTACTTATGCACAGGAATGCCTTGTTTGAAGCTGTGCACAATTTTTCCAGTTTGTTTCATATTTTATTTTTAGTTTGTCAACTCTTTCCTCATTGTTAACAATGGGTATTAAAGGTTATAAAAGCCCATTGGGGAAAGTCACAAACACCTGTTTACTTCGTTAAACTTTATTTACAGTTATTTTAGTCTGTGTTGTAGAACATAGACTTCACATTGCATCATCACATTTTTAAACAAGTCTTGTGCTAAATTAATGAATAAGAAAGCACTCTTGTAATGTCTAAATCTTTCTAATAAACTTTGAGTGTATTTTAGGGGGAAATTGGTATCTGGGTGTCTTTCTTGTTCCTATGCTACAATGTTTGTTTACCAAGAACCCTTTTTCTCCACAATTTTATCTTAGATCTGACAAGAAACAAACTCACTACAGGGTTCCTACGGCCATGAAAAACCTGGAAATGTCATGGAATTGTTAAATGTTTGTTTCCAGGCCTGGAAAAGTGCTTGAAAATAATTAAATCCCAAAAGTTTTGGAGAAGTGATGGAAATTTGTTATATTCATATTTTCATGTAGTTCATTTACGCTAAGTTTTAAATTATTCATATGCTTTTCAAAGAAATACACTGAAAATATAAGCAGGCATACTCATAAGACACTATGCCAGGGAAGTGTAGATTTAACCATGCTTGGCTACAAATGGAAAAGTACATGCCACGGGTAACATGGCAGAAATTAAAAAATATATCTTCTTTTTCAAGTAAATGAAAAGAAATTACAACACTAATGGATATAAAACTGTAGAAGTAATAACTTGTAACAGATATTCTGTTACAAAATATATAATATAATCACAGTGGACTGCACATCTAAGTTTCCCAAGACCCCTCCATGTCAGAGGGGGCTCTTGCATCAGACAGAATGTATTCTGCAAAGTACAATTCACACTGTTAAATAGGTGAATTATCCCAGAAATGTTATTTGTATTATTTTTCTGGAATGACCGGTTTTCTTTTATTATTCATATAACACACAAGCTCATTCTCACGTCCTGTTTTCCCCTCTGTTTGAAACTGTGCGTTTTCTTTTCATTAGTTTCCACCCGTGACACCTCTCAGCACATGGTTTTATAAGCTGTGAATAAGATGCGACTGAATAGTGTTACGTCCTTATAAGGAGCGTGGGTTGCGTAATGTCGTGTCGTCACAGCGGTCACAAGACCCATCAGAGAGAGAGAGTGTCAGCGGAGGTGAGGGGAGGACGGCTGTGTGTATGTCCCAGAGGCTGAGCAGGCAGCGTGGCTATGGACAACCAGCACCTACTGCTCTTCTGGAGCGGACCGGGCGACTGTTTCCTCTGAGACTCTCGGCTTTAGTGTGACGCTCCCCCGCGTCTCGTGTTTACTCCACCCGGGGGGAAGAAGGCTCGTTGTCTCGGTGCGTGGCGGCTGCTGCCGGCGGCTGTGTCTCCGTGTGTAGCGCATCCTCCAGCCTAGGTTAGCGGGTTAGCTCGGTACAAAAACACTGCGCTCCCCGTCGACGCTGAGCTAGCAGGGGCTGATCGCTAGCTAGCTCGGCGGTGTGCTGGTGCGCCCAGGGGGATGTTGTCCGTGCTGTCGTACGGGAGACTGGTGGCCCGAGCTGTCCTCGGCGGACTCTCTCAGACGGACAGCCGCGACTACAGCCTGGTGACGGCGAGCTGCGGCTTTGGGAAGGACTTCCGGAAAGGCATCCTGAAGAAAGGCATGTGCTACGGGGACGACGCGTGCTTCATCGCCCGACACAGATCCGCAGATGTTCTTGGTGAGTTGTCTTTGTTTAGTTTCGCTGTGGAGACATCAGCCAGGCATCTCTCTGTGTTCAGTCTGTGGCGGAGGGGACAGGTCAAGGGTCACCGCCTCCAGCCCAGCTCATGTGCAGAGTTTGGGATTTAAATGTATTCCTAATTATGTGTTCATGTGGGTGTTTAGAATCGCTTGAAACACAAGATTTACTGCGGTTTCTTGACCATAGTACATTGTTAATGTCTACATGTTATTGATCTTGACATGTGAGTGCGATTTGTGTCCAATCATTTAGTGTGGCCCTTGAAAGATCATATCAACTTCAAATGGGCTTGATAGGAACAATGACCCGCAGCCCTATGTTACCTAAAGGCAACAAACTTTGCTTTATTTGTTGTTGTCCCTTATCTTTTGAACATTTTGGAGATGCACAGCAAATTTCACTGCACAAACAACAATGACACATTCTATTCTCTACTGCTAACATCACTGCACAGTTGTTGTACAGTATTGATCACCTCCATCACATAGACCCTTGTAGTAATCAAACTTGACCCTGAACATCTGAGCTCATTCCTCACACCAAAGGTTTTCAGTAAACAACAACTAAGCGAGGCCTTAAAGTCTGCAGCATTGAAGGTTGAACTAAGATTAATCCACAGAAGCCTTTAATCTCACATAAACAACCTGCTATTTAATATCTCTGCTAATCTATTTTACATTTCTGCACACTGAGTTAATCAAGACTCGCGAGGTAATATGAAAACAAGGGGATTGTTTACATCAGGTGGTTTCTCCATGTTTTTTTGGAGGGTGGATTAGTTGCAGAGTTGCGTGTGTGCTCTACTGGCAGCCCTGGCTCTCTGCTACATTCTGCCACAGAGGAGACGCAGTGGGCCATCCTTGTATGGTCAGCGAGGCAGATGCTGGCGTCCCGCGAGTAATGAGACTAAAGTTTCCTTTCTAGGCAAATCTTGGACCCGGCCACAGGCTCCTCTGGGAACACGTGAGCCTATTAGCTTTCAAATCAGACAATTAAAGAACATACTTCTGTAGAAAAATGAGACGAGGGGTTCAATTATGAAATTTCTGCTTTTAGCTGAGGGTGCAGAGTTGAATGTTTCAGGAGAGGGTGAGAGATAATGGTATTTGTTGGCCTGAATCGCAACAAAGGTCAAGTGGTTTCTAATTACTTGAAAAAGACCTCCTGCATTTTTAATTATCCCCTGTAAATGACCAGTGGGACTTTATATAGCATAACCAGAATTAACTGAAAGCACTACAGGTCAAGACCCTGCTCACAGATGCAGGTGGTTTCACTCAGTCTGTGTCAGCTGCTAATTTTAAGAAAGAGTTTTTTGCGTACTGTGTTTCCCTTCGCACGCCTGTGAAAGTTTCTGTTGTTTTTCTGTGTTGTGCAGCTGCGTGGGATCCTTCTTGTGTCTCTCATGTCAAACTTGTCTGAGGAATGTCAACAACGGTTACTCTAGTAATCTCTCATTTCATTCTCATTTTCACTTTTCACTTCACTTTACTGTCCCAGGCACAGGGAACATTTGGTTCCCTGTGCTGTCACAACATTCACATTGTGTAAAATATATGATAGAATGATGGAAGCTGGGTTTTTAAAAGTAAATATAGAGGAAGAAAATATTAGTGGCTGTCATTTAATCAACACGTTTCTGTGTTATGATTTTTTTTTTTAAGGTGTGGCAGATGGGGTAGGTGGCTGGCGAGACTACGGCGTGGACCCGTCCCAGTTTTCGGGTACGCTGATGAAGACATGCGAGAGGCTGGTGAAGGAAGGTCGCTTCGTTCCCACCAACCCCGTGGGAATCCTCACGAGCAGCTACTACGAGCTGCTGCAGAACAAAGTGCCGCTGCTGGGTGAGTGAACAAAGTTTGGAGTCCACTTATATTAGTTTTAAAACACATTAAAGTTGGGAGGACTGAAATACTCAATGTTTCTGAGAATAGATCCTATAAGTATGATCTGGTACATGTTCACTATCTTGTACCTCAACACAGTTTCCAAGGCTTCTCAAGTCTCATTTTCTGAAGCATTCGCTTTAGACATGTTTTCAATTGACCGCAAAATCCTTGTCTCCCCCCCCTAGTACCGTTCACCTGGTTTAAATGCTCACTAAACTCGTGTAGAGCCTCCTGAGCCATGCACTCTGCTGGAAAGTGTATGCCAACCTATGCCTGCGTATGAAACCGTGCATTTTCCTTGCGGATTGGGTCGGAGTTCACTACTTAGAGTTGGGTTGTTTGTTTCCGCCTGTTCAGATTAGAGGTGGTTGGATGGAGATTTTTGCTACATGACTCAGAGAACAGCCAGTTCCGATTAAGAAATCCTGGGAATGTCCCAAGTCCCTGCCTGCCCCGTGCAGTTCACTTCCATGATCCCTTTCCTCCTTTGCACCACTTCCCGACAAAGATGCATGCACAAACACGAAGCATCAACTGAAGGAGTGTTTATACTACCAGCGCTCTGTCCTGGTAAGTTTTCAGTACTTTTCCACCCCGTTATCACATGTGCATCAGGACAAACAACACTGCATTGTGCTGCTAACTTCACAGCCGAGGGAACGTTCTTGAGGCTGGCGGCGTGTGTAATTGTGCTGAGGGGAAACAGAGGAGACGGGAGAGTGAGTCACCGTGCGTGAGAGGTTTTGAAGGTCGCTCCAAGAGAGCATATTTCGGAGTGCCAGATGAATCAGCAGCAGGGTGTGGCAGCACGCTGTCCTCCCGCTCCACCAGCTCATATTTCCTCTTCACCATCTCCCAGATGGTGGAACTCCCAAAAACAGATACAAACTGCTAGTTTGTGTATTCAGCTAACTTCAGTCGTCAGTCTCCCTAATGCATCTCTCTGAGGATCTGTAGAAAGTCAACAAGAGGAAAAGTTTGGGTTTATTTGTCTTTAGCTTTTTTCCTTTTTTTCATTTCATGAAAGGATAGACTTGAAATGTTCTGGAGGTATTGTAGTCTTTATTGATGGGACAAAAAAGAGCTCTGCACAGCTCACTGTCAGAGAGTCGAATAAAGTCAGCGCGAGAGATCGGTTCAGAGTTACTGGAATGAACAATTTGTATTAAGCGGCTTTTGATACTACCTGAAAGAGATGGTTTATGTTATGGTGACACTTTTACTATGACACTTGGATGAAAAATGTTATTAGTAACACTTCCTTTTCCTCAAAGTAAAAACCCCTCGACTCGCACATAGACATTTTACTGACGCAACTTTTGTTTGATCATTGGTGCAGCAGTCAAACGTGATTTGTCCATCCTGACTGGTTCCTGAACTGTACAAGGAGATGCATGTTATAGAAACCTGGCTTGGTTGTGGTCTGCAGTTAGTGCATGATAGTACTGGTAATCCCATCTGTTCTCATTTCAAAATGACATACAGTCATACAGTTTCCCAGTGCTTTAAGATTTCTCATTTCTGTTTTTCAGTTGTTACAATCATCTGTATCCTGCCAATGATCTACTGATGAGGATTACAGCCTATTGGCATTTTAGTAGATTTCAAACTTTTGCATTGAAATAGAAAAGTAATTAGTGTCTCTGCTTGATGTCTGCAGGTAGTAGCACAGCCTGCATCGTGGTTTTGGACAGACAGAGCCACCAGCTGCACACAGCCAACCTGGGAGACTCAGGCTTCCTGGTGGTGCGGGGAGGGGAGGTGGTCCACCGTTCAGACGAGCAGCAGCACTACTTCAACACGCCCTTCCAGCTGTCCATCGCTCCCCCCGGGGCAGAGGGAGCCGTCCTCAGTGACAGGTGAGACACCCGACAGGGGGAACTACCCTGCATCTGCTATAGTCACAACTTAACTGAACTTGGTCCATTGATCCGTTCTCAGACATGAACTCTTGAGAATGTTCATTGAGGTCTGTTTTACTGTTGGCCGACGCAAACACTCGGGAGATTATCCAGATTTCAATGCATGTCTGAGAGCAGCTTTGGGGTCAGCAGATGCAGAAGGAGCGCATGTACTGAATAGTTAATTGAACAGTGGATGGACAATGTATATGCATTCAGCACAGCAGATGTGACAAAGCCCAACCTATAACAACACACATCACGTGCACACAAAGACAAAGGCTCTTAGCTGCAGTAAACTGCCTTTCAGAACATTGAGTCCCTCGCATGCAGCAGTGTGTAGTGAAAGTAGCGACACTGCTGTACTGTGTTGAGCTGAGAGTAGCAGTGTGTCAGGGGGCCACGTGCTGCGGCGTCTCGATAGCGTGGCATGCCAAGCGGCAGCAGTAGCGGTCAGCAGGGCGGCTGCTGGATGTTTGCCAAGCTTTCCCTCTCACCCTGGTCAAAGTCTGTGTGGCCTCATGGGTCGAGTGAAGTGGCTGCAGCCAATCCTGCACCAGCGCCCACACCTTTTCATCACTCTGTCACTAATTCAGGTTAACTATTCTGAGCCTGACAGAAGATGAACGAGAACTTAGTGTCGAGCGTTGATTTGATTTCTTGTAAATGGCCCCAGTTTAGTTTCAGCTGACGCACAATGAGTTCCAATGGCTGTTGTGGATTTAATTAGATTCTTTTTCATTTTTATGCTTTAGTCATTTAGTTGAAGGATTTAGCGCAAGAGCAGATTAAGCTTTCAGACTGAGATCACTATCAGGGCAGCCAAAAGAAGAATCCAGGGGTCAAAACCAAAGTGCATCCGTGTCCTTCCTGCGATAGAGGGAGGATGTTGATGTCACAGAGGGAGCCTCTGACAACATGCTAATGAAAAAGAGATGTGTTTTCAAGCTCAACATGCAAATGTTTAAGTTGTCCTGCAGTATTGTTGTGAAATGTATTTACGTTGTTTGGTCAGAGAGTAAACAACCTTCTTGTTAGGACTGGAAATCAGACATCACTGCAGCACTGTGTTTTGAATTATCAGGCAAAAAAAAAGAAAAATGATAAATACTGAGTAACATGAGTAAGACTAAAACACAGCTTGGTTTCTAACTCCATCCAAACCAGATGTCCGATCTCTCAGTGTAATTATCTGTGTTTTTAGATCATTAGAGTCACAAGATACTATAGCTCAGTGACAGGTTTAACAATGGGTGACAAATTCAGACATGGCAGCTAATTCAGTCCTTTTACAACTGCTCATAAAATGTATAAACTAAAAAGGGATATTCTCCATCTTGTCCTATGTTCCAAAATTATAAACAGATTCTGCATGTGAATATGTAGAATCTGTAGGCTTCAGGTTTCTGTTTCTAGTTTGACCAATCACAGTACACTAAGAGCCCCAAAATATTGGGTTCCCCTATTGTGTGAGCACTAGTCTTGTTCTAGTCTTTTGTTTCAGTTTTACCAGAGTCCCAGGCCAGGCTGTTTCTAGGAGCTGTGGCTCCATGTGTCTTGATGCAATTTGATGACAGTTTGTACTGAATGATATTCGTGACTGATGAGGGGCTGTGCAGCAGGGCCAGGGCTTTTTCCAAGAAGAAAACTTGACACTGGCAGACTAACTTGGTTCCTGCCTCCATATGTTTGTTGCTCCCCTCCTCATAATGGACGATAGCACCTTTTATTGGACCTGGGTGTTCTTTCCACAACCGTCATGTGATGATTCCTGAATTAATCCTCATTCAGCATGTGATTAGGTTTCCATAGCGAAAGTGGAATATCTGCAGCAGGTGGGAGTCCAGCCTGTCTGTGTCGGTACATTCTCCTGTGGGGTAGAGTAACCTGCTGTAATCAGTGAGCATTCCTTCAGAATAAGATAGGCTGGGTCAGAGGCTCGTGTTACTCTACCAAGTCCAACAGGACCGATTTCCTGGGAGAACATTTCCAATTTAATAACACTGTTACCAATATTAGAGCATTGCATGTGATCTCAGCCTGACTCTATTGTGTCATTGCGTTTAGCCCTGACGCTGCCGACAGCTCCTCCTTCGATGTCCAGCTCGGCGACATCATCCTCACCGCCACCGATGGGCTCTTCGACAACATGCCTGACTACATGATCCTGCAGGAGCTGAAGAAGCTCAAGGCAAGTCCCAAACAGGTTTGCAGGTGGGAGTGGAATCAAAAATATGTCTGGAATACAAACATCACGCCTGCTTTGTTTTTACTGCTCCTCAGAACTCAAATTACGAGAGCATCCAGCAGACGGCCCGCAGCATTGCAGAGCAGGCCCATGTTCTGGCATATGACCCCAACTACATGTCGCCTTTCGCACAGTTTGCCTGTGACAATGGACTGAATGTAAGAGGTGAGTGTCTCAGGTCCAGGTGAAGCTAATTGACACTGATACTTGTTTTTGATTTGGATTTTTTATTTAATCTTTATTTATTCAGGCAGTCAAAGATTTTTGTCTTTTTCAAGAGACCTGAGAACAGGAGACAATCACAATCAGCATATTGATACAACAAAGAGTTGTTTAATAGAAGCAACAAGGACTTAATTAAAACTATTTTATCATGAAAAACATCAGATAGCAAAGATCAAATCACCATTATTCCATTCAAAAGGTGCATAATACCTGAACCCTGTTCTGCCAACATTAATGCAAGAGTAGGCAATGTAGTTACTGGATTGTGACCTAGTGCTCTTCAAAATGTCATGAATTGAGTGGAAAATATCACATAACATGAATAGTTTTTAGTTTTGAAACGTATGCATATGACGAGCCCCTTCCTAACAGCACGCTGCTTTTTATTGTCCAGGAGGAAAGCCGGATGACATCACGGTGCTGCTGTCCATAGTGGCAGAGTACACTGACTAGACTCTGCATGGAGCTGTGACGGGGCCGTCTGCCTTGGCAGGTGATGAACTACTTTGATTCCTGCAGGTCAGGATGAAGGACTAACGTCAGATGCTTTCCTCAACCTCTGCTGGTACAGCTCTGCCTCAACTCCTAACTGGCAACCCCCCACCCTCTAAAGAGAGTGTGAAGGAAAAACCCTCCTACACACCAACTGCAGTGTGCTGCTGTACATCACAGAGCTGCTGCATAAAGAGGAGCAGAAGCAGGACATATCCTCTTGGCCCGGCTGCAGCGTTGGCATCTTTGCAGTGCTCCAGTGCTCAGTGGATAATCCCATTGGCCGAGATAAGTAGACGTTAGGCATGTGGAAGATGAGGATCCTGTCTGACGAGGATAACTTTTCTCTGGGCAGGGAGGCAGTGGAGATTCAGTGGAGGTTGCAGACTGTTGGAGCAGTTCCCACACACTGGGCTTTGACACCAGTAGTGTCAAAAAATTGAAATGCACAGGAAACGGCAGCATTAGGGCTCAATAAATGGGAAGACTTGTGCAAGTGGCTGTTCATCAAAGGGCCTGGAACCTTTGCATGTGTGTGCAGGGAGCATATGTTAGATAATAGTATAGGACTTATGTGCTGTTATGGGATGTTTTGTAAAAGTATGCAAAAAAGTAGTGTATGTGACGTTTCTACATGTGTGGTTAGTTGGGGCAGGTTGATCCAATGAGATTTCATTAAAAAGATCAGCAGCTGCCTTTTCCAGACCAGTGAGTTCACGACTTGCATACATTTTGATATTTCATGGGAATGATATTTCTTTGTTGACGAATCTGTGGAGATATATTGGGTCAAACTGATGCCCTCCCTTTAATATCCCAGCTGCTGTTGCTGAAGTCTTTGCTGTGATGACATGTAATGTGTGTGTGAATGTTTTCTGGTTGAATGTACTTGTGTGTATGAAGGATGTGAAGGCTACAGACTTCTCCATATCCACTGGGCTTAATTGGTCTTGCAGCCTTAAAACGCACAAGCTTGAAAAGCATATCTGAAAAATGGCTCCATATAGCGGACGTGGTCATGTGACCTAATGTATTTTTGTAACCTGTTCGTTCAGTGGGGTTGTTGAAATGTTCGGACTGATCACCACATTGCAGTAGCTTTAGAAACTTGTTCACAATCAGTGTGGTCCCCTCTTCTCTCTCCTCTCTGCTGTAGAGCTCCAGCGGCACATTCATAACGTCAGGTCACTGCAGGTTTTAAGTGAAAAATGTTCATAGTGTTTCCATTACATCACCACAGATTTGCATTCTGCATCTCCTACACTTCTTACCCACAGTTAAAAAACATTTCTTTAGAAAATCCATATTTATTCTTAATGTTCTGATGATAATGTGCCTTGTATCAGGTGTCTGTGATATTGGCAGAAATGTCCGTAATTCTTTGAAATGCCCGACCCTGTGTCAGGTACAGAGCCTGAAACTGTCAAAGTAACAATAAGAGACCAAACAGCTTTTCCCATCATGCCCTTATGTCTTTACACTGGGCGTTTTCATCTACAGCAACAATCATCATTCGTTTTTCTCTTGAAATCTGCCGCTCTGTCTGCACTCGGTCCGGAGCTTAGGAATAGTGATAAAGCCATTCTCCCCTGCTTAGAAAATCCTCCACATCACTGTTTACAATCTGCACAGTCAAAAGAGCTGTTTCCTGGCTGAGTCTCACGTGTTCACACCGGGAGACGGCAGATTCAGACGTCTCTGTGAGATGAGGCTGACGGACAAGAAAGAGCTGATTTGGACAGAGGGAGCAGCTAACGCTTAAAATGTGAGTTTGAACTGTTAAAGCACTGAAGACAATCTAAGTAGCCTTAATGATTTTATAGAGCAATTCTCCCAGTCAGATCTGGTGGTTCCTGCTCCCTGACTCTTCCCTGTCGTCTCCCTTCCACCACATCTCTCTGCTTTGTTACTACTACCACAGCATGGACCCCACTGTATCCAGATCTGTTCTCTGTGAAGAAGCATTTTCAGATCTGTACAATATATGAATAAAGGCTATAGTATTTATTATACTGTTGTGTTTGGTGTCTTTCATGTCAGCGTCAACAGGCTGTCCGGTGCATGAGTATTGCGGAGTACATCAAAGAAGTATTTTTTCACAGGCTCAGATTACATGCCTCTAAGGCTGAATTTTCCCATCATCCCATCTGTCCCATATAACTCTTCATAGTGTGTATTTCACTGAAGTCAGCCCAGTATAAGATCAATGTTAATAAGGTGTGTGTACTGTGTGTGTACTCCAACAAGCCTCAGGCAGTCAACAGACAGGTGTGGCATCTTCACACACTGGTTATGTTTTCACAGACGATACTTAATTGTTATGACTCATGTATTTTACACAATGAAGCAGACAAAACAAATTAGTTGATATACACTTATTACAAATAATCATCGTAAAAAGATTCTGTCATATCCAACTGGACATTTTGGGGAACCTGAACACTGAATATAATTGAAACATTTAAGCTAAGAACAAAACGCCTTCAACCATTGTATATGTATTATTTGGATATATTAATATAGTTGAGCATAACTTCTGACTACAGTTGAATTGTAGGGTCTACTTTTAGGTCGAGATGAGGAGGTTCACATTCCTTCACTCTCTTTTCACAGTGAAGGGCTTCTTGTATAGTCTCTCTCCAACTCGTCTTCTGTGTCACTGTAACAAGCCAGAACAGGCAGACTGACATCACAGCCATCGTCGTCCTGCTCTGACGCTACAGCCCTGAACAGCAGGGAGCAGATCTACAGAGGAAAACAGATGACACATGTTATTTTAGCAGTATTCTATTATTTTAGGACTCCATTGCCTTACTTTTCCATTTTTTATGAATAAAGTTTTCAAAGAAAAATCCAAAGATGACTAAAGGAAAATACGAGTGCTTGGGTCACTAGAAACTGGTCTGAGAAGATAATATTCATGTTGATGGGCCAACAAAATCTTAATATTGCCAGAGCAAAACATTCAGAACATTAACAGGTGTCAGATATAAGATCTATAGTAAGCAGTTTGGTCAAGAAAAGAAAACCACAATTTTGTGTTTGTCTCTGATTCCAACAAAATGCTTCACGTCATAAGATAGATCTCTCACATACTGTAAGCCTGCTCATCTTGGTCAGTAGTGAGGTATCATGGGTATACTTCCCAGTAGAGGTCAAGAAAACACTCCACAGTCCCACGCAACCTGACAACACTGTATAACATCAAGGGTATAGGGACCACTTCGATTCCCAGTGAAAACAAAGAGGTAACTGGAAGCCTTTGTTACCATGGTAGACACAGGAGTTGCCTCTTCGGGTACGTCTAGTCCATGAGGATCGTCAGCTGAAGACAGAAGGTCCCTGAGAGCAGGTGGGTTGATAGGGCTGCCCTGACTGGATGGGATCAGCTCCATCACAGCAGGAACATTCTGTGACTCCCTGCTGTTTCCCTCATGAGACACCACAGGTAGAGCAGCAACATCTGCACATCTGAGAACACACACACACACACATAATGTCTGTGGCAAGAGGTAATGATAGGTTCCTGAGCAGAGGAGAAATAGTCATAACACTGTGCAAGGTAAAGACGGCTCTGTTCCTCTATAGACTTTCCAGTGAACACAACGCAGTGAGTCTCAATGGAATTTGATCCTGAGGATGTGGATTATCACTGAGCTTGGTGAGGAGTTGTGAAATGAGGTTTATAAAGGCACGACTGATGGAGGAAGAGCAGATGGTGGTAATACAATTAACTGAAAATAAGAGGCAATGAAAAGAGGAGAAGAAATTTCACAAGACGCTGACAAACATGATTGTTAACAACTTCAACCAAAAATGTGTGTTTGATTTAAATACATATTCAACTGTGTTCTTCTAAATTATGAAAGTATGTTTTGTTTTCACATTTTAGTATCTGTATGAGGAGTTGAGTAATATTTTGATAATAGAATTGTCAAATAGAGTGACTAGGAGGATGAATCTCTACCGATTTGAGTATCGCTATTAACATTGTGTGATGATGAATATTTACTTTCATTAAGACCTTCGTGAAAAGAGCGTATAGTTCTCAGCATGTAGTCATCAACTGATCCTGAAAGTGCATGCCTAGCGCTCGCTATGAGCAAACATAATAAACCACCTCTGTGCATGTAACCACCCTACATGTCATCAACCTCACAGAGGCAACCAGACCAGAGGTTTGAAGAGGAACACAACAGGAAGAGGTAAAAAGTACGTGCAGTTTTAAACGTCTCCAGACTGTCTCTGGCTTCATACTTAACAAGGCCCTGAGAAAGAAGGTGGGAATGGGTGGTCCCAAGCATGACCTGAACAACAAGAAAACAATGCATTTGTTCCAAAACAGCCTTAATGACTCATGGCAAAACATAATGGAGGAAAGGAGTGCAGGTGAAAGACAGGAGCACTGAAACGCTGCCTGTGTTGTCACACCTGCTCATCAGGTCAGTGATGTCCCTGCAGTGTCCCAGCATTGCACACAAGCAGAGCAAACTACAAATGACCCAGATGTTCAGCAGGACATTGGGGATTGGGGTGACCAGATCCACCCAGAGTGCAACGGTACAGGGGCTGAGAGAGGGTTAGCAGAGCAGGACAGTGACGTTGGCAGAACAGCCAACCAGGCTAGCATAACGGAGATGAGGGGATTACAGAACGTCAACCAGACAGGCTTCTAACCCCACACGTCCTGGGCTTGCCCTATTTATGTCTGTCACAGACACAAGGCTGACTGAGGAAACACTATGCCCTCTTAGGAAGCTAAAAGCAGCCAGTGAGGGCAAACTGCCTCAGCTGGAGCCAGGAGAGAGGCTCAGGTAGAGCCCCTGTGGGAGGATTGGATTCTGCTCTCTAATAGATCTGAGAAAGTCGGCCTGCACAGACTTCAGTGGTGACAAGGACGATAATCTGGTGAAAATGACAATCAAATAAATCTTTCCCTCATCTGTGCCACTGTGCTGAGGGTATAGCAGTTCACAGTTATTACAGAGAGGATTAAAAGCATGTGGCTAGAGATGATAGTGTTAGTTACCTGGGTGAGGTGGGGGCCGGGGGGCTGACAGGCTGTGAGGGGCCCATGTTTTCAGAGTCCATCAGAGTAGCCAGCAGTACAGTGGCCTCTAGGACCATGTCCTCCATGGAGAAACACACAGGCCTGCAAAGCACATTAATAATACACTGACGTATCTCTGACTGAAGCAGAAACCTTTTAAATCCAACTATATCCAATCACCAGTATCATTCACGGTTTTACCAGCCACCAGCAAATCTCTGTATAAGTGGTCACTCAGAGAAAGGACTGGTAATATAATTAGACTCATCTGCCACAGTTGAAATTTAAAATGCCATGAATTTTGAGGTTGTCTGGTGTTAATTACGCACTTGAGTGCCACACACTGACGTTGGCCTCTGTAATTTGAGATACAAATGCCACTCAAGTTATTCACGATGGCAGAAAGGCACTTACTTCCCTGCAGCAGCAAAGTGGACGGACACTGGGAGGCAATGTGACTCCGCAAAGGACAGAAAACCCTGGAACAACAAAATGGTAGAAGTTCCCTGGCATGAAACAAGGATGTGATTGTCACCAATGTAACATTTTAACAGTTGGTCATCTTCAAGCAGTGATGTGACTTGTTTACAATGATCAGGCTAAAGAAAAATACTAAAGATTGAATAAATTGAAGGCGACTAAAATTCAAAGCCTGGTATGTAATCCATTCAAACCCGATTTACCAAAACCGAGACTCCTCTGAAGGCTAATGAGGACCCGCACAGCAGGACGTCCAAGAGACATTCCAAGACGTTAGGGACAAGAGCTGAGGGTGTTAACGCAGGTCATGAACTGGACTAACTCAAATGCTGTTTATCCAAGTTTCCAAATGACCAACCAAGCTCTTTTTCCTTTGTTTTCTAAACTGGCACAGAAAACATTTGGACACTGCAACAGACTTTGAATTAATTAGAACGCCACTCTGTAAATTACATTATGTTTCTCCAACATGACATGTTTTGGCCACGATATAAATAGTTTAAGACTGATTTAAGTTGAACCAGCCCGGTTACACGTTTCATTGTGAAGTAGCCATTTGTAGCTTTTAGTTTCTAGAACCTGTGAGTTCAATTACTTTTTCCATGATGTGGGTTAACATGCGTCACTTAGGTCACAGTATCTTTGCTGTAAAGATGAGTCACATGGCTGAGGGGAAAAGTTCGCATGAAAATGATATATGCAGACACTGCCACAGAGGCCTTTTGACACTTGAGTATCAGGAGAAATGAGACCTGTTAGACATGAAATGCTCCTGGTTCGATAGTCACACACACACACATACACACATACAAGGATACACACACACGTCATTTTTTCATGTGACAGGATAATGGGAGCATCCAAAAATAACCCTGTTACCCTCAACTCCTTCAGACAGAAGGTTATGTCTGAGTCCGCTCCGACCTGGAAGGAGTCAAACTCATCAGGGTGTAAGGACATCTCAGTGTACATCGTCTTCATGTGATCTGTCACAGGGGAGCATCCGAGGCAAAAAAATATAATTTGTTTGTTTGAATAATATGATATTTGCACTACAATTAAACTTGTCAATCTCAAAACTGGTGCAACACCAGTTTTATCTTGGGCCTGAGCCAAATCCGAGTGAAACATCAGCTCACCGTTTCCCGCCTCCTGGTAGTTTCTCAGGGTGAATCTCAGAGGAGTGGCAGACAAGGTGATTTCCTCCAGGGACACTGGGAAATGCAGCACCATATCACTGAGAAGTCTGCAGAGGTAGAGAGCAGAACAAAAGCTCTCAGAATCAAACTCGGAGAAAGATCAAACAGGATCTACTGATTGAGGATGGTTTTCCAAAGACTAAACGCTATTAATGTGACGAGGTATTACTGTTTATGTCCTTGTTAGTCTGGTTGATTAAACTGGACTGCACTGAACAGAAGGTGCATGTTTTAGGGGATTCATCTGTCGGCCGTCAGTAAAAAACATCCTCTCTCTGCCTAGACTGGACTGCTGCATCAAACTGATTCGCACCATACATATTATTAATAACACAGTAACTCTATTTGATTTTTTACTTGATTAAAGATGGATTTTTATAATTTATAAGTCAAAACTATTTGTGATCGCGGAAAGGACATGGGACTTCTCAGTGTTACCTAAAAAAACCACTGCACCTTTGAAAACATGGGAAATGGGTTTGGGCACTTCCTTTCAACAGCGTGATTGGGATGAAATGATTGGTGTTACTAAAGAGATCTCTAGAGACATCAGAATGAGCTTAATACAATTTAAATACCATCCACTGATACAACTAGTGCCCTAGCAGGTTATTCAGACTACAGCTATATGTTGGAGATGAAATAATACCTTATGCATTATGGCCATGCCCAAAGAGCCGTTTGGTCAAGTATATCACAGAGATGCAGGAATAGATTATAAACTGTCGAGACAAGTATCAGGATATGCAAACGAGGAAATGGAAAAGTTGCAGAAGGCCCATTAATTCAGCAGAGGGTTTTCAGAGCTGGGTGGGGTGATGGCTTTTGAAAGTATATAATATTGACTGATAAGCCAGGTTGAAAAAATACATAAATGGAGAATGTTGGTACGATTCCCCTCAATACAGGGGCCTGAATGAAGACAAGCCTTTTATTTGTATGTGCTGTTATCAATTGCAAATATAACCCTCTGAGCTGTTGGCAGTTTGAATGAATATCCAAATGAATGTGAAGGAATGGATGTGACGACAGACTTGAACCCATAGACCCTATTTGAATGTTTATTCTGTCAGGACTACAATTTCCATGTGACAGTGGTACAGTGGACATTGGACAGATCTACTGGACATCTTATATTTTCACACTGATGTCCTCATTATCAGTCAGACAAAAGATTTTCTTGTATATTTTGGTTTTTTAGGGTGAGTATGGAGATTATCTATTTGCTGCTGATATTAAATTTCTACTCTGTGTGATGCTGATTCGGAAATTGTCGTGAAAATATGAAAAGTGAAAAAGGGTCCTATTAAATGGGATGTGGCTTTGTAGTTTATGTGAAGGGCTGGTAACAGGAAGTGCAGGTTCCAACTTGATAACAGTGAGGTGCTAACCTGGCAGGGGCCTTCAGCACATTGGGGCAGAGGTGTGAGGCGAACTTCGCCTGCAGAGCCTCACTCTCCTGGAAGCGGAGGCTGTAAGTCTTGGTGATGCCTGTCACAAAGGCAGACACATTTGCAGCACACTGCCATCAAGTGTTGACAGTATGTAATACAGTGTCCGCAGCATCGTGTCAGTGTGAATAGAGGTCATTTAACAAATTTTGCATTTCAAGGAAACTGTTTCTTGATAGGCAATGAGGTCTGAATAAATTCTCTCTCTCTCTCCCCCCCCCCCCCCCCCCCCCCACACACCCACGGATATCTGAAGGTACAAAATGTAGTGTTACGTACCATGTTTGCAGAAAAACTGGATTACCACTCGGTCAGTGGGAGTGCTGATTGTTATCTGACATCGTTCCACATTACGCTCAATGGCAGTCAGACACCGGAAAAGAGGTAGCACTGACTTGAAAACAAAAGTATAGAGATATTAGATAAGATGATCATCGCTGTTTTAACACTGTGGTAACACACTTTTTTGAAGAACCATATCACATCATCATATGACATAACATGTTCAGTTCTGGTTTTGTTAGACCTCCCCTACTGACTGCATACCTTAATGACCAGTTTGCATTTGATGGTTTCACGGGCCGGCTCTGAGCCAGATCCCAGGCTGTAGTGTTGGAAGAACATTGGCGAGAAAAGGAAGCAGGCATATGCAGAGTGAGCGGCGTTCACTGATCTCAGAGCCAACTGTGGGACAGAGAGGTTCAAAGTAGGTGTTCGGTAATCTGAGAGGGAGAAGGGAGGTGGCAGTCACCCAACAAATAGAAGCCTGGTGTCTAACATCCATCTTGTTTCGAACAGAAGGGAAGGGGAGAAGGTAAAACCTTCTTCCTGTCAGGGTTTAAGAATACTTCCAGTAACAGTTGCTGCTGCTCACCCCTTTAACCATAGGATCCAACCACAGATCTTCTCCAATCCGTGACAGGGCCTGAACAGCTTTTCCAAAAACTGCAACACAACAAGGTGTCACCACTGTTGTCATTGTAAGTTATTACGGTAGATTAACAAGTTCATTACAAATTAGTAGTTTTTTTTCCAGAAGAAATACACACACAAGTGCGTGCGCACACACACAGTTTGACCATAGTTACTACTTTCCTAACCCATACCCTAACCTTAACCCTAACCTCAACCTAAACTTAACCTTAACCTTAACCTTACCTTAACCCAAACCCAAACCATAACCTAAATGTAACCTCAACCTTAACCTGAACATGAACACACAGATACACACTAGCAACTATTTAGATAGCATAACTACTAAGAAGCTAATTTAAGCTACATTAGCTGAGCTAGCATTGCCTTCAATCTTTAAAAATGCTTCAGAAACCTTATTAGCTGCCACAATTCATTTACAAGTTAATAATTCACGTTAACATTTGTCATACTGAATTTCACACTGTCATATTATGATAGTCTTGGTTATTTCTACCTTTTACACCATTTCCCTCAAGGACACACTTCATACTTGCTGTAAATCAACCAGGAGCTCAGAGAGCAGATGCTAACAAGCTGTTATGATAAATAGCTTAGCTGAAGCAAATACATTCATATTGACATGAGGCTAGTTTAGCCTGTAGAGGCTCAGTCACATATAGAAATGTAATAATGTATTAACCTTAAGCTTTATTTACTGTTTTATTTGACAGTGACCGTCAACAATGTTCAGCACCAGATAGCATAAAGCTAGTAGGATATGTTATAGTAAAACTGTACAGAAGAAGTTATTAAACGAGCTAACTAGTAGTAGGTAGCGCAATAAAATATTATATGTAAAGGTTTAGAATCACTACATAAAAATAAATAACGTAGCAACATTAATTCATGAAATATTGCTTCCTCTAGTGAAAACTACATCATTCTTCATTTCCATTTTTAAGAACTCAGTGACAGTAGAATATCCAATTACACAATCCAATATTTATTATTGTGTTATGGATGATAGCATGTTAAAGAATAACAATAACAATAACAATTTTAAAGACAACTACAACTAAACAACCCACAAACAGAAGTAGGACTGTGAAGGCAGCAGCTTCTAATATGTGGAGTGTGTTGTATGAAACCACGCCTGCACACCATTCTTTGTAAGGAGGACATTATGAATTCATATTTTAAAAACTGTGCAACCAGACAGGCGTGTTGGTACAAAGATCAACATGAACCCTCATCATATAAGGTCCTTAAAGCCGGGTTAAACCATCCGCCATCATATCCCTCATCGGTGGACTATTCTGGGAAGTATGACATCAGGATTGGCTGTGCTGCTGCTCCTGCTGCTGCCTTTCCTCTGCCCTTGTGGCTTCGCCCTTGCCTCCACATCCTTCCCTGCATCCTGTGTAAGTGTGCTGCTGTCTCCACGCTGATGCCCCCTCCTGAAGGAGGGACTCTGACCTGGGAGATAAACAAAACACAACATGAGGCTGATGGCAGCGGTCGAAGTTAAACGTCTGGGACGTTTGGATACTCACCTGACTGGACACAGGAGTGCAGCACATTGAGATAGTGCTGCTTCATCTGGCGTCTCATGTGCTCGGTACTGTACACATTAGCTATGCTGCAGAGGAGGCGTCTCTGTCCAGCTGTGAGGGCAGGGTGCTGAGACAAACACGAGAACTGATGTGATGGCACTGATCTTGTTGAACGCGACAAATATCATAATGATCTCATTTAAACCATTTTATAGACATTTAACATGACAAGATGAAAACTGAGCATCTGTTCATGCGGTTACCTGTAAGAAGGGTGCAGACATCACAGATTTGGACATGTGTATTGGCTTCATGTGCTGACCGCCTGCAGGCACATGTGTGTGTGTTCCTCTGCACATCTTTCTCCCCTGCTGACCTGGGGAACACTCCAGGCCTGGCAAAGGCAACAAGTCACAGACAACGCCTAATTTCGGACTATTTAGATTATCTGTAGTGTTACTGTGTTTAAGCAGTGGAGTTTAAACATATCACTACTGGAAACGATTTCATTCCAACCATTATTATAGCATATATTATAGCGAGATTATGGGTTTACTGGATTTCATCAGGTAAATGTATTGGTAAGAACAAACATGTGTCTGTTTCACTTATGTGAATTTACTACATAAAAAATGATTTATTTTTGTCTTTACAATTCTGAGGTATTTAAACTTAACCTAAGCATATTCATTTTATTCTGATTTATACTTTCACTCTGATATATATGCAGATGAAAACGCACTATAAAGATTTTTGTTTTTGTGCTTAAAACTTTATTAGATAGCATGATTAGAGTGACAGAAAATGTAATAATAATTTATATTTTTTTTACAGGACTTTTCTTTAAAATATTGCTAAGTGCTTTACAAAGAAGAAACAAGACCAGACAGGTCGATCAAATTGAGAATATATTGGAGAGAGGAGGATGTTGTTTAGTAAACAGCCTGGGTGAATTCGGCTAATACCAGGGATCCGGTGCTCAGGTCAGGTTCGTCCATGTGTTGTGTTCCCTGACATTCTGTCTTTTCATGCGCATTTATTCTACATCTGTATTTTACTAATACAATATTTTATATTTCTCATCCAGATGTTAATATCAACTCCTAGAATACGATCTTTGTTAACAAATATGCTGTGTATTAAGTTCTTGAAGGTAGCTACACCTCAAATAGTTACTGCATTAAAATGCTGCTTATGTGTTTTTGATGTACCTCAAAGTAATGCTCCTTTGTTTATATAATATCAAGAGCCATTTTACACAAATGACACTTTAACTTTACTTTTAACCATAATTATAGTAAATTTCAGTTCACCATTTGAATACTTCCAGCACATTTTAAGAGCATTGCACTGAGAATAAAAGGTTTGGATTATTCATTAAAGAGAAAACAAACACCTGCAGTTGCTTTTATTCCACATTAGAATCATCCATTTAAAATTCAATAATCAAGACAGGTTTATTCTATTTACAGTTGGCATTTAAAACAGGGGTTTGACTCACCCTCCATGTAACTCTTGTTAGACTCTGCAGACCTAAAAATAAATATTTTCACCATTTGAAAGAAGAATAAATCTAAATCTGTTATGTTCATCCCATTAGTTCTCGTATTGTTGTCTTACCTCATTAAAATGTGACCACTTCCATTTTTTAACAAGCTTTCCTTTTTCAGGTGCTCGACAAACGACACGCGCTTCCTCATCGTTTAATACAATCACAATATTTTCTATGGATATATCAGAGAGCTCACCCACACCGTGATCAGCTCAGTATGTCGCAGCCAGCAGAGCCCATTAGTGTGAAATGAAGCCAGCCCTGACACAGGACACTGTTCCCAGGGCTCCAATTACAGAGCAGAGGTCTAATACACTTTAGCCCAGAGCATGTTCTCATCTAAAAGCACAAACCATATTACAAGCCCCTCTGTTTACACACTTTATTGAGCATCATGTCCAATATACATTGCATTGACACAAAATGGAAAAAAGAAAAACTCAAAACAAAGAATGGCGTATGGGTGGATTAACCTGGACACACCATTTTCAGAGCGTATTGCTTAATGACATTTCAAACGCACCGAATCTGTGCAAATACAGTGAACACCGGTCAGAGGAGGTCATGGTAGGTTAGAAAATTTAAAAAGGTAATGTCGACAGCAGTTATGTGATCATCAAGTCTACAGAAATCTACCAACTGTACACATGACACCCAGAGTGTACTAACAATGGTATACTATTCAAAACATATCCAACTCCTTCAAAACCTGATTGCATGCGCCAAAAGATGGTTAGCTGTTATTCAATGTCAGTCACATAATTATAAATATGGATTTCATAATTCAAAGTAGATGTCATCATGGCCTAATAGTCAGCAACACCATCAATGAAAGTGAACAAGACTTCACCTGAACCCTAGCGTTTATGGTCTTTAAAAATAATACCTATAGTGTTCATTCCCCATCACGAAACTAACTTATACTTTACTTAGTGGTGAGTTCTCTTTTTCAAGTGTCTATAAAGAATCCCAGCCCAAATTCAGCGATAAAGTATAAGGTGAAAACATCATCATCAGGTGTGCACCAATCAGAACTCAAGATGTTGAGTAACTCAGCAATCTACCCAATGTCCTCAGAGTCTAAACCCACGAGTGAATGTGACTTGCACATCGTGGTTTAACGACACATCGATCGAGAGCCAAATGTGCCACAACAAAGAAGGAAAGAACAACTAGCCTAATATTCTACTATGGTGCCCCTAAATTCATGTTACCAAGAACAACCCAAAAACCCTTTTTAAATTAGTTCCTTAGAAAAAGGAAAAGCTCAAACGCCAGGTAACCAGTGGACACGAGGAATAATCACAGTTTAGGTAATTTTCACAGACTGGTTTTGGTTGTCCATGATTGATCGTAGCGTTGTGAAGTCATTAGACTGAGTGGGGAATAATAAACATCTTCATTGATGATGAGGGCCATGTGTTGAGGAAAAGAGTCACGAATATTCAATGATGATTTTACTGATCGCTAAAAATTGAGTTTGAGCAAAAGTCTGATACGGAGAAGTTGTCTGGAACCTTCTGTTAGTGCACATCATCATGGTCGAAAACGATATCACTCAGATCCCTTGCATGTGTTCATCCACAGCTGGCAATAACAGATAACGGCTGTTTAAGAAGATCATGCAGGCTTGAGAGTCAGACGTTCACCAACATAACAAAAAACTAACAGGAGGCTGTTCCTCAGAAAGAAAAGTTCCTTTTTAAGATCTCAACCTGTCCCTCTGAGCAACAAACAAACTGTGAGGAGGTGAGGCCAACAAAAGGCAATAGTGATTCAATGACAGTGTTGAAAATAAATAACACCAATGAAGGAGATTAGCGGGCCGACGTTAATCTGGTGGAACAAGTGCAGCGGGAGGACGAGTTACGACCTAATGACAACGGGCTTTTGTTTGTTTTACACAATCTTGACCACTAAATTGCATAAGAAACCTGGTATAAAGTAGAAACTGTTCAGCAGCAGATAAAAAAGCAAGTTAATTTACAGTAGTGACATATCTTACATCATTAATTTTTTCAAAATAAATAAAATTAAATATACAATTCCAGGTAGGAAACAGGTTAATTTTGCTGGTAAGGTTCTCAAATTGGCTCATCTTGCGGAAAATGACAACCGCTCAAAGTAATGCGGTTGGGGTCAACCAATTCCTTCGACTGGCAAAACAAGGGGTGCAAAAGCCTTTTGCTGAAATTTTCCCTCTGAAGGCATCCTTTAACTGAAAGAAAGAAACAAAAAAAACATTTATTATTATTTCTTCCATTAGAAATGTTTCACACTAGTCTTAGGCTTCATCCATACTACTACGTTTTCTTTTGAAAATGGCGTCTTCAAACTAAAATGAGCAATGAGCGTTTATTCTCTCTATCATTTTAAATTCCCATCCATACGAACACAACTTTTAACATACATCTGCAGATTGTTCACATAAACGCTACATGTTAATAACACTTGTATAATGGTAAAATGCAGAATCTTACTACACAACAGCGGTTAGCAAAGAAAACAGGTTACGCAAACAACCGATTATCCAAGTTGTGTTCTACACTGTTAGCAGAGGCTAATGCTGATCTGTTTCTTCCAGAAAGGATTCATGTGATAGGAGCGTGATGAAACAGCAAGGGCTATGTCGCCAGACTAAAACGCTGCACAGAGGTTTTTCAAACCCAAACAGGGCCAGCAGTACAGTTGAGGAGGTTTCAAATGAATACGTAGTAGTATAGATGTTGCCTTAGCTGAGAGTCTATTTACTTACCCTGGAATTTACAAGTGATTCCTAATCAAACGCCATCTCTTGACTTTTTCTTACACAGCGAGCCACCTTCCTCTTAAATTCACCGTTAGGGTCCTCCCTCCACTCTTTCTGTGGGAGCGACATCAGACTCCTTTTACCAAAACATCGTCAACTGATTACAAGAATGAAGAAGAGATTTCTGTTGTCAGGGAAATGGAATCAGGAATGCAACTCACCGCCGCATCCACATTAGCTGGTGAATCACTGTTGGGGTCCGCCAGCATGGAGATAACACTAATCATGATTGTCTCTACTGTGTGGATTGGAAGCCAACGCTCCTCAGGCTTTTCATAACCAAACTTATCTTCGCCCGGCTCGTGCAGGATCGAGATGCAAACATCCCCATTCTTTGCAACTGTGGAGAATTAGAAGATAACTTTAACCACTGTTGTGACATTGAGATGGCCCTCACTAGAATTCAACACAATAATCAGGATTACACCGCTGAACCATCAACCATGAAAGGGCAGGCAGAGTGTGTTTACCATTCGGGTGCCAGAGTTCAGTGATAAACTTCATCTTTGGAGGCCGTAGAGGATAATCATAAGGGAAGGTTAGGTATGCTTTGAAAAAACCTCCTTCACTGCAATACAGACAAAGAACAGAACAAAGGCAAATGAGAGATGACGAAGTTATATAACATGTATTTAAATATCTCAAACCTAAGATATTATTATCCAAATTATGTTTGTACTTACAAAAGGGTATCTTGTGGACCAATGATCACAACCTCCCATTTGTATATGTCATCATCGTCTATGAGGCCAGCTGAAAAGCCCTCCACGGGGTTCTTGTTGAGCTCTGGGAGAAGAGGAAATACAGTATTTACATGCAGTCGTCCACGAGCTATATCTGCTTACATGTGTGACCTAGTACACAGTTACGTAGAGTTGACCGGGTCCATTACATCCAGTGTTGCTTCTTGTTAGGTTGGAAATCTTAAAGCTCAGGGGAGCACTGAGTCATCCCTTAGTTATGCTGCTATAAATCGAGGAACTCCCATGATGCACTGGGCACATCTCTACCCAATGTATTGAAATCACACTACTGCATGTCATTAACTTGGTGTTTTCTCTCTCATGTAGCTTTTTCCTTCAGTCCTCATTCTGCAGGTATCTCTGCCTCAAGAGATGCACCATCCACATGTGACCCCCCCCCCCCCGTCTATAATAATAGTTGTTAATAGGTGCTGCTGTCATTGCTGTTGTAAGTATTAATAACATTCTTACATACAGCATCGACACTATCATTATAGCAGCCAGTCTGACGGTGCAATAGAACAGTTACACAATCGTGCTGGCGTCTCCCTTTTCATCTCACCCCCACATTTTTCTCCTCTAATTCCAACCAGTTCACAGTGCCCCCCCCCCCCCACACGCACACACAATCTGTGTATTTCCCTCTCCACTGTGCCAAGTGTTTGCTCGTCATGGGAACGGTTGGGTTGCTTTATGGTGTTGTGAGGTCTCAACCTTAACGTGCGTCTGTCTTCAGATACATATTTGTTTTTCAATTTTAAACAAAACTGTCAACATCATCTATCAGACCTCAACTTCAACTCAATACAAAACTCAACGTCTTGCTGTTACATGAAATGTTGAGTTAGCGTTTACAAATAAGTGATAGAAAACTACATTGGTTTAATCACCCATTTTAACGGAAATATTCAGTTTCAGTGTTTAGTATCATTTCATAATGTTTAATCAAGTGACAGAAACACTACATTTCATGTCTCTTCATTAATGAATGTTTAAAACCAAGATTTACCCTATTAAAAGGAGATTAGGTTATACTTTCACATTATTCCAAGTTCATTCAGTGAGTATAAAGATTGGCAAATGTTCACGGCATTAAGGCGTGGTTTCCAAAAGTAATAATTACTGTTGGAGTGAATCACCCACTTGAAGAGCTTAATCAATTCAACCAATGTACAACCAGTGATTCATTTTTTCCACACACTGAGAAACCTGAATCTGCATATTGTACAATCAGTGTGACATGTTCAATGTGTCATAGAAAAGCGGGTCTCGGCCTGTGGAGCACCTGCAGTGGTGGACAGCTGCTGTCATTTCAGCACCACAGGAGACCCCTCAGAAGTCAGGCGGTGTCAAGCCTCAGTAAATTATACACAGAAGGTCAAACTTGATCAATACAGGCCTGTTTGGCTTCTGTGTTCAAATGGCAAATTAAAATAATTACATGACATCAATATTGGGAACAGCCTTTTCACCTGAACTGCTGATCGTCATAATATTGGTATGTTAGATATATTTGACTACTTTTTACTTTAATAGCTATAAACAGAAGATGTTCCACCTTTTCGAGTCTGTTCTGTCAAAAACATACTTATTTACGAATTGAACAATATCTGTCACCAACTATAAGGTGGTGTAAATATCTGATATTAATAGAAAAAAAACACCACATGAAAGAGGAGAGAGATCCAGACACTGATCTGTACAGTCAGCCGGACACAGACCAATCATCAGAGGTGTGGGTGTTTCAGTGTGTCTGTCATTAATAAAAAAATCACACCACTGTCACCAACCCTACAAATAACACTGAGGCTGGTTCTCTAAAGCAGCTCAATAACTAACACACGAGTTTGATGGTTGAAGGCTTTAACACACTCAGAGATGCGCATCCATCATAAAATACACGAAAACGAACCAGTGATGGTCATCATCGTCTATATTAAGTTTGTAATTTTAATAAATGGCTACACGTTAGTATCTGAATCTGTGTACGGGAGGTTTAACAAATAGCTTTCATTAGCAAAGCTGAAGTGATCCGAGCAGATGAGTCCCTGGACTGATTATTCCTTTGTTCCGTCAGCTAACTAATGTCGAACTTGCTAGCCTGTTAGCAAGGCTGGCGGTGCCATCCGTGTGGTTGTCAAATATAATGTTGTTGAGGACGTGTTTGTGTTAAGGATGTGTTTATTTCCACTGCAGGTGAGCCAACCACCGCAGCTGGAGCCCACACGGTGCTGCGGTGATGAAGGAGCCCATTGTGCTGCCTGGTTAGCTTCCTGAGCTCACTCCTATGGCGTAAACATAGCTTTGCGTGGCTAATAGAACAAGCTAACGCTAGCGGCTAGGGCAGATTGCCTTTATGTGGACAATGTCGCGTTCCACTTGTGTTGGTGTTACCTGCCAGTTGTTTTCGAAGAAGTAGTGCTGATTGTTCGGTCATGGTACGAGGACGTGGATGGAAAACACTTCGCGACGAATACTTTCCGAGGAGAACACAGAGGTGAAGCTGAGTCCGACCGAGATGTTGCTGCTGCTGCTGAGTTCCCTGTGTTTTGACACAAGGTTCAGCTGCTACCTTGAGCTGTGCGCATGCGCGTCTGCAGTGCGTGCTTGTGTGTCAGCGTGTGTTTGTGTGTTCGTGTCATCGGGGACATGCAGTACTGTACTGTGTGTCTCAGTTTGTCAATAAAGGGATCCCCTGACATCAGTGCGTTGTGGTCATATTGTAGCTTATTGTGATTTGTTTTGTTCAGAGGTCTGACTCTATTTCATCTTTTACATTTTTACCCGATGCCTGTTTTATCACCTCATGCAGGAGATGTGAAACAACTCATATAGGAGTTTTTTAAATGGTCAAAAAGTTAGAAATCGATTTTTTTTACCTCACAATTTATTTTCTTAACACGCCCAGTGATGCCATTATAAGGCAATAGATTTTAGCTGCCACCTGTTTTAATTATGTTTGATATAATGTTACACTTGATTTATAGATTACTTTTCCAAAAACACATCAACAAAGTGCTTCAGAGACATAGAAACAGAAAGTTAATGTAAGACGATGGTTAAAATCAAGCAGTAACACAAACAAATGGCTGGTTTAAAAGCATTCTAATAATAAAAACAAATAAAGGAATCAAACAAACAAGTTAAAGGCCACTTTATTAAAATGCTATTTTAAAAGAGTTTTTAAAAATGATACTGAGGTGGTTTGTCGACAGAAGAATCAATGAATTTATGGAATAAAAAAGAAAAACATGATATCTTTAAGGAGCGTAACTATATATTACTTTAGATTATGTTACCATTGTTTAATGTATAGCCCCACGTATAGTATATAGCTAAGCACATTATCACATTTTTCAGTACATTATTTTTGCATATTTAATAATGAATACTTTTGTCATCTTAAAAACAGGCATGAATTTAAAAGGGCCCCGTTGTTTATCACTTCTGTGTCTGTTATTGCATTAATACTAATGAATAAATGTATAAATAACCATATATCCATATATCAGTGTAAACCTAGGGAAAAAAAATTAGAATCCAATTGATATTTTTTTAATAAGTAAATTAATGTATATTTATAATCATAATACCGTGAAGAGGTTGTTTAAAACACATATTTCGAGTTGGAAATATTCTTCAAATGTCTTCTATTCATATTATAATTATAGTTTCATAAATAAAAAATATTGCTGCAGCAAAAAAGAAGATGCATTCAAAGTTATAGGATATTTCGCCATAAGCCGATCAATCATGACGCAAATAAGAAAGTTTTACATTCATGTCTCAAATAAAAGTGTTTATAAATTGTTTATAAAATATAAATAGAGCCAATTAAATACTAGATTTCTCCTTGAGAGTCACAGATTCTTTAAATATGTCGCATTCATGAGCGTCCTGACGATAGTACGAGCTTGTAAGGTGTTCCTGAAGGCAGCAGAATCCGGAAGGAAGCTCCTTGGGCGCCATATTTAATACAACAGAAGCTAGTTAGCGTTAGCTGTTTACAAGTCCAAACTTTTGCCCCGAGACAGAAACCTAAAGCACGGCCTGAGTTCACCCGAAGATGAATGTAATAGATCATGTGCGGGACATGGCGGCCGCTGGCCTCCACTCCAATGTCCGGATACTGAGCAGTTTGTTGCTGACGATGAGTAATAACAATCCGTAAGTCATGTCAGAGCGGGCTCCGTCTATTTCCCGAAGAGTGCTTTCTTTCACCAACATGTTATGTTTTTAGCCTGTGATAGACCCTTAAGCTAACCAGTCAAATAGATTTGATTGTAATAAATGTTACTGTAAAGCAAAACAGACGGTAGCTAGATGCCAGTCCGTGTGTCTACGTTATAGGGATGTTTATTATTGTTTGGGCGTACACTGTGCGTTCTTATCCAAGGTATAGTCATATGTCAAATCCCTCACTGTTGCTATTTTACAGGTAGCTTGAAATAACAGATTTCTACCGATCGTCTTATATGTCACCTTGTGTCTCACTAAGGAAAACTACGTATTGTCAAAGCAAATTTGCTTTGAGTACAATCCCGGCGGTCCGGTGAATTAAAGCCAGTGGCTCTGCAGCAGCTGATCTCTGAGCTGCGGTTCAGTGTTCATGCTGTGCTACTGATGCTCAACAGCTCGTAAGAAGCAGCAGCAATAGGATGCCCCTTGTCTGTAGTGGCTACATCTTTGTGTTTAGGATCAATAGACACTGTGTTTGCTGCTGTTTAGCTTTTCTTATTGAGGATGTTGTTTATGAATTGGATTGTCTGTGTGCAATATCTTCATTGTCAGTATTTTTCTTCTATATCTTTCTGTTACCCAACAATCATAGGATTTCTGACACGTTGTGTTAACGAGTGTCAGACCATTTATTGTGCTGCATCTGTTCTGTGTTTTCTTACTGTAACATTGTGTGTTTTTTTGATTCAAGGGAGGTGTTCTCTCCGGCCCAGAAGTATCAGCTGTTGGTTTATCACGCTGATTCCATCTTCCATGATAAGGAATATCGTAATGCTGCCTGCAAATACAGTATGGCCCTGCAGCAGAAGAAGGTGCTCAGCAAAACCTCTAAAGTCCGCACTTCTACCGGTGGAGCAGCAGCTAACCTGCAGGCACAGGTGTGTTTTACATCATCATGCGTCAGTGTGTGGTTGCAGATTATACAACGTGTGCAGGATCACACAGATTGCTCAAAATTGAAGTTGTTGCCCCAAATCTCTGTCAGACATTTTCCTCTGTATTATAACTTCAAACATTAATACACCTCCATTTATATCATTTTGAAATTAATGTTAAACACACACATCTATTGCACCTCTGTGCGTCCTAGGAGTTGGATCCCTCTCTTGTGATTCTCGCACAGGTTACGTGTCTTTCCAAATATGATTGAATGATTGTTTCGATGATCACACATCTTGGCCATTGTAAGACTCTTGAATATCCTGGATGTGGAACACCTTTACGTGTGTCTACAATGTTAATATAGACACAAGAAAATGTATATTTAATATTTTTAATAGAGACAAGATGCATTAGCTCTGCCCATCCTTGCAGTCGGAAGGAGACATTTTCTTCTCATTTTTGTTAAGTGTCTTTTCTGCTGCAAGTCTGTGTCAATTCCCAGATACTTTGTTATTCCACTCTTGACAAAAATCCACACCAGTTTGTCACCTGGCATGAATCACAACAGAACAATATAAGTATCATCGGAATGTTGTCTTTCAGAGTTTGCCGTCAGAAATTGAGGTGAAGTACAAGATAGCTGAATGTTACACCATCTTGAAACTGGACAAAGATGCTATTGCAGTGCTTGACGGAATTCCATCCAGACAGAGGACCCCAAAGGTAGGCTGCTACTCCTATCGTTACTGTACCTTTTTAAACAACAGACCACTCAGAGAAATTATGTGTGGCAACGTTTTATCTCACATGAGACCTATTGATGCATTGCTGTACACAAAGTACACAAATACATGCAATGAAGTGTGGAGGAACCTACACACTCTGGGGTTAAAATAATAGGTAGTTATAATTCTTACTGTAAAATAACTTGCCATTTGGTTTTATTTTGATACTGCAGTGGTCTAAACTGCTTTAATTTTGTTTTTGAAATAAAGATAAAGCAACGAAGTAGATGTATTTTTATATTGTCTAGTGATTAAATGAATGTCATTACTCTATCTCATCTTAGATCAACATGATGTTGGCTAACCTGTATAGGAAAGCTGGCCAGGAGCGTTCTGCTGTGACAAGCTACAAAGAGGTTCTGAGACAATGTCCACTCGCCCTGGATGGAATCATAGGTACACATGCTCACACTCGCACAGACATCTAACAAATATCATTTAACCTGCTGTGACACAAGTCTGTCTGTTGTCTTTTCACATCTAATTAAATGGATCCTACGTGCATCATACGTCTGGACCTTTTGATGAATCTGTTGATTTAAAGAGCTGAAAATCTAATTTAATGTTCCCCTGTTAGGTCTTCTCTCTCTGTCGGTCAAAGGAGCTGAAGTTGCGTCCTTGACTATGGATGTGATCCAGAGTATCCCCAACCTGGACTGGCTCTCTGTTTGGATTAAAGCTTATGCCTTCATACACTCAGGGGACAATCAAAGAGCCATCAACACCATTTGGTGAGCAGAGTATTATTTCTCATGCCAAGTGACTGAATGTGCCTATTAATGCCACAGTCTCTTTATTTGATATATTACTATGTCTCCCCCATCCTTTCTCAGCTCTCTGGAGAAGAAGTCTCTCCTGCGGGACAACGTGGACCTCCTGGTGAGCCTGGCAGATGTCTACTTTAGGGCAGGGGACACCAAAAATGCAATCCTCAAATTCGAACAAGCTCAGATGCTGGACCCGTACCTCATCAAAGGTGTGCCGCAGGACAAGAGAAGATTTTATTGATTGGTTAATAGACCTAGTCTATATCACAAACTGTGTGTTTACTAGTTAAATTCTTATTTTATCTTTATGTTTTGACTGACAGTCAATATTTTCACTCTGGGCTTTAGTTGCTTGCAGAAAATTGGCCCGGAGTGATGCATGGACCAACGGGACTTGTGTTGTCTAGGTAACAGATATTAACTGCTGTGTGCCCTTGCAGGAATGGATGTTTATGGCTACCTGATGGCACGTGAGGGACACCTGGAGGATGTCGAGGTGCTGGGAGGACGATTATTTAATATTTCAGACCAGCATGCTGAACCGTGGGTGATCTCTGGGTGAGTCTCTCATCGAACAGCTTTAATAATCAAACTCTGATTCGTGAAATATTATTTCCCTGCTAAATTAGTATCTTGTTTGTTCAGTTGTCACAGCTTTTACAGCAAGCGGTACTCCAGAGCCCTCTACCTGGGAGCCAAGGCCATTCAGCTGAACAGCAACAGTGTCCAGGCTCTCCTCCTGAAGGGGGCAGCACTGAGAAACATGGGCCGTGTTCAAGAAGCCATCATCCATTTTAGAGAGGCCATGCGTTTGGCACCATGCCGACTGGACTGCTATGAAGGTATATTTGTAAAAAGAAAAAAAATGCAAATGTGGTGTCTGTCTCTTCAAATGTAGCACATTTCTCTGCTTGTATTGACCTTACTGTCCCATTTCAAGGCTTGATTGACTGTTACTTGGCATCCAATGGGATTCGAGAGGCGATGGGAATGGCTAATAACATCTATAAGACTCTTGGTGCCAATGCGCAGACTCTGACCATCCTCGCCACAGTGTGCCTGGAAGATCCTGTGACTCAGGAGAAAGCCAAAACCCTGCTCGACAAAGCACTGGCCCAGAGGCCCGACTACACCAAGGCTGTGGTCAAAAAGGCGGAACTGCTGAGTACGTCAGACTGAAATCCTATCGGCCTGTTGCATTCATTGTTATTGTTATTATTATTATTATCATCGTTGTTATTATTCTGTTAAGACTTTTCTTTTATTGTGAAGGTCGGGAACAAAAATATGAAGAGGGGATCGCTCTCCTCCGGAATGCCCTGGCCAATCAGAGTGATTGTGTCCTTCACAGAATGCTGGGAGATTTTCTTTTAGCCGTTAATGATTACCAAGAAGCCATGGATCAGTACAGCATAGCACTAAGGTAATGATTGATTGATTGATTGATTGATTTTTATTTCATTTCTAATTACCTCAGATTCTCCCTAGGAGTAAATAGTCAATTGGACCTATGTTACATATTGTAGGTAGTTACATTATCCAAAAGCTTTGCTATAATGTTCACATCCGTTATTCAAGGTAACAGGACATTTATATTTGGTCGCCTTCTGGTTTAACTTCTGCGGCAAATGACAACAATGAAGAAAAAACACTTAATAGCCAGTCTCTTGTTCTTCTTTTCACTGTTTACGATTATTCATTGCTGTTTGCTGTGTAATGTGAATATAAGTTCAATACATCACCTACACATCCGGTAGAATTTCATTAGAATGGTAGTAAAGACAACAACTCCAATGATCCCCTGCTGTTTCACGACATTATCAACTTCGGTCTTATTTACATTGTTCTGATTGAGAGACCCCCAGACGCAGAAGTGTTACATTTTTTGTGTTTTTATTCTTTTCTTCCTAAGCCTGGATCCCAATGACCAGAAGTCTTTAGAAGGCATGCAGAAGATGGAGAAAGAGGAGAGTCCAGCAGACGCCACGGTGGAGCTGGACGGTGACGACATGGAGGGCAGCGGAGAGGACGGAGACCTAGAGGGCAGTGACAGTGAAGCAGCCCAGTGGGCTGATCAGGAACAGTGGTTTGGAATGCAGTGACCCCGGAGCACTGAGGCATGCTGGGTCAGTACCACCTTCTAACATGCTGCAGCCTTTGGAGAGCCCTCAGCAATCAGGGGCGTCAAACAGAACAGAGGGGTGGGGGTCGTACTGCTTTGCACTCCTCACACGACCACAGAGGGATTAACACCAAGTGACTGATGTTGCCAACTTTAGAGACGATGAAACATTGACTCATGTCCATGTTTGCAGTGCAGCTACAGGAAGCACTTAAGTGCTCTTTATGGAAATGTACCTTATTGCAGAACTCCAGCCATTTTTTAACCTGATGTTGTTTTTCCATCTTAACGACAGTTTTACTAGTGGAGTTGATCAAGGCTTGTTTCAGGACAGTCCTACAGCACCAGCAGACACAGGGTATATCCACACTACTGCCTTTTCATTTGAAAATGCATTACCTTTGCTAGAGATACACCTGGTGTTAGCACTACTCCAGAACTTTAGAACTGTTAAATCGGATTTGGAAACGTTGCCGTGTAGAACACAACATGGATCATCAGTTACAAGTGTTGCTGACCCTGTTGTCTCTACAATGATGCAGCTGTTTACATGTTTAGGAGACGAGCTGATGTTCCAGCAATCTGCAAATAACAACTACATGCTTCCTGTGTACACTGGCACGAGCAAGACTTCCTGTTTACACTGGCATGCACATGCCCAGTGTCCCCATGTGATGAGCGTTTTCAGGCTTGTTGGCATGGACGGGGTTAAAAACTGGTATGGAGCCAAACGCTTGTGTTGAAAGAGTCGTTTTAGTTTGAAAATACTGTTTTCTAACAAAAACATAGTAGTATGGATGTAGTCTCAGCATAGAACAATATGTGTCATTAAAAAAACTGATGCTACTCTTCTTCAACTTGTTTTTGTTTCATCTTTGCTGCCTGGAAACAGTATCACTGTTCAAGGTAATGCAACTTAAGTATCAGTGGTTAAAAAAAACAAAACCTGCCTTGGGTTCTTTTGAGCCTGGGATCTGCAGAGGATTCTGGGAAATCACCAACCCTGAAGCAAGTGGTAGAATCAAGTAATGTGATTAGGGCAAAAATGGCTGGAGTTATTCATGATGTTTAACAGGAGGAACTGTTGCAAGATTTTTTATTTGTGTGTTTCTTGAGCCTCACAGACTGACGTGTGCCACATATCTCTATCATAGTAAAGGTTGTGTGTCGGTACTATGTCAACGTCAAACACGTGTGTGTTAAAGTGACAATGTACCGTTCTCCTGCTGCCCTTTATAAATCGCATCATTTTTATTCTGTCACATTTAAGGTTGTGTAATGTAATATCTGTACTTTGTGTTTTTTGTCTGCCTTTCTGTATCAAAAGAACTCTGATACTCATTCTTAAGTTGCAAAGTGTAAACCATTTCAATTGAATGTTTATAGTATTTTGTACATATTTTTAAAATGTATAATAAAATTATTGAACTCACTTGACATAGACACGTCATATGGTGATAAGACGCCACACCAGACTTAATACTGTTTAATTGAGACCAGGAGAAAAAAAGCTGATAATGTCAATGACAGTTTTATTTACCTGAAACCAAAGTTCATGTGATACATTGTACAATCATCTCTGAAAATACAGTACAGCAGTTTGGCATGAAACGCCATCGAGGGACTGCCTGCCGTTCTCATAGTAAAACATCTGCACCGTTGCACGTCTGCCTTCAGATGTGGCAAAGAAATTAAATAAAATCTGCCCGAACATGTTGCACATCTCAGTGCAAAGCCAAAAAGAAGTGTTTGGTTTTTGAATGTCCCATAAAAGTATTTCCTTAGGAAAGATGAACTGTGTTTTTGAGCTTATTTAACATTTGTACTATCTGACGAATGTCTATACTATTTACCAATACTATACATTGTCTATTATTACACGAGTCTGGTAAAACAGATGGCTGATCAAGCAGACATGCACCATGGAATCATGTACAAGTTACTGCACACAGTACTAAGATCTTAGTCTAAAAAGATGGCATGAGCACTGTATCTTAGTCTAAGGCTCGTCATGCACGAGGATGGAAAGACTCATGGAGGTGGGATTGGCTAGTTTTCATCAGACATTAATTTATGGCCTCTCTATAAAAAGGATGTATGAACTTTAATGAGCCCCTGTCTTCATATGACGTCACTGACATGCAGCTCTTGGAAGATGTGTGGCCTAATACACACATGCACAACACAAAACACAACCAAAGTTCCTGGAAGTAATTGGTATTGGAGGTGGGCTTACTTGGCCTTTGCTGCAAAGAAGGAAAAAACAAAACAAGAGAATCAAATCAATGGACTCAGGAATCACAAGGCCACAGTCAAAACAACAGGGCAGCAAATCATTTAAATTCAACTACACTTATTTTCTTTAGCAGACCGATAAAGGCCATGCAGGAGATCAGGACCTAAATGAAAGATTAAACCATGTCCTGTCATGGTATGGGGGCACTTTAATGTCATTCGCTCTGTCAGATGCCAAAACATGCAGCCAGTCTACAATCAAAAGTAACCAGCGACACTGCACCAGTTGAAACTGCTCGGCTCGAGTTGCTGGCACTTTGTGACACTGAAGGCATTTCAACACAAACCTCTCGTCTGTACCATTTACGCTACATCTTAAAAGCACGAAATGTCACTGCTGTCGTTCTAATACAAGCAGCGACTGACTGCAAAGTTGTGACTACGTATAAGACGAGAACAGTAGTGGTTGGCATGCAGGTCAAGGTGTACTCACTCTGCAGGTTAACAGGTGGAAGGCGTTGGAAGAAACAAATGTTAACATAAAACTCAAAACACTCACAGGCCTGGTGACACTGGAGCAGACATGCAGAGAGGCTGGGACCAGGCTTTAAGTAAACGAGTGGGACGGTATGGAGCATTTTTCAGCAAGGACAAAAATCTATACAGAGATTCTACTTTGTGTGCTATGTACACATATACAGACTCTTCCAATGATGGAGGATTTCAGCCTTTCAGAGGTCTCGGTGTTGTGCTCAGCTGATACAACTGACAGCGTCTTGGTGCCATCTTTACATATTCAGGTACAGTATGTGCACATTTTACAGACGTTATAAACTGTAATTAAGATTTAAAAAAATTAAGACCATCTCAAAAATGAAACTTAAAAGAGAAAATCAAGACATATGTGTTTTCTTCAAGTAAACAAATTGAACAACAGGCTGTTTATATATATATATAAAAAGAAAATGCTTTGAATCACACAGGTAACAGGTTCATCTGCTTTTCCCTCAAATAACAGAGAAAATAAAAATATATTCGACGTTAAAAACGCATGTAAGTAGTTTTCTCTACTACAAAACTATTTGGTGCTTACCTCAACACGACAAATGGTATAATGTGTAAGTGGTTGTTAAGACTGATGGGTAGTAATGGTTCTATTAACAGCATAGAGGTAGCTGTGCTCTGCCTAATGCAGAAAATAATAATCAACAAGATGCACGGCGCTAAAAAATGACGAGTGAAATTTGTGCTAGGGCAAATACATATCGATACGTGTATATATAAATCAAGTCGTGGCCCCAGAATTAGTATTGTACAATACGATTCCTCGCAGCTCAATTCTCTTCACACCCAGCAGTCCTGTTCCTGCAGCCCCTCCCCCAAAATTAAAAAATATTAATCATTATAAAATAGTGTAAATTCTCTGTACAGCTCAACACAGCTCCCATGGGATCCTACACTGTTCAAAACAGGAGATCATAAGAGAGGAAACGCATGACGGTGAACCAAAAATAAAAACATGGATATGATGTCAGTCAGAGTCAAAGTAAGACCTACACCCCCTAGTCTCCATCTCTCCCTACGTAAAAATATGTAACAGTGAAAATGTCCTAAATACAAAAGATCTCACAGCACACAGGCCATCAGAGCAGGTGCACGGGTCGACTACGAGTTGTTCAAAATGAATGTGAGGGTGTTAGATGTGTGCGTTAATTCCCACTTCACACTGGTGCACGGGAGGAGGGGGGAGGAGGAGGGGGGGTGTGCACAGGAGTCAGTCAGGGCCACAACATGGCGGACACGTTAGTGTCGGTGCTGTAGATCCACAGCAGCAGAGGCAGGGAGATGGCCACAAAGGGCCAGGAGATGCCCTCGGTGCATGCAGACAGAGAGCAGCCTCTGGCGGCCGGCTTCTCCAGCTTTTTACCAAGGTCTGAGTAGTTCCTGGCCAAAAACTTAAGCAGCTCGTCCAGCAGGATGACCGGCAGAGAGATCTTCAGCACCATCATCCACTGGGTCACATCCAGAGGAGTAATCTGGAAGATGACCTGAGAGAGGGACAGCAGATGTCATTGAATTTTACAGCTACTTCTAAATATTAACAGGATAATTAGTGCATATGCAGACTGTGTAAGGAGAAAAAACCTCTTCTTCTCCACATGTCACAGTCCAGCCAGTCACAAAATCCACCTGCCAGCGCGTCTGAAGCTCTCTGACTTCGACAGAGCAGAGCTAGCTGTTCCCCCGATTTCTAGTCTCTTTGCTAAGCTAACGAGCTGCTAACGGTAACGTCATATTTACTGATAGTTGTTCCAGGACGACAACAATAACTCAACCTAATCGTTATGAAAAATATCAGTGTGACTCGACCCACACATTGACCAAAAACAGGAAAACTGTATCCACACAGTTGCAGGATATTTAAAAATAGAGAAAGAAAAGAGCTTCTAGATTTACCACAGAGGATATTGTGAAAAATGTGGTCTTAAAACAATATATTGTTCATTTTGATAAGCGATAGTTGGCTGTCATTTACTTTTCACTTTTTGAAGGGCACTGTCACACATGGGAAGCGGTATAGTGGGGTCGCCACAGGAAATTCATTTTTTAGTCCCTCCCACATTAACGTTCTCCATTGCTAGTGGGTTAGGGTTAGGGTTAGTTTTAGTTTTGACCTCGCGAAGAGAGAGGTGGAACTTCCGCCATCTTAAAAGATCCCATGTGAAGTAGAAGAAAAAGCAATACATACGTGCAAATGTTGAATTTAAAATAAGCTCCATTAATACCATGTTCTAAGGTAGAGGATTCCGGATTCCCAAAATGTTGAACTAGTCCTTTACGATGCATCGCCTACATCTTGATGAGAACTTGACAGCTGTTCCAGGTCGTACCCCTCCCTCCCTCTATGAGGATTTATTGTGTGCCTAGTGTGAACCATCTAATGAAGGCAAAATGTTCTACAATATATTATGAAAGTTATGAAACAAAAAGAATGAAGATGAAGAGAGTCTGCAAAATGAAGACCTTGAGACACAGCCATGTGTGTGGGTAGTGAAACCTTTCGATCACATGGGGGCAGAAAAACCACACGAGTCCCAAACTAAGAACAGGGCTGCAGGTTGCATTTGAAGGACCAGAGTCTCAATATGATTTACACCAGGTTATCTAACAAACTACAGACAGATAGTAGGTGTCCGTGGTCTGTCTCACAACCAGTGTATGGTACTAATCTGTTTGTTTGTGTAAGTTAATGAAAGATTTTTAACGTAGAGAAAGAATTGAAACACATTACAAACTACGCATTCCACCAAAACTTTCCTCTTTCTCTGTTCCGTCAGTCATCATAAGTATGATGTAAGAAGCGTTAAATTAATGTTAACAGGATTAAGACCTATATAAACGTTTTTTAGACCTAGTACGATATATATTTTAAAAAATTTCTGAAGTTATCTTCTTAAAAATGATATCAGTCATAATTGAATAAACTGTTCTTGTATAACTCACAGGCAGAGGCTCCACATAGAGGATGAGGAAGTGGAGAGACATTGAGAGGCAGATGGCCCCCAGCAGCCAAACGTTCTCCCAGGGTGGCATCCGCAGCAGGGACTGGTTCTCTGACAGACTTTACAGAAGGAGAGAACAGAGAGTGGTGACTCAGTTATTTAGTTTGTCCTCCATCTTCTGAGACCAGACGATTTTATGAGCTGCAGCTACCTGTTCAGAGCGTTGCACATCTCAATGGTGACGAGCACAGACAAGGCCATGGTCATGGGGTAGGGCGACTCGAACACGTGACAGTCCAGTCCCTCGAACTCCGGGTTGTCGGAGCTGCACTGGAGGAAGTGGCTCTGTGGTGGGGCAGCAGAGAAGTGAGGGGGAGGCAGAGAGCTGAGGGGGGACTGTAGGAGAGGTTTTCATAGAGACAGACTCACCAGCTGGTACAGAGTGACCTGAGGTCCATCGTCAGAGAGTATAAACCACCAGGCAGCAGCTCCCACTGTGGCTGCACCCACATAGCCTGGGAGCAAAGATACCAGAATAACACCATCATCAAACAAAGATTGTCTCAGAAAATAAATTTATTTATAAAACAACATGACAGCAGATTAAAGACTATTTGATGTTAACACAACTCACATCCAATGGCCAAGTATCTGAAGAAGAGCCAGCCTGAGATGAGGGCCTCCTTTGCGTTGCGGGGCGGCTTATCCATGATGTCCAGATCTGGGGGGTTGAAGCCGAGGGCAGTGGCGGGGAGGCCGTCTGTCACCAGGTTGACCCAGAGCAGCTGAACTGGGATCAGAGCCTCAGGGAAACCCAGTGCAGCCGTCAGAAAGATGCTTTAAGCAGAAGTGACTCAATGAGAAGATGTACTGACAAGCTGCAACGAGTCATACATTCAATCTACTGCAATGCTATGGACTCAATCTATTCTAAAATCATCTGCTCCTGAGGAGACTCACCAAACGACCTCTCCCACATTGGAGGAGATAAGGTATCTGATGAACTGCTTCATGTTATTGTAAATAGCTCGGCCTTCTTCAACGGCGGCCACAATAGAAGAGAAGTTGTCATCGGCGAGGACCATCTCAGAGGCTGACTTGGCCACGGCAGTGCCAGAGCCCATGGCGATGCCGATCTCTGCCTTCTTCAGAGCAGGGGCATCGTTCACTCCATCACCTGTCTGTAAACAAACACTTCATTATCGACAGTAAAATCCTGTGCATCAACAGCATGAACATGTCGCTTACAAGTCCAGGTAAGACGGCTTATCAACAGATGTCAGACCATGTCAACCAATAATGGATTTTGACCAACTTTACTACCAAAATGCAGGAAAAAGTGCCTGTAAACACACACTAATAGAAATGTATCTCAAATACAAGAACCCCAGCAGAATCAGCTTCTAGAATTTATACCATAGCAGTGATCTCGTCAAATCCTTGCAGGAACTCAATGATCTTGGACTTGTGGGAAGGCTCAACTCGAGCAAAGCAGCGAGCATTAGTCACAGCCTCTAGCTGGGCGGCTGGTGACAGGTCGTCGAACTCCCGTCCGGTGAAGGCCATGCGCTCAATGTCATCCTCCTCGCTCAGGATGCCGATTCGGCGGCAGATAGCCACAGCCGTGCCCTTGTTGTCCCCGGTGATCATGATGACGCGGATGCCAGCCTTGCGGCACAGCTTGATGGAGGCGGCCACCTCCTGTCTGGGGGGGTCAAGCATGCCGACACAGCCGACGAAGGTCAGGTCGGACTGAATGGAGGGTGACAAAGACGGGAGTCAAATACTAGATAGTAGATAATAGATGCTCTACACGTGGACACCAAAATACAGCAAATTTGATCTAACTTAAGTGAAATTCACCTCGTAGTCCACGAATTTGGCTGCGTCTAACAGTATCATGTCCTCCATTTTGGGTGGGCTGTCTCGTGTGGCCAGAGCCAGGCACCTTAGGGTGTCCCGACCTGTCCCGTAATCACGGATCACAGACATGATCTTTTCTTTGATACATTTGTTGAGGGGAACTTTGCTGTTTCCAACTCTGACATGAGTGCATCTCTCAATAACTCCCTCTGGGGCCCCCTGTGAGGTGCAAAAGAGAAATAAACGGGTTATAAATAAATGGCAACGCTATCAGTCAGTCCTTAGCACATGTTTTTGTGATTTCACCTTGACAAACATCTTGCCCATGGAAGAACGAGACTTGTTCGGGGTGCAGTAGACGGACATGGACTTCCTGTCTCTGGAGAACTCAAGGGTGAACTCCTTCTTCATCAGCTGTTTGATCACCTGATGAGACAACAGGACACAGAGGGAGAATGTGCTGAGTGGGAGCGGTGGAAATGTGCAGTGTGAGCAGGTGAGGGAGTAGCGGTCACTCACAGAGTTGCAGGCGTTAGCTTTGTCAATCTTGGACAGGCTGTTGACTTCGGTATCGAACACGTTCATCTTCTCCACAAGACATGTCAGCGCCGTCTCTGTGGCCTCGCCGACCTTCTCATACACACCTTTCACCTGAGGAATCAAAAATGTTCTCATTAATTTCGCTTCAATCTATAAAACACTCACAGAAACATTTTAAGTTAATCCATAGAAGTTATTTTTGTTTACATTTTCACACAAATAAACAAAAACAAAAAATGAAACAATGCTACATTGTTGTAAAAGTGTAACCATTTAAAACAATGTTGCCTCATTTCGGTGTCTGAACTATATACTGAAAGAGTTCCCTGCTTGCAGGCGACAAACATCACCACATGTGTCAAGTTAACACTAATAAATGAATGCAACAAGAAGGAATGAAAAAAAGCAATGGTTCTGGCACCGTTTAGGAAACAGTATCATATAACCCAATCGATACCCAACCCTATGCCTGTGGTTTTGCACTTTCCCTCTTTCTTTCCTTATTTATTTATTAAATAACACAATATTTGTAATAATAATAACCAGAAGTCAAACAAATTTAAATTAGCTTTCACATCTACCAAATGGTTTTCACACCAGTTTGTGCCCTTAGTTCCGTGACTTACCACTTAGGGACAAACTATACACTTCTCTACAGTACATACATACTTAGTTCATACTAAGTTCTACAGCTTTTCAATAAAACAAAGTTAAGGGTTCAGACCTCATTGAAGTCCAGGGAGGAGTCGTTACACAGAGCACAGATGGTGGCCAGTTCAACAAGGCCATCATACTGGGAGGACTTCACTTGTTTATCATCCTGGTACCTGAGGGTGTGCAGAGTATTAGCCTATAAGTGTGTGTGCACTATACATAATACCAGAAACATTCTTCAGTTCAACCAATGCCATAAGTCAGCTGTATAGTACTCACACTTCTCCCTCAGGTGCGTAGGTAGAACCTGTGATGGTGAACTCTGACAGAGAGCAGCTGTCACCTTCAGCTTTGTTGACGATGAACATCTGAGACAAAAAACAAAAGGTCACCGAAAGTCACATCACTGAAGGAACCCACTGACAGTTTCTTTACTGGTACATAAGGTGGCAACAGAAACCACAGAAATCCCAATTGGACCTCCAATATGACGACTCTGTTTAGACAGTAGATTAGCCTGCAGTGTTAGCGCGTCTATCTGAGGGCCCGGCAGGGTGGCCCAATGCCTAATGTGAGAAAAGGGTGTTTAGTTTGTTCTCATTAGTAAACACACAGGACTGCCAGGGACCCAGAGACAAAAGGAAGCTGTGCCCAAAAGAAAGAAGCCAAAGTGACAGGCCTGCTCCCACCGGAAGCTTTGACTGGCACACGTGCACGCACACGCACGCACGCACACACACACGCACACACACACACACAGAGAGACACACAGAGAGAGACACACAGAGAGAGACACACAGACAGAGACACACAGACAGAGACACACAGAGAGAGACACACAGAGAACTAGTCCTGGGTGGGTTATATGACATGGGTAATAACGATCTGTCACATACTGCTACTGCATTTCTCTGATATTTATAGCAAAAAGGCCTCGAATGACTCATTTACAGAATGTAGAAAAACTTTCAAAACTGATCCTGGTCAATAACTTGGGCTCTATACATAGCACTAGGAGGCAAAACAATACAAGACAAGACAACAGGCAATTGTGAAACTTCTAGTCATTCATCTACACTGTAGTCATTTTGATTTCTTTTTTTATTGTAAGAGAGATGTGTGAATATAGTTAGCAGCAAACCTCCTTAAAAAGCTTTGCTTGCATTCCCCAAGTGTGAATGGTTTCTCCCTTCAGTGGCTTAATGACATGGCTCACTGTGAATCACCCTGCAGAGCTGTAAGGCTTTCCAATCATGGCCAAACAAAACTGAACCCAAATCAGTGAGAGATAAAAAATACTGTAAATTAAAGCCTCAGGTCTAATTCCGGCTTTTTCAAAGTACTGAATAAAGCACAGAAGCAGAAGAGGCAACAAGACAGAATCAAACTTTAATAAATGCTGAATGTGGGGCCAAGTAGCAGCAGGGTGCCTCTCACAGACAGAGGAAGAGAGAAAGGAACTACGGGCTGCCGGCTCTGCAGCTTGGTGACGCAAGGTCAGTTATGCAACTGCAGCACTGCAAGTCATTCAAGAGATCAGCATAAGTTATAGGAGTGGCTCAACAGTTAGATATCTGGATATGTGAGCAGGAGGAACACTCCACTTTCTCTCTTTGCAGGCAGTGTGACAAATGTATTTGAGGTGAGTTACGCAGCCGCAGTCAGACTGTCACCTAATACAAACAACAGGCAGCGACAACAGAGATGACAAAGCACTTACTACTACTATATGGCTCAGCAGTGCACCAGGAGTGTGACTGTGTATGTGTGACTCACTCTGCACACAGACATCTGGTTGGTTGTCAGGGTTCCTGTTTTATCAGAACAAATGACAGAGGTGCAGCCCAGGGTCTCAACAGATGGCAGACTGCGGACAATAGCGTTCTTCTTGGCCATGCGGCGAGTGCCCAGAGCCAGGCAGGTAGTGATAACGGCTGGGAGACCCTCAGGGATTGCGGCCACGGCCAGCGCCACAGCGATCTTGAAGTAGTAGACCGCCCCACGGATCCAGGAGCCTCCGTGGACGGGGTCGTTGAAGTGTCCGATATTGATCATCCACACAGCAATGCAGATGATGGAGATGACCTTGGACAGCTGCTCGCCAAACTCGTCAAGCTTCTGTTGCAGGGGCGTCTTCTCCTGCTCTGTGGCAGCCATCTCATCACGAATCTTACCAATCTCTGTGTTAACGCCGGTGGCCACAGCCACACCCACGGCCTTCCCAGATGCGATGTTAGTGCCCTGAAATGGCAAGTATAGACCTGTTGGCTCAAGTACATCTGATACGTTCTCACATCTTTATGATTTATTCCAGGGAGACGACAAAAACTAAAACAAGAAGTTCAAGGTCAACAGAGTGTGTGAGCTGAGCTTACGGAGAAGAGCATGTTCTTCTTGTCCTGATTGACGGCACGTGGGTCGGGCACAGGGTCGGTGTGTTTGATGACTGAGACAGATTCACCTACAGAGACATCAAACGGGATCAGCTCAAATCACTTTGCATTAGTCTCTGCACATTGTGTGGAGACGAAGCAGTCAGATATCTCTACAGAGATCTGTAGTGCTGATTATTCATGCTGCCTCACTCCTCTTTACCACCATGCTCATGAATGCTTCAATTCAGACACAAAAATTTGCTAACTGGAAACTGTCATGATACACTAATTAATCTTGTTTAGAATATTAGGACCATTTTGAAGAAAAAGAAAGTTGAGAATACAGTCATAATTTTAGACCATGTGTCAAGGGGAGGAAAATCAAAGGATCAGTCTGATACCTGCGTTTAAACTAGGAATATTGAGAATTGAAGTGTTCTATTACTTTAAAACAGGGTTCACAAATAACCATAGATAGTAGTTTTATAATAAGATTTGTTCAAGATTTTGAATACATAAGAATTCAGGGTGTTAATTCTGACAAACATGAGTTGTCTTTGCCACTTTTTCTCCGAAAAATGTTTTCTCCTTATCCTAGTAAAGATTTAGTTTTTCTCCAAATTTTTCAACCTTATTCTTGCAATATTATGACTTTATTCTAAAAATGTCAGATTGTTTTGCTTTAGCATAGCCCTAAAATGTAGCATTTTAATGAGATTAACTAGGAGAACTGTGCGCTCTTAGTTAAAAAAAAGAAAAAGGGAGCATCAGCGGAGAATTTAAAATTAGTTTGGAAATACAACGTATTTAATCAAACATACAATCTTAGTTATAAAAAAAAATACATACTCAAGACTCAAATAAAAGAGTGGACATGTCTAAAAGCAGCTTTTTAGGGATACAGTATTGGAGCCTCATTTGTCTGCTGCCTGAAGTAAGGGCTTTACCATTTCCTTGAGCTAAACTTATGACTTTCAATATATGACTAAATATGTATTTACAAATAACAAGCAGGAATTCAGTCAAATATTGAAATATGAGCTGTGGAATTAAGGGTGACATTGTCAGGCAATGCTGAAAAGATTATTGTGCAATAAGCAACAATTACAGAAAACTTTTTAAAAAGGGATTTATTTACATATTTTAGAGTTGTAAACTGAAAAGGTCAATGGTTATGATTATTGATAAATTAATGGATAGGATATTAGCCGCAGAAATGACTCACCAGTCAGAATGGACTGATCAACTCTCAAGGTGGTTGATTTGATGGAACAGATCCGGATGTCAGCAGGTACCTTGTCTCCAACTATTAACAAACAGATTCACAAACATGTTTCAAATTAAAACGACAGAGCTCCAACAACACAACACTAAACCTACTGGGAGTAACATAAAACAGCCAAATACAATACAGTCAGGTCGGAGTGACGGTTCATGTGTCTGACACTGATCGTAACAAATTTTAACAGTAGTGCCGGCTCAACTGATGCATCACACAGCTCATTCCGGTGCTACCATCGCTGTTGGGAGAGCCAGAGAAAGGAGGAAATGGAGGACTTGTGAGCCATAAAAGGCCTGTCTCAAAGGAAAAGGCCAATTTGGGTACATTGAAATTGCACTGACCCAATTCAGCTTCCTAATGGTACATAAAAGCGATGGAAACTGGGGAAATGGTTCAGGCTATGGCACAGTTCTGTGGGCGTCTACATAAAGGCCTACTTAGTTAAAAATGTTAATTGTGTCAGATTGTTACAAAAGACTCCAGCCAAGTTCATGGTATAGTTAGAATACAATCCTCACACAAGACTGCTTAATATCTAAGAATCTAGCAACATATCATGACAGAGGTGAGGTGAAAATCTAAACTGAGCAGAAAAAGAATTGATATAAACCTACCAACGTCAAGATTCCAATTTGAGGGAACATGTACGGTAATCCAAAACCCCCCATGCCCTTGAGGGACGGGACGGGAGGGGAAAGTAGCGATGAGGCCAACAATACATGCAGCCAAAAATGGAAAAAGCATTTCGATATGTTCCCCAAAGCCCTGATCAGGTTTAAACGTGGCTGTATGATGGCAGCTGCTTCCTCAACACTGTCACAGCACAGGACGAGACAGGGGGACAAAGATGGAGCTGCTGCTGCTCTACCTCTCCTCAAACACTTGGGATGAGGTATTGACACTTGGAATTTAATACATGATACTGTTTCACCTTGAGATTCCATTAAAAGTAATTACATTTACTCATTTCAAAACTAATGCACATCCTTGTTATAGTTACATTTCAACACTTCCGTAGGTGTTGACTTCTTACCATTTTACACGATCCAGTGAGAAGCTGGATGATCGTCAAACACATCTGATGTCCTGCCAGAGACTCTGATCTGTCAGCAGCCACAGGCCAATCAAGACACACAGTGACAGCTTTTCTAAGAAGGAGTAACATTGATCTCCGCTGCACCTTTAAACCAACTGAACCTGGAACAATGGGTGCAGCCAGAGGTAGCTTCTGAACAGAAAGACAGATGGAGCCATGTGGGTGTCGGGTCAGTCACACGGAAACTAAGAAATCTGCACATGGTAGAGAAGAATCAAGTTCAGGGATCCCACCCCTTTAAGATTTTAAAAGGATCACCCCGCAGCTGTGCCAAAGGAACAAAAAGTAAGAGGTTTCCATAGAAGCCAAAACATTTCACAATTACATCCTGGATGATTGTGTAATACTTCCTGTGCTAAGTCATTCCTTTTGAAGAAATACAACCTAATAGAGTGACCTGAGCCAATAAACAAGGCTAGAAGGACGGGCTTCTAACAAAAAGTGCCCCCTGATGTTCTCATATAAAGAATCCACTGCTCTGTGTTAAAACTCTGGGAGACTAACACGATGGATCTGCTCCGGGGATGTGTTACACTGCAGACCTGCTCTGATTTAGTGTGTTTATCTCATCTATCCCTTTGTGTCAACATCCTACTTGGTAACAGTCCAAGCATCTCCTCAGTCACCACCACTTTATCACCTTCGTGCTTGCCAACAGGTCATACAGCCGACAGATTTTACAGTGACAAAAGCGCTGTGTACCCTGGCAAAACATTGCACCCAACATGACTCCCAGAGGTGCCTTATAAACAGACCTTTCAACAGCAGGCGCGGCCGCCACTGGAGCGCGGCAGTCAGCTTTGACTGGCACCTGCCTTTGCCATGTGTTTGGTAAGAGAGAGTGGTTCAGCGGGCCAGGCTTTGTCAGTGCCAGCCAGGAGGATACATGTGCAGATGGCAGCTGAACAAAAGGCTGACCTTCTGTCATGTTTAGAGGGCCATTTCAGAGCGGTCAACAAGTGAAACATCCAGCAGCTTTCCAATACAGCTCCTACTGATTCACTCATTAGCTACATTTAAACATGCAGACCAATGCAAAAACTTTATCCAAATGGATACGTTTAACAAAACAGCTAAAACTGTAACCGTTCACTCCTTCTCTTCTAACTGTTGAATTTTTTTGTTTTGTTTTTACCCTGTGCAACAAGTGGACATCTCCAAGAATAAAAGTTCAAACTAGGCGTTAGAGAGCATCTCCATTTACAGTATGTCTCCATTGATCACTTTTAATCAGATCTCCCTTCCACGCTCTATATGCAAATTAACACAATTCATTATCACCCATTATCTATAACCCTTATCCTTCGAGGGCCTCACGGGGACCGGGAGCCAATCTCAGCTGACATTGGGCGAGAGTTGACAGTGTATTGCAGGGCCAACAACATATACAGAAACAAACAACCATTCACCAACCTACAGTCAATTTAGAGTCTCCAGTCAATCTAATCCCCACTGATCATACTGTAATAAATATATCAATGTTATGACAAAGACAAATAGAAGATGTGTAAATACATTTTGGTTCATAAAAGATGAAGTAGACCAGTCGAGAAGTTTTTCCTTCAATATGAATGAGTCTTTGGTACTTAGCAGTTCAAACCTGTACCCAGAGCTGTTCATTGTGATGGGATAACCTGAGACAGATGCTAAAACCAGTCTGAACCGGAACCATGTTACAACTCTGTTTCACCGAAATTAGGTTTTTAAAATAAGGGTAAACCCACCAAAACACTTTTTCCAATGCCATTAGAGGAGTTTGCTTCGCAGTCATTTTTCCCCAGTGCAAAAGGTTCAATGTCATGAACTGATGCGCGCTCTCACCTCACAATCACCAAACTAGCACACTCATCCAGTTGTAACATGCCATCACTGCCGATAAGAAACCGTGTCCACTGCAGAATTATTTGATAGGGGAGTGGATGTCGATCCTATCTTACTACATTGCAAACAAAAGCCAGATGTAAGAAGGTTTTTTTGGTCATCATCAGTTGGTTGGTGGGAGTGATAAGCCAATATTTACCAACAGTGGAGAAGTTTCTTAACTTTGGCAGCAGATTCTCACCTACGACCTCAGTTATGTTAGCAGGATCTCAAACACTGTTTGCTTGAGCTCTCTGCTTTGCCTTTGTCTGTTATGAATCTTGAGCAGCAATAAGCTGGACCTCCACAAACATCCGCATACAACTGTTTCCGTTGCCATAGTAATACAACTTGTGCCAGGACTGGCAGCACTAAAGCATTTGTAAAGAAAGAACTGGGAGTTTAGTAGAGTCAGGCATATCTACATGTACATTATTGCCGAATGCATACATGCATGAGACATTTAAAAAATAAAAACCTAGATGGTGCAAGACAAATAATATGAATTTTGGACTAATGTTATCATTCTGTAGTTACAGACAAAACATAGTGTGAAAGCATACATACATTTTTCCTTGCAGCCATAGAAATTAGAATGTGAATAAGTCATCACTAGCTATCAGAATAATTACAGATTGTATATCCTGGTTTAAAAAGAAAAAAGGGAAGGTCTACATTATTCTCACGTCTTGCATAACTGTCTGTATTGGTCCCTCATTTCTTGCATCTAAGTCTGATCTGTCACCATCTATAATGGCAAAGCATGGACTCCCAGCAGTCAATGTTAACATGCCTGGTTCTGGTGGTCTGTATGTTGTAATACAATTATATACTTTAATTTACGCTGAACATTACATGCACAATCAACTTGTACGGACTGGTTTGATTTAAGACTTCTCTTTATGGGAGGTCTTCACATTCTAATGCCCCCTTGCCTGGTTGGCAAGAGCAGACCTTTTCTCTCCGCCTTGCTGACAAGTCAGGAACCTTTGCCAAAAGACAGTCCCTCTGTGACAATAGATGCTTGCCAGAACCCCATTGAATGCCACATACTATCCGTGGTAATCTTAGTGGAGGGCGTGGGTGGTGATGGTCAGGGTCACTGTGCATTGAGCACGATGGAGTGGATCCACAAAGCGCTTCCCTATAAGGTCATCTCTCTCCAACACAATGAGAGCAGATGAGAGATCCTCCCCCGTACGCTGCCCCCCCAACACACTGACCCCCATCATGACCAAACTCACAATTTCACAGGCAGCAGGGAACAAACGCACTGAGCTCCACTGCTCTGAGGAAAGGCCAACATCCAGAAATGTGCAAATTCATAACACCAAACTGTAAACTGGCGGCATGTTGTCGTATGAAAACCACTTAAAACCGACTGGGAACCCAGCGAGTGAGCTAATCCTTTAGCAGATTTAGGCTGTGGCACCTGCCCATCCCAAACGTATCACAAACCTGTATTATAGTAAGAATTGGGAACAAATCAAGGGTTAGTTTTGATTTTGCTGAGCCACATTGGTTTGAACAAGTATATTATCAACCCAACAACAGCAGTCTGAGGACTTCACAGAAGAGCAGACTGGCCTGAGACCAGCACATACAACAGCCCCAAGGTATTCAGCTGCTTCAAGATCACATCTGAAAACACCAAGGTATAAAAATAACACAAAAAAATGATCAGGTTCATACAAAAGTTGGACAGACGCATCACAGTTTGTTATTTTCCATGACACTGAACAGACTTGCGATTGTGGGGCTGATAAGTGATGAGGTGCAGGCAGGAGGCAGCGTTCAAAGTCACCGAAGCCCCCTGACAGCCAGCGGCACAGATTGGCTGCGGGCTCGTCTCCCTTTCCTCTACCTGGAGCTCAGCAGCCGAACGGCATGCATCTGCGTCATAACATTCCTCCACTGCATGGGCAGGGGTCACATTGAACTGGAGCTTTAGGAAAATACAATTTATAGAAGGGGAAGCTCGACAGAAACTATTGTAAAAGAAATTAGGAGGATTTCGGTGGTAAACTGCAACTGATGAGCTTCTACTGATGGCCAAGCTCCTGTTTTTGCTGCCTGTTGGGCTGCATTTTTAGAGTTAGCCTCAAGCTACTGACAGCAAAGCATGCAGCTACCACTACCAAGAGGTTTTGACGACTGGGTCTCTAATATACATGAGGAGTGTGCATCTGACTCACCAACTACTCTTTCAACTTGAGCCAAAAAACAAAGCATTACACACTTAGCTTCTTTTTGCAAGTCATAATCAGAATGTAGGGAATATCCCTTTTGATCAACACCCAATTATAAACAGTATATAAAACCCATTTTAACAGAAATTACAATAGAGTTTATATCCCTGTAGAGTCCTACTCCATTTTGCCCTTGTCAAGGTTACTGAGGACTCCCACGTCACCCACCGTAGCAATGATTCCCAGAGCAGGATGGGATGGGCATGAGCGGGGTGGGACCAGACACCTGTCATCTTCACCACTGTCACTGCCTCTATAAATACTGCATTCCATTATCTAAATGGCCTATGAAAGCTAAAAATAAAACCTACCAGTATGCACAGAAAAACTATGCATCACTTCATTGGCTTAGGGTTAGACAGAGTATCAAGATAACGCCTGTGTTTTAAGGACTCCAGCATTCCCCAACACGTCTGTGTTCATCCCTCTGCAGAATCATACACACACTGTACCATGAGAGAAAACAGCCCTCTTAAAAAAAGCGCTGATTGGAAGTCAGCAGCATTTGTTCCCAACTGGTTCATGTGATATCCAGAATTTTCCTTTGCCGGAAAGAAATCCACAAATCAAATCAACATCTGAGCCTTTTCAGTTATCTGATGCTCTGATAAAAGCAACACATGCGACAGTTTAACAGTAGAATAAGGTTAAACAACAATAACAGAGGTCATGTTTGTTTATAGAGGCACAAAATCAAGAGCAAGGCAACCTACCGGCAACCTCTACGATGTCACCAGGCACGATCTCTCTGGCCTTGATCCTCTGCACAGTTTTCCTGTCCTGCCGGTAGACTTTCCCCATCTCAGGCTCGTACTCTTTAAGTGCCTCAATGGCATCCTCAGCATTGCGTTCCTGGTGAGGTGAGAACAGGACAAAGTGTCATCGTTTCTGAGATGAGCTGATAATATCACAACTACAAGCATGCTGTAGAGCGCATACCTCCCTCAAGGCTAGCTCCCTATCTTGTCATGTTAAAGTAAAAGTGATAAAAAATAACCTGAATCAGACAGTTTGTCATGATCTGCTACAGAAGTCAATGGGTTCTTCTTAGGGCCCCACTCCTCTGCAAAAATTCATGGAAATCGGATCAGTAGTAAGAGACTACAAACGGTAATAAATGCCTGTTGTTGGTTCTGATAGAATATTTGTTCAAATGGTTTCATTAATTTAGTTGGAGTAACACATTGTACAGTGGACTCACACATCTGAAAAATAAGTTAATGCAGGCCTCATGTGTGAGATACAGACTGACCTATTACTGTTGCTTTTCAATAGGAAGCCTTCTGTGTGACAAAAATAACTCTAAGTGGACTGTTTATCTAGAGTTCGAGGGAAGTAAAACAAATGTTGAAACCCACAAACAGCAGCAGGCTGCCACACTGATAGATAACGTTTAACACCAGTGGAACATTATGAAGTTTTTCCAAAAGTTTTGTAGGCATATCCAGATGTGTCATTGACATTACAACACCAACATCTTTGACCCAATCTTCATATCATTGATGGATGCATGGTCTCACTGACTCTGCTGCCATATGTATTAGGTTTGGCTGTTATGTAATCCAAATAAATACTTATTTTTGGTCCAAGTGGCATCACAGGGTTGTTTCAAACATTTTGGACACTGTGATTCACAATAATGCTGCTCTGGTTACGATTTCATGGCCATGTTGATGAAGGTAGCGTAACCATCATAGGACTATTGTAGTGGAATAAACTGGATTTGGTCACGTATACCCAATATTAGTTTCTCTCTGTCCATCATGATACAGACACTTGCTTAAAATCAAATTAGTCTATAAGGGATCTCGTTTTATCACTGTAATCCACTGGTAAAAATCAATAAAAATCATTAAAAAAAAAAAGATAATTTACTCTAAAGGGGAAAATCACAGTGATTTCCAAGTACATTCCACAGATACAGAAGAGATGGAGTGGGATTTCAATACAAGGATTTCCAGGATGGGAAAGTTTCTCACCTGCCACACACCGACGATGGCATTGGCTATAAGAATGAGTAGGATAACAAAAGGCTCCACAAAGGCTGTGATCGTTTCCTCCCCCTCCTCAAACCAGGCCAGGACCTGAAAACAACACAAGAAAAATGACATTATATGTTTAAGACATTTCACTCAAAAAGCGGGCATCCATTTACAATGAGAATAAAAGAAATTCACAAGAATACAGATCGCTGCTAATAACAGGGAAACTGCAAAAAAGAAACATCTAATGTATGGAAAATACTTTTTGATGTGAAGATGCTGCACAGTCACAAATTATACATCAGAATAGGTGGGCAGGTTCTTGTCTTTCAAATATACCTTTATTATGACAGCAGTGCTTCATCCCAGAAATATTGGATTAAACCATTTATAAGCTGCTAGAAACTCTTGTTCAAAGCCAAAGACTGCTCATAGCCGAGGATCATCCCACACATTTCTTACATAAAACTTCAGATACTGAGGTGAAAAACATTACATACAAGTGCATCTTAATGCCCCTCAACATTATCTTAAACCTATATGTTAGAAACTGTTCTTCACTCATCAACGACTGAGCTTATCTAGCAGTAGATGTATTCCATTCCCTGTGAGCAACTGTTCTTTATTCTCCTGTGGATATATGAAATCTTTGACTTGTTTAACTGCTGACATCTGCCCATCTGATGTGGAGGAATGAAAGATACCTCAGAAACGGAGTTCTAATGGAATACTAAAGGTCTGTTATAGAAGAACGTCTCACTGCCAGCGTTAAAACATTATGACATTAAAACGGTCTGACCTGGACTCTCTTATGGCTTGTTGTAATTGGTCTAAAATTACATTGTGTCACAGGCAATTAGTTAATGTCCCAAAATGTAATAAAGCTATCAACCTCTATGAGACATACGTGTCTGTGCTGGATGCCAAAGACTTTAAGCATAACTATAAAAGCTTTTCTGATTTTGATTTGATTCCACATTCTACTGGTATACATTTATTAAAGAATGGGAGAAAATAAAACTGTATGTTGAGGTGTATTTGACGAGAGCCCTCCCACTGAGTGGTGAGGTCCAAATTTGGTCTTGAGTGGTGCTCTGTTCCCCCGTCAGACAGCAGCCACTGACACCTCTGTATCAACTGACTGGGCACTGCCCACCACATACCAACTCTCTCACAGACACACACAAACAGGAAGTCAGTTATCAAAATGTTATTCAGACCACTGGAACATAATTTGCGGTGAAGTCAATTTACACAGATCTGTTGCTTTACATTGAGTCAAAGAAATAACGGCCTTCACCACATCTGATGTGATTACATATTGTGATATGCCAATAAGAACAGACATGCAGCATGATGACAAGGACACAGAGAGGGCCGGTAAAAACTGGTTCACCCACGTGTACGAGAAAAAAAATAAAAGGAAATAAATATGTGGCAATCTTGGAATTCGGACAGTCTGCAGATTTGTCAAAATCACCTAATGCCAGCCTACTATCAAACATTTATCTGTTTCTAGCATCATAAGTCAGAGTCTCCTGCGAGATCAGACGAAGTCATTACACAGCAGCGGTCACGCTTGACTCAACTGTCTTACTCTGCACATGGTGATAGCAACTCAATGCTGCCGCTGCTGTTGTCACCATTCTGCAAATGGGTCGCTAGCTTTCTCAGCTGTTTAGCTCCCTAATGTGTGAGTGTAACCTCACCCATGTTACACAAACTGAAGACGTTCACACTTCAGTGCTATGCCATGCATGAACTGACCCCCTGCATTTCAACACGCGGCTTAATAATAATCCTTGCGGCAGTTTTGGACTTCACATAAACACCTTCAGTCGGAACTGGCAGGATAAAGCCTTGCGTAGATGCTATAACTTCTCCTGGGATTCTCAAGAATTATATGTGCATCATATTTCTCAGGTACTGGACAGACCATGAAGGAGTTAACAAGGGGAGTAACGGAGTAAAACAAATCAGGAAGTCACAAGCAGAGTGAGGAGCCCAAATTTGTAAATTCAGCTCTATTCAGTCATGGATGAAGTAACTCAAGTAATAGTAACACAAGTCTACATAGTGTACAAATATACAGTAAAGTTCACACTTTCAATAGGACTGTGTTTTATCCAATAGCATTAAAAATATATATACATAGATAATATATATATACTTACAAAAGATATACATGCAGCCAGCAGAAGAATTCGAACAAGCAAATCTTCAAACTGTTCGAGGACAAGCTCCCATAAAGATTTCCCTGAGGAGAAAAGAAAAGGTTTAAAACAATCCGTCACAGAATCTTATGTAAAACGAGAGGAACAATATGAGTGGCAGTGGTGATTACCTTCTTCAGCTGGTAACTCTGTCAGTATGAAGGAGGAGAAAGTCGATCCACAGATGGCACAGGACACGGATGAAAGAGAAAAGAAAAGGCATCAATGCTTTTTTAAGCAGACATGACTCACGGTTTCTGTTTCTTTATGGGGAACTGATTCCCATAACAAGAGCCGTTAGGTATGTTCCGAGACATATGTATGTTTCTCCCCTGATTTTGGTAAATGATTATATAGTCATACATACTGTATAATGGGGGCATAAAGAACGTGGACTTGATGGAGAAAAATAACTAAACCTAATTTAAGGTCTGATAGTTTATATTTAAAGAAAGGCCCCTATATCTGAATATTTCAAATTACCACGATGATACACAGTTTTACTGACTTAATTTAAATTTGACTATATACCACATCCAACTCTGAGAAAATCTGAATTGAAATATTCTCACTATAGGGTATTTTCAATGTCATCTGTTTTTTTTCCTTATTTCCTACTGGGACTGCATTCAAGACTTGGGCCAATGGGGCCCGTTTGCTCAATGAAATGTAAACAATTCATCTATGTATTGCCTTGTACCTTGTTTCAATGACAACAGTGGCTGCCAACGTGAGATGCATGCATTTTGAAAAGAAAATTGGTTTAAACATTCTTAGAATAAATGATAACCATGCTGCATTTAACTCGCTGTTTTGATCCTATTGAGAATTCACAAATCTCCAATCGACTGAAAGGTCAGAGTGATGTAGGAGGAGGTGCGATTTACCCTCCATGACCTCCTAGATGGTATTACTATAAAACAACTGTTTAGCCCCGGGACAAGGGAGATTAACTCGGGCGGATAAGGTTACTTGTCCCGTGGCCACTGGTCACTGTCAGATGCCTGCTGGATCTGCAGTGCTGAGGTGGTGGACTCCAGCTCTGAGGAGCATCTCTACGTGCTGTGGCCAACAACGTTCCCCACACTTTACTACACTGTCACAATGTTAAACAGTGTCATCACACAACACACAATAAAAAAGCGTTGAAAACCCGACAATGGCCTCTAAGTAATCATTACTGTGTTACTATGCGAGAGATGGGAAACCCTCGAGGTCACCACTGCTGACGTCAGCCGGATCACTTTATGACACCGGCCGGAGGAGGAGGAAGAGGAGGATGATGGCGGTGCTGACTTTTCCCCCACATTCATTGAAAACTGACAATGACATGACATTTCTGAAAGCGTGTGTCAGTCGTGTCCCGCTGGCGCTAGTGTTTGTGTTGGTGAGGGTGTTTAGAAATAATGAAGCTGTCGTACCGTTTAGGCCCCATTTCTCCTTCTGCCTCTTCACCTCGTCCAGGGACAGTCCTGTGCTCTCATTGACGCAGAAATAACTGTAAACTTCTTCCACACTCTTCGTGTGAGCGTTCTCCATGGCGGACACGGACACGGCTCCTTCCCGCACAGCTTCGGCCACAGACAGCACCGCACTTCACCACACTGTCGACACCTGGAGAGGGTCGATACCCGGAGGGGCAGCTGGATACACACTGCGGTCAAACGACGCGTCCCTCGGGCCACTGGGAAGATTGTTGAAGCTGTTCACGGAGGAAGAGGAGGAGGAGTGAAATTCCTCTTCCCTGTCTGGGTGAAGATGCCCCGACTCGCCTTCTTATCTCCGGAAGTGATGGGAAAGTGTGTGCGACAGTGTCCCGCGTTCAGGACCGCATTCACCTGGTCCGGTTCTCCCTGTGTGCAACCGTGCGGTGCCGTTCCGTACCGTGCCTCAGCGTGGCGCAGCTCTGTGTGGCTCGGCACGGCTCTGACACTGAGGTTTTATTAAAGCCCTCTTCCCTGCGCCGCATGTGGACTAACGCTATTGGACGAGCGGCGCCAGCTCCGTCCAAACAGGGGGACGTGAGAGAGAATACAGGAAGTAACCAGGAAGTGAGAACCGGGAATATACACATGCGTGCGTCCCATTCAAACCCAATGGTTTGTGTTCGTGAGCTTAATTTGCACACCCGAGCAGTTTGTGTGAATGTCAGTGTTTCCTGTCAGCGTCAGTGTAGCAGGCTGGTGATTGCGATCAGCTTGATCAGAGGCGGCCACATTACACAGTCTGTAACTAACTTGGGATCAAGGGTATTTTCTAAATCAGGGGCCACAATTTACAAAGAGGGGCCAATTATGTGTCCAACAGCCATACACAACTCCTGACTAAGTAGGGTCCTAATTAAAGGTTCAGTGTGTAGAATTTAATGACATCTAGTGGCGAGGTTGCATGCCGCAGCTTAATACTCACCTCACCCTCCCCTTCCAAACATGAGAGAGAACCTGTGATAGCATTCAATTGTCATAAAAACTCAAAAGGTGTTAAGCTTGTCCCCTTTTGATTAATATAAACAACATAAGAGACCCATTCTAGGGTAAAGAAAACCACAATTTGTACAATTTAGATGAACCACACTAGTACAAAAATCCCTGGATTTATTTTATATTCAATTTCTACCAATAGATCCCTTTAACCTAAACCTTAAACACTGGACCTTTAAGTCAATACTTATTTCCTGTTGGTTTTACACATTTGAGTAAAGTCACACATCATTGAACATAATTAGAAATGTGTTCCTTGTTCATTGTGTACTTCAATAGCTTACAATTACTGTAGGTATTATTTTAAAGACTACTAACAGGCACTTCAGGGGACAATCAGTTTTCAGATGGGGCCAGTTGCCCCTTTCCCCACCCCTTGAGATAATGTATGTCATGATTCACAGCGTACATAATCTCAAGCCACTTTACATACTCAGATCGAAACCTTATAAACAGTGTTTCCATGAGCAAACACCTGGTGACAGTGGAGAGAAGTGACTTCCCTTTACTAGCACCTTTGCCTCCCATTCACTTACAATCTGTGAGCGAGGATGAGATTTAACCATTTGCTTCCTGCTGCGAAGCAAATCACAGTATGGCTTCGTATGGAGTTGAACTTTGGTGAACTTTGACCTGCAATAGAATGATAATAGGCTGATAAAATAATAAAATCAACAATATGTCTAATCTCTTATTTTACTAGTTTTTTTGTGTGTTCTCTTATTCCCATGTAATTCGTAATTCGTAAAAAGATTGATTAATTTACTGAAGCGATTCTATACCGAATGAGTTAACTCCATCTGCATTACAACTAGGAAGACAGTCAATTTGCTGTTGCTGCGTGAGGGCACCAGGTCTGGCCCCCCTTCACCCCCCACCCACCCCACAGTGTGTATATTTTTCAGGTATCATTGTCAGCTGTTTGACAGGAATGGCATGCATCATCTTTTAACAAGTCTTAATAGGGCCCCAAGAAGCACAGACTGCTGTAACAATAATATCGTGGGATTGCCCAATTGGACTCCAACCTGCCTTTTACAATGCACACTTGATCCGCTTGGCACAGGAGCCACTAACGTCGGCTGTCAGCAGCAGATTAGGTTTCTGTGGGAGTGATGGTGGGACCCTGAAACATCCATGAAGACATTTGTTGGGAAAAACACTGGGTAACTCAAACCAGTGTCCAGCATGTTATTTTCCTACAACAGAAACAAAGTAATGGAGCTTAAACAGCAAATAAAATGTATTCTGTGTCACATAAAATTGAATAAGACGTGAATGGAATTTGCTAATAATATTGCATACTACTGTAAAGCTTTTGAAGAACCCCTCCGTCAGTCATTTGATTGCTATAAATCTATAGTGTTATTTGAGCACAGTCTGGCTGTGTTAGTCTCACAAGAGGTCTTCACTATATTCAGTTTAAATGAAAAATATGAATACATCTTTAGCACAACAGCGAATTTATGAATGGCCAACTATTCCATTATAGATGAAAGTGTATCATATGCATTATATTGGTCTTTTTAGCTGTTTGCTGTGGAATCCCTCATATCTATGTTTGTATGCCAGAATGAATGAACTGTCTTTGTCATGTACCTATTTAAAACCCTTTTATAACCATGTGCTCTGCTTTGATGCCAAAGACAACATCAAATACAAATGTTCTATTCTATTGTAATGAGACAAGAGCCAAACTGAATGTAAAATATATTTATTAGATCTACATAGAAAACCACAATGTCTTTATGGATGTCAAGGATTTATTATACAATATAATGTATGTAATTACACAAAATAGAAACAAATTACTATTTCTATTGCACCGCCCAAGTGAATTCCAAAGCTGCCAAGACATTCTGTCCAAGGTCATGGTCGTTGTTGCCAAAAATAGCTGACTGGGGCCATATCCCAAGTGCCCCACTTAGTATGGTGTTATCTCTGAACACTTTGATTGAAAGTGTATTCTTAAAGATGTGTCTCCAGTGGGTCAGAGAAAGTGAAAATCCTCGTCCGGCAACACCTCCTCATACATGGGGGTTTCTTTAGGTTGTGGATTTTCAAAGCACCTTAAACCGTGTCATCGCCAGGAGTTACTGGTTACACGAGATAAACCATCAAGTGAAAGTGGCAGCGTGTAACAGACAAGATGGAGGGGAAATGAACCCTATGAACACAGTGAACCACTTATCTGAATGAACTATAGTGTCCACTAACAGTTTACATGTAACAACCCTATATTTATAAAATGATTAAACATGATATTGGAGGGTTTAGAAGAATAACTTGAACTCGTTGTAATGATTGTACCGTAGGTAACCTTTATTTGACCTCTGCCTTGACATGCCCTTACAACACCAGCCTATCCTCTCCTCCCTCCTGGATGACTTGACCAATAGAAGCCTGGCTCTGAGCTCGTATGAAGCACTGCCTCTTGCACTCCATCAGCTGCTCCAAGTCCCGCCACAATTTCATCTGCTCCATGTTGGCACTGTGGCTCTCCCTCACCATCTTCTGCTTCTCACGTAACTTCTGAAGACCACAAAAGAAGGCAGTGATAACTTAGCCTGACTGATTGTGTTAAAAGGCCACACTGCAGGGGGGAATCCAAATGGTGGTAAGCAAATAAGATGAGTTGGAAAATACTCTCACTGCAAACAGCCTAAATTCTGTATATGAGTATTTAAGACTCCAACGTCACAATAAACAGAAAAATGCATTCAAACACAAGAGCAGGGAAAAGTGAAAGAGCCAATACACAGGATGACAACACAAAATACCCATACAAATGAAAACAGAAAACAGAAAACAGTGCAAACCCTTGGGTACCAGATAGAAACTCTCAGCTACAGACGTTGAGAGATTTTTGTGGTTGGAGCACCATTACCAAAGCCAGAAACGACTGAACGAGCGGTAAGAATTGGTAAATAACAGACACAACACTGTTGACTAACTTAACGGACTCATAAGGTGTAAATTAGAGTACAAAATAGGGAACAATTTTGAAATCTTTCTTTACTTTATTTTGATACAAGACTTTGATTTGTGTGATTCATGGAGGAGAAAGTACCCAAACAAATCAGAAATGTCTTTCTCATTAACATAATCTGACTTGCACAAATACTGATTGATATGTTCTTCAAATAAATAAAGTGACTGAGAGGCCTTTAAAGTCTATTTAAGAGAACAATGATTGACAAGCTTTATAACAATAACTAATTAATTCATTGAGAACTGCAAGTGCTCCATGAAAGAACTGGCAGATGAGAGAAATAAATCAATACAGTTTTAACAAACTCAGGGACTTTATCATCATCAGATCAAAAGAAGAACGATGGAGCTTTGGCCAGTTTCTCTCAGTCATTACATTATTGAAAGTCATCTTGATGAACAGATATTATAAATATGCATCAAGCCTTTGAAGAAAATGAATACACCCTCTTATAAACATGTATTGGCAGAGCTTTGAAGCTGGTATTCTCCCGTCATCATTAAGAAAGACACTAATTACACTTGAACCAACCAAGCCAATAAATAATTGTGGATTATATAAACTAGTGTCCTTAATTACCCTGGAAGTTTTTTTTTTATTTACATTTACAAAGCCTCAGGCCATGTACATACTAACTACAGAATAAAATAATATTTTGACACATGGCATCTGCTACGGCACAGTTTTCTCACCTTTCCCAGTAGCTCTTGTTCTGAAATGTTCTTCATGTACGCCTCCCTACAAAAAAGCAGAGGAAGACAACTTAAGCATACCATCACAATCTTGCATATCGCTCTCACCAAGGGCTTCTTAAACAAAATGTGGTAAATTAGCAAATCTTGAAAATCGCAACTCCCCCAGTTTTTATGCAAGAATTATGTGTAAGCAACTGAACTGCCTGTGTCTTAAAACGGGCGTCTCGTCTTGCGAGCAGCTAGCGGACCTGGCTCGACGTGCTCACCTGATGGTCTTCTTCCTCTCTAACGGGTCTGATGACACATAGGCCTTCATCTCTTCAGCCGCCCGCTGTAATTGCATCTCATTGATCTGTGGAGGTGAGAGATTGAGAGATCAGGTTTATTGTGAGTAGAGAGTCACTATTCATAGTCTGGAGTGTAAATTCGAATTTGACCATATTTGGCTTGTAAGACAGAGGTAATGAAGGATGATTATATGCCCTCTGTTGCTAATAGCTAAAATATTATTTTCTAAAACTATTATCGAATACCAACTAGCAACTATCTATTGAAAATACGTGCCTCTGACATGGAGTTGATATAATGATACTGGTTTTCTTCTTGAGCCGTCTCCTCTCTCAATGCTTTCACCTCCTGTAAAAAAACATGAAGAGAAAAAGACATATGGTCGCTACAGCAAAATCAAAAAACATCATACAGAAATATGCTGGATAAACTTGTATTTAAATTGTTGAGTATATTCAATCTAATGTAGGATAGTGATGGTACCTGCTCCAGTTTTGATCTGTTGCTCTCCAGACCAACAGCACAACTTTCATATTGCACCTTCTTTTCCTCATATTCCTGGTTTATCTCCTGTTAAGATCAGAATCCACAGGGTCATACACTGTCCAACTGACGGACAAAAGTTTTCACGTACTGTACACTAATGGGAGCTGAGACAAACTCATAGAGTCGCATCTTAAATCACCTTTTTCACTCTCGCAGCACTGTTTCACATCAACCTAAAATTACAGCTGACATTCTGAGCAGTTTAACTTACAACAGGCTCTCACAAAAGTCTATTTATGTCTTCCTGTTGCAGCGCTTCATTAGCAGTTAGAGTCGTTCTGGGAACACATGTAGGAAAATGTAATCCTCTGCTTTAGCTCAGCGGTGTGGGGGGCTTTCCCATCATGCATCATACTATGTAAATTATTCTTAATGGACCTACTCCAACACAACACACAAACACAATGCCTGATCATTCTTACTGCCTTGAAGCCACACAAGTCGAGATCCCACCGTGTTTTTAAATTTAGAATTTAGATTTATAGTGTATCATGTTTTTCTCAAATTACATTGTCTATGCTTTGGCTATGCAGGGAGAATGTGTCAGTTGTTTGTGACATGTAAGAACTGCATTTTGCACTGGCTTCCATCATATATACTGTATGCAAAATAGCATTTTGGAGTTTGCATTAATTCCATTAAATTCAGATTAATGAATGACCCACAGACTGTCAGCCTCATTTGAATGCCTCTTAGGTTATAAATCGGCATCATTATTCGAAAGTCCTTATGAGCAAATGCAGTGCCCGCTTGACTGCTAATGGCATCGTTTTTATTCAAATAGGTGGCCAATTTTCCTCTCAAACACAAATGGCGATGGTGTGAGGAATCATGTAAGTTATTTCATGTGGCATCAGTAGATTGCAGCGGGCAGATGTGGGCAAACATCACCTGACACCGCTGCCTCAGTGACCTCAGTTCTTTTATGATCGGAGCGAGAGCGGACTTCTTCTCCACTATCATGGAATTTAATTTCTTCACCTGTAAAAAACAACAAAATCAACACTAGTCATAATGTGAATGAAGAGGTAATAGTATTTATGTAGTCTTCACTTTGTTTGAGTGTTTGTGTGTGTGTGTGTGTGTGTGTGTGTGTTTGTAAGAGCCTCTGTTGACAGTTTTTGTCTCCTTGATATTGTCACAACTGTTTAAGTTATGAAATATTGCAGGTCTGAGCATGAGATTAAGATGAAGGCTGAGTTTTAAGATGATGATGTCATGACTACTGAGTACTCAAGTAATAATGTAGTATCATAAAATGGTCTAGTTTACCATGTACATATTTAACTCTGAAGCTAATGTGACTGTGTCTAATGATTAACATAAATAATGAAGTTCAGCAGCAGAATCAATTGACAAATCTGACAAACATTTCTCAGTAAAGGGCTAAAGTATTTACAGCCAGGGTGAGTGTGTCACTTTAGTTCTTTACCACAAACCACAGCAAAGATTATATGACAATAGTAAGTGTCAGTTTGTTCAGAATTTGTTAAATCATTACAGATTTCATCTGTTTGGCTTTGCCGATATAATCCAATCCCAGAGTAAAGGTCTTCTCTCAGGTTGGAGCCAGTGATGTTTGACTCCATCACTGGGAGTCCTGCTGTACCTCCTGCCAAACACGTTTTAACAAATGCACTGCAGTTTGGAGTATGGCCTAATCACTCACGTCTGTTTCCCTCTGAGTCTTGACACCAAAGGATGACAGGTTGATAAATAAAGCTGAAGCAATGAGCTATGCTGGAATACTGTCAATCGTTTACTATCTCAGTGTAAAGAACAGATGAGAAATCCAAAAATTACATATTGAACTGAAATGAAATGGCCTGCACCCCAGCCAATGTGTGCAAAGTTGATGACGTAATATTGCATAAGACTCATGTAAATGTTACATCTTATTACTTGTTTACACTCGAACACAGGGCATGTGTCGTCGAGCAGTTGGTTACTGCCTTATGTTGATGCTGTGACAACTCCAAAGATGTTATAATATAATTAAGATGTAAACATGTCTACATAATGAAACTAAGGTGGGCTTAATTAGATTATTGATTACATGCCACTTACAGTATCTGTAGTTCAGTTTGTTCTACAACGTTCAAATTTATTAGTATTTATCAACAAAGGCAGATTTGTGGGGACTTAACTCAAGGCCCCACAGTATACTCACCATTTCAGACATGTCGTCCAGTGTGCGGCCCTTCTTTTCGTCTAGCTCGCTCTTGATAGCAGACACCCTCTCCAGTTCCTCCTGAGTATTGCTGTAGCCAGAGATTCCTTTCTCAGCTTCCATCATTTGCTTAAAAAATAGATCAGAGATGCACAGTAACTAACAGGAACAAATATCGAAATATAGATAAACAGTCACATACAATTTAAACAATGAATTGGTCTTTGTCACTACAAAAATCTACATCTACATGAAGAACCTATGAGTGTGCTACATTGACTGTATATAAAGATTGACGACACATGTCCACTTCCTGACAGTATCCTTATATGAAGCCAAAATATCCGGGAAAAAGTGAAAAATGTGTACTTAAACGAACATCAGTGTGATAATAACTACTTAAAATGAGAGCAACCATCACATCTACTAACAAGAGAAGGTGGGATCTTTGACCTATTCTGCAGCTAGCCACCAGTTGGCGATCGAAATGCTTTGGTTTTGGTGAACCCGTGACATAAAAAATATTTGAAAACAGATTCAAACACAAAGCATTTCATGTTTCAAAATGTAGAGGGACCACTGCAACATCCATTCATCACCAGCTGGAGATGTGAGCAGCAGGAAAACTTTCATTGCTATAACAGATCGTAGTGGGATGTGCAGACAGCAGCAGATGGAGCCTTCAGAAATAGCAGCTCTGCCTGCGTCACACTGCCTATCAACAAGTCAGGTGCTGGGACTGCACAGAGGTGTGAAGCCATTTCCAGGAAGCTTCTGCCCCTTCATTGTTAACACAAAGTGCGTGAATGGGGAGATCAAGCGAAAGCAGAACATTTGGAATGGCAGTCTAAGTGCAGGGAGGGGAATACGGTATGAAGGCTACAGGGCAGAGAGGGCATTAAAAGAAGTCAGGAGGATGTCTGTGCTCCGGGTACAATATGGAAGACTGAAAATGATGATTGCACAAATGTTCCTTTGCAATTTACTGGACTCTCAACAACATATGATGGCAGGCCAATTGCCAGCTACTGAAAAATGCAAGAATTAAACTTATGACAAGTCTTATATTTTAATATTTGTAATTTGCTCTTGATTTGTACTCTGGGTGCTTAACAATTTCAAGTACAACCCACTCCTTCCTTTATTTGAATGTAAACACTGTCTTTGTTTAGTCTTGTCTTCTGTTACATGAAAAATTAAACAAGAGTTACCAGTTTTTGTTGAACCGTCTCATGTCTCTGCTTGAGAATCTCCTCTGTTCGTTGCAGGACTCCATATTCGGCTTTCATCTCAGCAATTTCCTGTCGTTTCTTCTTGAACACGGTTCCCTTGCTCCGCAGTTTCACCACCAATCGTTTCAGCTGTGAGGAACAAAAAAAGTGACATCTTTTGTTACCCTGAAATTCAAAGAAAGCTGGATTTAGTGTTCAGAGAAAGGGATGCGAAATAATGCTTTCATGTGATATTTGATGGTTTCTTTGTTCAAAGGTCTTTACAGCTACATTTACTGATCTTGAGGGCAGTGGGAAAGGCTGTGAGTACAACACAAAGTTCACAAAGTGGTTAGAAAACAGTTGCTTATTTAAACATTTCAAAGTTATGGATCAAACAACACAAGCCTTCATTTGGATTCAGGTTTCTTGACTGCTGTGTCCAATACTTTGTTTGGCCCTGCTTTACTCGCCACCAGCTCTGGGGATATATCGGTCTCTTTAGCTGCTAAATGCTTCTTAATGCTCATTTTTTCTGACATTTGATGCTGGACAGGGTACAATTACCGTTTGGGAATTAATCCTCTTAAAACATCCATTTCCGGCATCTGAAATATTTGTACATTGCTAGTGATTCAGTAAAAAGCGATTTGTAGGGGGATGAGTCCCCTGTCAATTCTACAATACACTCTCAGCCATCTCCCTCGTCTAAAATGACCAAATCACCTATTAAGTAAAACCAATGTTCTTGTGGCTGCTACAAGCAAGATATTAGAGTTGGAAATTCAATGAAAGAGGCATAGGAAGTTTATATTTGTTGAGTTAGTGTCCAGCACAGCTGAAATACTATGAAAGGCCACATGAGAAGACAATGGGTTGAGCCAGGGGAGGGAAGGGATTAGAATACAACAGTGACTTCAGTTGAGGGGCCTCTGGGCCACACTATGATCTGACACGGTCACCTGATCCTTTCAGGTTCACGGCCAGCTGACGGACCAGCTATGTACAGCGAGTGGCTTCATCTGGCAGAATAAGTGCTTTAAGTGGATGTTCAGTCGCTCCCCGCCCTGACTGTCTGCTGGGACACAATGAAACTTCTCCACAATGAAGAGCAGCTATAAATGAACATGGACACGAGAGAACAGCCCCAGAAATCACAGAATGTGCTTCATATCCTTTGGGGATCCAGGAAGTTTGATGTATGTAAGTGTGTGTGCGCGAGTGAGTGAGTGAGTGGTTGGGTGGGTAGGTGTGAGTGTGTGAGCGACATCTATTCTTTGTGTATTTTTGGACATCAAGGGCAGACATGGCTGAGAGAGGAATTAGCACAGCAGAATAATACTGCATAGTGTTACCGACTTTGTGGCCACAAAACAAATGCGGTTAAACTGGACATCACACACCTGTCTCAGAGATGCAGTGCACTGACAACGACACACACTTGCAAACAAGGCAATAAAAACATGAATGGTGCAGCAGATACATCTGATGACTTCATGTGGAACACACAGCAGGAATGTATCCCTTTGAAGAATGAATCAAATATAGCTAGTTAAAATAGAGAAATCCACCTATTTAAAAAAATATAAACGCCCACATCTAACTCAGATTTATGTCTTGACTGAAGTCAGGATAAATTTAACCACTGTGATGAGGCTGGCTAACAAAGTGGTTTTATGTTACTGGCCAACCGGTGACGAGCAGATGTAGTCATCGCTCCCAGAGAGAGCCTGCAGTTGGTAGGTGGCATGTGATGACACTTAACCTGCAGAATGGAAAATAGCTCTGATAAAGTGATCCTCTCCACGGTGGCTGATGGCCCCAAACTACCAAGGAGTCTGATAAGCTGTGTTTTACAAACATTCTCCATTTAGTTGTTCATAGAGTCTCAAGGGCTCTCTTTGTCTCTACAAACAACCCCCTCCCATCAGGCTTAAGGGCAAGTTAGTCAGTGTCTAATTACTTGTAATACAGTGATATAATTAACGTTGAACATAGACAGTGGCTTATATATATATATATAAATTAGTATTAGAGACACTTAAAGGGAGAAAAGAATAACTATTACAAACATTTTCTCCTCCACAAAAGAGGCAAATTGCTCGATGTCTGGGCTTTTTGCAAAATCTTTTCAAAGTCCTGATTGTTGTGATCATTTTAAATAAAGACAAAATCTGAGACATTGTTCCCCCTGTAAGTGGCCCTTATGCTCTGTCCTAGGCTTATACCAGAGGTATTGCCAGCTAGACTTTTCCCCCCAAATGACATTACAACACTTTAAACATCACCTCATACTTCTTCCTGTAACAAAGAAGATTTGGCTTCTTCTCCCTACTCTCTAAGATGATTTATATCTCTTTCCTTCCTGAAAAGAATAAACACATTTTAAATAACTTCCCTGCTGATATTTCACTCACTCTATCATTTGCCAGAATTAGTGAACTTTCATTTTGTTTCTGCTTTAAGACTGCCACCATCTATCAAACGCTAGTACATAAAATGCAGAAAGAAGCCTGAAGAGTATGTCCATCGACTGCAAACAAGATTGTTTACAAGATTAGTTCAGAATTTAGGAAAAAGGTTTTCCTGGCTCTGTTATAATCAAAACAAACTAAACAAAATCTGCCACAATATTCTTCTGCATGTTGACCCTCCCCATGCCCCAACTACCACCCTCATTTCCTGTCGGCTCCAATTTCCCAATGTGACTATAATATTAATAGAAGTTACTAAGGTTTTAAAACTACATTTTCTTTCTATGAATGAGTGGTGCAATATACAGAATATATTTATAATAAATAGAATTACACAGTGAACCAGGGACTTTTGGGGCCTCTCAGATCTGGGGTCCTGTGCCTTTTCCCACTTTTCCCAGTGGGTTGTCCAGGCTGGTATCAATCTTTTGTAGCTCTAAATCAGATTACCCAAAACATATTATTTAGATAAATGTTACCATTATCTCAGATTAATGTGGCACCAGTTTACTGATGCTAAGTTATACTTTTAGTATCTTAAATGTTTGTGATATCGGTATCTTATATATGCAGGTCAGAGGTCAGGGTGAAACACCACTCGTGGTACAGCCTTTGGGTTAAACACAAACGTTTGTGCTCTCCACAGGGATTGACAGCGGACCCACAGAACACAGGGTGGAGGAGGGAGAGCTGTTGTAATTTCACACATGTTCTGTCTCTAGCTCTCACCTCACGGATATCTATGTGTGTCAAACACCAGGCTATAAAAACTCTCATCCACACGGTGCATACGGTCACAGCACAGCCTCCATCTATCAGCATCTCTTTGCTAACGCAGAACTGTTTATAGCTGATACATTGACGGTGAGCCTAATGTTTGCATTGTAAAAAGAAGAGACCCTTGCCCAAGGCCTTATGACTTATGTGCAACTTTATTATTATGTGTTTTTTTCAGTAGTTCAGTCGGGTTTGTCAACGTGACAGTTCACTGTGCCATGTGTCTGAAAGCGGGAGTACATCCTCGTCATGTGATATAAATAAAGACAAAAGTGTTAGAACCCAAGTCTGTTTTATGTGTCCAGCTGACTTGAATTAGGTAACTTCTTATACATAAGATTAGTGAAAAGGCTGAGTTTCAGCCACTTTGTCCATTGCGCTTCCTTGTTCTGGATATTCTCTGTTGTGTTCTATTTCTGGCTCTGCATGGGAATGTGAGGGAGAGCAGGAAAAAGGGATAAGTAGCATTAGACAGTAAGGCCGCCTGTGTTTGGATAAGAACAGAAATAGCCTCTTGTGTTTTCTACAGTTTGCAGATCTACTCATGTGCACTTAGATAAAGCTGGAGTCTGTGTAGGTGATGTTGCTGTTACCACACACAAGAAGATAAACATGCAGAAAATGTTTATCTTCTTGGCTACTGTCAGTTCAGTTCTCTTCGGAAATTAAGTATGTAAATAAATACAATAACATCAGCATTACTCTAAAGAAATTCAGATTTAGCTTATATTCAGTGACTATTATTTTGTGACGGTTAGAAGCATTTCCAACAGTGTACCTCATCACCCCGGACAACCTCCTCCCCCTCTGAGACTTGTGCCTGGCTGCCCCTCTGCCTCAGCTCCCTCTCTGCTTCAGCCAACTCCTCCCTCGCTTCCTGAAGCTCCTCTGCCTTCGACTCCTTCCTACGAATGATGATGGATGCCTGCGAAAGTCGTGGTACATTAGACAGACCAACACGATAGAAACGTTTATGCTGAGTGACTTTAAACATAAATGCAACCGGGGAAAGTAAATGTGATGAGGGCAGAAATGGGAAAAGAAACATGGGCTTGTAAATAAAGAGCACCTGGATTGCTTCAGGTCCCCTGAATATCTCCATTACATAATGACTCATATCCTCTTATTCCTGGTAGTTCATCATCAAGAATTCTAACAAACTATCTGTTCCTCATTAATATATAATTTTATAACTATAAAACTTTTTTTTTGTTGAGTATAAACAAACGCTATAAGAATAAAAATGTACACTTATAGCGTGTATATTTGACAAAAAAATGTAAGGTATTAAAGAAATTCAATACAATCAGCACCTGTTGCCTGAAAAGTGTCAGTTTGTCGTCCATGGGGTCATTTCTCATCATCCTCTTCTCAATCAGCTGGTTTATCTGGGAATCGACTTCTTTAATCTGTAGAAGTGTAAATTAAAGATCACTCAGAGAAGAACACATCAGGAATTTCTCAACATATGAAAGCGGACACAGGTGACACCACATTCTGCTCCTGACCTTGTCCTCCAGCTCCTGGAGGTCAGCCTGGCCCATGGCAGGCTCTGAGGCCACCTTCTGAAGGTACTGCACCGTGTGCCTCATACGCTCCAGCTCTTTGGGGAGCTTCTCAGAGACCATGTAGGAGTTGATCTTGATCTCCTCTTCAAGCCTCTTCATTAAACCTGAAAGAGACTGGGCTTTTAATTAAGAATTTTGAGCCTGTTTAAAATGTACTGATAGTGAAATAGTGTTTGAATAATTTCATTCTTAAAAGGCAAGTGTTTGTAGTGAAGGACGCTATATTCAAAGCTCTTATTTGGGCCCACACATACAGTGATGGTGACAATTGACAGCTCCACCTCAGTCTGCATTGCACAGGTCATTTTAGAAACTGCAAATATGTAAATCTCTTGTGCGGCTAAAGCGGCCAATATCAGAGGAGCGCAAAAGGAGACAATTCCAACATCACATAAGCTGTGTGATGGCACTTCAAAGACCATTGTAATTGGAGGGTCTCAACAGATGAAAGCCTATTAGCCGAGAGAGCCTCGAACGCTCTGCTGTGTCCTTGAACCTCTCATCCAGCTGTGTCCTGCAGAGGCAGCAGAAGGACCCGGGTACTCACTCTCTGGATTGGCATCTGCTGCTGCCTGTTGCAAATCCTTCAACTGCAGCTGTGATCTCTGCAGCCTCTGCTCTGTCTGGAACAACTGCACGCAAACATAAACAATTACTAGCACAGGTAATATATGGAAAAAAGAACAACAACATTAGGGGTGCAGCTAACGTTTTTTTTCATTAGTGGTCGTTTTCTGGATTAAAACAATGATCTTTTCATTGAAAGGTTAAGATGCATTTATTAGTCCCACAGACATGCAAAGGCACACTCATGCAGGTAGCGAAATTTAACCTCTGCTTTTTTCACCCATCTCGTGCAGGACACACAGAGCAGTGAGCGACCATGTACGGCACTCGGGGAGCAGATGTTGGGGGAGTAAGGTGCCTTGCTCAGGGGCACTAGACAGGGTAGGTAGACTCTTGGATTTTTGGACAGATCAATCCAGGTTCGTCTTTTGTTGCCTCTCCGTGGAGTCGAACCAGAGACCTTCTCTGCCCATAGTCCAAGTTTCTGCCACTAGACCACCGCCTCAGACTTCCTAAGCACAGCATCCAACTGTTTGGCTGGTCTACGAAGTCTGTGTAAAACCAAGGGGAACAAATGCGATGACAAACCACCATCAATCACCAGCACTTACTTGGTTCTTCTGTTCTAGCTTCTGGTGCGTCAGTGACTCCTCTCTCTCATTCTCCACTCGCAGCTGTCTGGCTTGGTCTAGCATCCGCTGGTGGTTGGACACTGACTCCACCTAGTGGAGCAACACATTAATGTGATAATGTTAAATTGCAGGTTATCATATGGTGAGCAGAAATAGCCAGAGTCAGGTTTCACCTTTTGGCAGGGGCCTGTAAGTAAAGACCCATTAAATCAACACCTCATTACATTACATAGCCGTGTTAAGACGACCCTTCAACTTGTCAGGTCTATTAAAGGAGCTGGTAATATATGTCTGAGGTCATGTTTTCATTCCTCAGTGAATCCTAAAGCCTTTCAAGTATTCCAAGAGTGAGTGGGCCTCCCAGAACAACCTGCCTTACCCTCTTCTTCAGCCTCTCCACACGTTTGATTAGTTGGTCCTTCTCTTCCTCCATTGCACCAATGTCCTGTATTTGAAAATAAGATGGATCATATCAGAAGACTGTATCAACTGAGATAAGGAGGGAGAATTTAACTACCAAATATAGTAATAATTAATTAATATTTTGATTATTTTCTCAAATAAACATAACAAATAAAGGGTATCACAATTTCCTGAAATCCATATTGACTTATTCAGATGACTTGTTCTGTTTCATCATATAAGTATTCACAACCCCATTTTTGTTCTAGTTTAACGTCCTAGAGAAAAAAGAAAATCTGATAGGTGAATTTTCTATAGTGTTGCAAAAAATGTATGTATTGGTTTTTCAAAGGGTTTTACCTGAGTCAGTCAGTACAACAATGATAACAATGATAACTTACATACAGAGTATCGCATCGGTTCTCAGTATCGGCTGATATGCAAAACCCAGATATTGTGAATGTATCAATGTTATTGGAACATCTCTAGTTTTATATTGAGACAGCTTTAGATTCAACATCTTCAAACAGAGATTGTAAAACGCTATTGACTGTTTTTTTTACCTTTCTGATTTCTGCCGTGGAGAAGCCTGAAGTCCTCAGCTGTTCACACTCCTTGTGATACGTCTTAAATCCTTCAACCAGCTCTTCATACTGTGAACATGCAACATTAAAGTATATCCTCTTATTCCTTTTAGACAAGTGGCGATGACATTGCCACTGTATCGGTTATACGCAGACAAACCTGGTGATTTGTGTCATTGATGACATCGTCCTGCAAAAACTCTGCAGGCACCTCCAGTTTGACGAGATAGCGAGCCAGGTAAGCCCTCTTCTTCAGCTCGGGGACCCTCTGTAGCAGCCAGTGGAGGATGGGGTGGACCACAGGTTTGCTGCCAGTCACCAGACCCTGTCTGAAGGCGCTCCTGCAGGAGGAGGGATGAGGCAGAGAGTGTCATGGAAATATATGACTACAAACGAAGAAGAAGTGCTTCACCATTTCTGTACATAGGCAACTGGAGTGCGATGCAGCAAGTGAAATAGGCTGCAGGTACTTACACGTCTGAGAAGTTGCCAGGAGGTCTGTACTTCATCATTCCCAGCAGAGCACACATTCTCTTCACAGTTTGTTCGGGCATTTCTTCACGTAAATCCATTGATTGCTAAACAACAACAACAACAGCAGTAAATGATTTCACCTGTCACCAGTTAATTCATACATATCACACATTAAATAGTAACACGGACACCACTGCCGCAACTGACGAGTGTAGCTTCAGCTGTTGAAGCCAAAAGTTAGTGGCTCACCTTCGGGTCTATTTCAGCCAGGACATCGTTTAAGATCTGCTGCAGCTGCATCGGTTCCAGACAGTCGAACGTGATGAGGTTGAAGCTTTTCTTGAATGGCTCTTTGTTGAGCTGCTCCACGATGAACTTCAGCTGCTCACTCATCTTGGTGATGCTGTGGTGACTCTTCTCAGCTTTAGTAACCAGCTAACGGCGAGTTAGCTTTCTGTCGTCGACGGACTTAACTTACAAACCCGACGAGAAACCTTCTGAAGACCTATTCATTCAGCTAAGTGGTGACGTTAGCAAAGCAGCTATTTAAAATGTTTCAGATACATTTCCAGAAGCAAGTATTACGTCGCTTTATCAGTCGTTAGCCGGTAGCTAGCTAGCAGTCAGAGCACAGGGGTTGTTGTCAATAGCCCCATGGAAACCAAGAGGGCGTGTCTGATTGGTTGCTAACAGGAAGTGACGTTTACAGTCCGCTCAGGAGGGCTGAGCACTGCAGATGGTCTCAGCTCCACAGACAGAGAGTAGCTCTTTATTCTCAGATTCAAATATGTCCAAGCCCCATATTAACAGATAGAGGAATGAATAGAAAAGACATCTGCAAAATCTCTTCAATGCATTTCAGACAACAATGCTTTGAAACTTGTTAATACTGTTTGAGTAAGACCCTCTATTTATTTAATATATTTTTTTAACTTTGTTGTGTTATTTTGTCCCTAAGAATACATCAATTTTGAAATGTTGATATGTGCCTACTAGGTTTTTTACAGCAAAGAATACAATTGTGCTTTAAGATCGAATAAATTCAGCCTGAAGTGTAGGACATTTAATGTGATGAGAATTTTTGGTAACTTAATGTGACATTTATTATTACTTACAACTATTTCTCATTGATTGAAACATTTTAAAAGTGAAAACTAGACATTTGCCAGCCAGAAATACATTTTGAATCTTCTATTCACTTTTGTTGCTTTGTAATTCAGCACACTTGACATATTAGCCTACATACTGCGACATTAATACACTTCAGTTGATGCATTTAACTGAACGTAAACACCGTCGGTGATGTTCCTTGCAGACCCGTCGAGCTGTAATTGAACGCACCACCCTTTCATGGTGTTGAACCGTCAGATGGCGACATTCTCTCAGTCTTCAGGTTGAACCTCGGTGAACTGTTGTGGGATGAGGCCGTTTGCAGAGTATCACTGAAAGCTCAAGTGTGCTGTGTCAAGAGGAGACATGTCAGAAGCTGAAGCAGGGCTGGGAAGAAGAAGAAGAAGAAAGGATTAGTGGGATCAAAAGTCACAGTTGAATTGGAGCAGCTAACAGAAGCAGATGCTTTCAACAAGCTCGTGTTTCTGCTTCCTGCGCCAACATCTCCATCTGGGACATGTATCCCTTTAAAGTTGTCTCATTTTATTGGTCCATAACTTTTACAACTGTCACAGGGGTGTCCTACGTTTCCTTGTCGAACACATGACTTTTCTTCCCTGACGTCATCTCTACCTGAAAATTCGATTCCCGACAAGAAACAACATTTCGACAGAGCCCCATTGCTTATATTTCTTCCTTTGATGGTTTGTTGTTTTTCCTGTGCCCGTGTGTTCAGAATAGTGAAAGCCTGGATCGTGTCCATGTGGCCCCTCCTCCTTGTGCTGCAACTGTAGAGCTGACGAAGAGCCAAAACACCACAGAGCAGCAGCGAGTCGGTCTGACAGCGAGCACTGAGGAGGACGCGGGATTCTCCGGAGAATAGACGAGCTCGAGAAGAGACCAAGAGGGACCAGAAGGATAACGTCACACCGACCTGGGATTCTGCCTCTGTAGGATTTATTCTGATGTTTGTGAGTAAAGACTGAACAGGTTTTCTTCCCTTGCGTCCAGACTCTGGGGAACACTCTTCTTCACTTAATTGCAGCAATATGGAACCTTTAAGTTTTAAACCAATGAGACCAGTTCCCGCTTTAGTTATGCATATGAGTGTGTTGTGACTTGATTGCACATTTTATGTCCGAGTTCTAAAAATGGTTGAACCGGTGGGGTTTGTGGAGGCATGGAGAGCCCAGTTCCCAGAGTCTGATCCTCCCTGCATGGAGCTGAACACACTGGGGGACATTGAACAGGAGCTGGACACATGTAAGACATCTATCAGGCAGCTGGAGAAGGAGGTGAACAAGGAGCGCTTCCGCATGATCTACCTGCAGACTCTGCTTGCAAAAGAGAGGAAGTCTTATGATGGACAGAGATGGGGTTTTAAAAGGGTTCCACAGACAAGAGACGGAGACCAGACCAGTGACCCAGACAGCCAGAGGTCCTACGCAGGTGATGCACCAGTGGAAGAGCAGCAGCAGCAGCAGCAGCAGCAGCAGCAGAGAGGTCATGTGAAGCCAGCAAGGTGCAAACAGCATCCAGAAGAAGAGGTGGATGTTGCATCACCATCCAAACAGAAGGGTGGGGTCTCACCTGTCTGCCAGGACTCTGAGAACCCTGACCTCCCAGTGGGCACAGGCTCTGTGGCAGCTCTGAGATCCAACTTTGAGCGCATCAGGAGAGCCAACTCTCACAGCGCAGGGGATGGCCGAGGGTTGTCTACGATGGGCGGCCAGGAGAAACCCTTCTACGTGAACATGGAGTACCATCACGAGCGAGGGCTGGTCAAAGTCAACGACAAGGATGTCTCAGACAAAATAGGCACCCTGGGCTGTCAGGCCATGCAGATTGAGCGAAAAAGGTCCCTGCACTCCCTCCCAGGGAACCTGTCAGCGGCCACAGGGGACATCAGTAAGGCTGTTCAGAGAGGAAGATCCACTGAGGAGAACTCCAGCTACAACGGGTCATTTGAAGATCCTGAGATCAACCCGCCCTTCCTGAAAGAAAGTGTGATCCATCCCACTGGGGGAAAGTCTGAGCGACAGTCAGCGGAGTGTCAGCCTTACACTAGTGTATATGTTGGGGGAATGATGGCTGAAGGGGACACCAGAGTCATCCACATTAGGGACCACAGCATAGAGGAGGAGACACACCTCACCTGGCCGAGGCGCTCATATTCCCCCGGCAGCTTTGATGATGTGGGAGGAGGCTACACACCCGACTGCAGCTCCAACGAGAACCTGACATCCAGCGAGGAGGACTTCTCCTCGGGCCAGTCCAGCCATGTGTCCCCCAGCCCCACCACCTATCAGATGTACAGGGAGAAGAGCCGCTCACCGTCCCAGCACTCGCAGCAGTCCTTTGAGAGCAGCAGTCCACCCACCCCTCTCTCTCAGAAGCGTCTAAAGCAGCAGGTGATGGTTTCTGAGGCCTCCATCCTCGGGAACCGTAAAACAGGCCTGATCTGGCCCAGTGACGGGGACTCCACCACATCTAGCAGGACCTCTCATGACAACAGTGTTCAAGGAGATCTGGGTAGGTCTGCAAGACACACTGCACCGCACAGATGTTCCCCAATCCATTCATTTTCATGATCAAAAACCGAAAAGGCCTCTAATTGGTAGAGATGATTAGCACATTAAAGACCCACTATGATATCTGTCTGAAAGATGTCTGTGCTTGCCCTGGCTGGCGTTAATCCAGAATAAGCGTCTGATGTGTAAAATGCACTTGCAATCTCTATGATGAATTCTAAAGTTTTGACCTGCACTAAATCATCCTAAAATATTTCCAGGCAGTCTTTATTCCCACTTAATTTTTTTTAAATACATTTTTGTGGTTTCTTGTTTTTCCACTGGTTTGCTTTGGGGCAACTAAGCTGTTATGATTTAGGTGGCCTACACAAAGGGGCTAAGATAAAAACGAGTCCCGTTAGAGAGGATTTTTATCTTCTTTTCTCACAGGCATCATTTATATTGGACATGCTATGGAGGTTAACAGATTGGGGTTTGCACCACTACAAATCAAGTTGTGACTATGTTTGACCCTGTAAAAGGTAAATCTGCCGTGAAGGGGTCGAGCGGACTGGATCAATTCTACTTATGCTGATCCTTAGAGTAACCCAGTGGTTTTGCAGTTCTTTCAGTAGTGTTTTCCTTTCGCCTTTTATGAGCAGGCCCACCCTCTCTTTTTTCACCCCCTTCTGCTCTCTGGCCGCTGAGTGCTGAAGCACTTTCGCAGAGATGCTCCGACTGAGACAGTGGCTGCCCCCGGGCTTCCCCATTCCCTCGACCCTGTCCACACTGAGTGTTTTCGTGTCAGCACACATCAGTGTTGTTGTCCTTGGTGCGAGTAATTAACTTAAAGGGGTTTGTCTAGCGTGATAAATTTAGGGAGGCTCTTTGTTACGGGAGGCTGGTAGGAAAAAGCCCTGACAACTCACTCAAAAAAAAAAAGGGATCAAGGGGGCTTAAAGTGTGTCACGCGGCTTCCAATCAAAACGCCTGCCATCAGTGTTTCCTGTTGTTTTGTATGGACACAATAGGAGAATAACTCATTGAGCGAGAGTATTGACATGTTAACAATAAAACAATGTTAAGTGGGATAAGGAGAGTGGTCTGGGCAACCTGGTAATGCCAAGGACAGAAGGCGGGGCAGGAGCGTGTGTTCCTCTGCAAGAACGTTTGTCAAAGTGAGTGACACACGAGGACACACATTGTTGTTTGTTTGGGCCAAATGTTCATGCAAAGAGGGATTGGGATTCAAGGCTCGTATTAGGATTGAAGCTGGAAAAAAATTGTCTGCCTTTACCCAAAAAAACGTGTTATCCACTGTGGGTCAGATTAAGCAGATGAGCAGAATAATGTGTTGTTATATAAGGTGATCCAGTCCAAAGCGCTCTGACACAAAGCATGTGACGGACAAGAAGGTCGTCCATGATATAATCAGCGTGAAGTGTAAGCTAGCACGCTGCTCCAATGACTGAAATGTTAAATCCATTCGATCTGGTTCTGGATCAGTTTCTTTCACACTAAAAGCTGCTTTTTCTCTTCATTGTGCCAAAGCTAACACATCATAGCAGATGCACAGAAAGTTTCTGCTTCCCCATATAATGAATACACACACATATAGGTCATTAGAAGAACACTAGAGGGAATAACCTATTCACACTTGAATGTTTTTAAAGCTTTTATTGCAAAAACACTGGTTCCTAAATTTCCCATAAAGCAACAAATATCCTATTTTAGTTATTTTGCTCAACAGTGAGGTTCCGGGGTATCGATTATCAGCCACACCATGGTAACCATCCAATGTAGACTTACCAAAAGAGATTGTGAAACAATGTTATGTGCTCTTGTAGGAGGCACAAGTCTGTATGATATCAACTGCGTTTTAAAAAAAAATTGTTTTATTTGCATTGTCAAGGAGATTTACTACAGTACCCATAATACCGAGGTGTAAAGTTGAGGGTGCTGATTTCAGCTGTAATTGGATCGTTCATAGTTAATACACTGGGTTACTATACGACAGACTATACTAAACTCGAGGAACGTATACAAAACACAAAATACAATTTATTGCAACCCTTCATTACGACCAAGGTTATATTCTAGATGTGTACTGGAAGTTGTTCACTGCAGTGGTTTATATGATGCCTAGTTCTGTCCCTCTTGAAAAAGAGTTCCTTTTTTTTCTGTTTTTCGAAAACTTTGTTTTGTCTGAATCAAGTATTGAATAGTCACGAGTCATCTCGTAGCTGGTCGTTCTGGTTCCAGGCTTTAAACTCTTTTTATAAAACATTTCTGAAATGTCAATGGAGAAAATGAATTGGAAATTGACAAGAGCCTTCTAAGAGTACCCCGTCACTGTTATATGCTCTATACCCTCAATGAAATGTAAATGTCCACATCGAGCTCCCTGCCTCCTCTTCCAACACAGACTTTGTGTTAAAAATTTCCAATTCCACGCCAATTCCATCACTATGACACCATTTGGGGGTGGGGGGGGGGGGGTGTTTTTAGACTCAATAAAACTTCTCAAGAGCAAACACACTATACAGCTTAATTTCAACAAAATAAAAACTCCAGTTCCACTTAACAGCCTTAACAAAAGCTTACAGCTCTCTTTAAGGCTTGAAAGTCAACCTTGAGTTATGACAAACAACTGTTGGCTCTGTCAGTGAACTCTGAAGCATACCTCCTGTGACCAGTAAACAGACCCTTTATGTGTAAAATCTGTGGAGTTCTTTGTTTAATGAAGCCTGTCCACTGTGACACCTTCTCTTCAAAGCGGCCTGCCGTGGACCCTGAAGAGCAGCTTTTGTCCACGGCGGACCTGTTGCTGATAATGGCACAGCTGCCGCATGTGAACCATGATTTGTGGATTAGCAGAAGTCTGGATTTATTTTCTGATGTTGTAATAACATTACTGTGCACGTTGCTGGATTAATCCTCTGGGGCAGGGAGCTAGCATGAGGCGAGTTTTTGCAATAAATTGCTCTCTGTTGTGGTTTGTGACCGTTTAGGGAGCAGTTGGAAAGGTTTTCTTTGTTGTCGTTGTATTCAAGCACTGCAGCCAAGTAAACTAACTTAATCTCAGTGTTGTTAAGGCGCTTTGTGCTCCAGTTGGCTATGCACTGTGTCTAAGACAAAGCTTCATAAACTGTACAGCTCACATGTCAATGGTCCTACTTAAATAAGTCCTCTGCACTGAAAGATTTGCTGTGCGAATTAACAGTATATTCTGCAGCCTGTCATGGAACGTTTGAACTCTGCAGCAGCAGACACAGTGTTGACGTTGTCCTTGTTGCTCTTATGTGAGTGTTTTAATAACTGGCATGGTAGTAGTCTCTGCCTGGGAAAAATGACACACTTACCATCAGCAAGAAACACCCACTAACAAACCCATACTTGTCCTGCTGCTACTCAGCTGCATCACTGCATGAAATGGCCAGTCTAAAACTGACACCTTTCAAAGGAGTTTTTTTTTCTTCCTATGAATAGAAGAATACATTTTGTCTCCCAGTTTCTGGTTATCTAGGCCGGTTGTCGAGCCTTGCTGTGAATAGAGCTGGTGATTAGCTGTGGGCCCTTTTAAGGAGGCCACCTCTCTGATGGGTCTATTTTGCCATAATTAATTATCATCATGGCACTGACATGTCTGTAGCCACAGCTTTCTGTTCCATTAGTTTAATCATAATCCCGCTCCAAAAAAACATCATCTGAAAAGTGTCTTTTTGTGATGGGAATAGCTGAGCTTGTCGTAGCCATGATATGGCACAGGTTCTGTATGTGGACCGGTCCGCCTTTGTCGGTAGTGACATTAATAGAAAGTGTCTGTGTGTCTGAAAGGTGATGAAGTATGTCTGAATTCCTTGGCAACAGTCCAGAGGTGGGCACCGCTCGCTGCCTCAGCAGAAGTCGCACCGGTGCTGGTCCTCGCTCCTGACTCATGAATATTTTAGGTCCCTGTAGGAAGCTCAGACAGAGCTATCATTGTACCTGAGCATCAACATCTGAGGTTTAGTGGTCAAGGAAGTTAAAGTATTTCAGCCTCTCCCTCTCCTGGAGTAAATGTAGGCCCGCCAGAGGAAGTGCTGTCGGCCCTTGTGGGCACCCGTGTGTGTGTGTGTGTGTGTGTATAACTGTGTGTGTGAGTGTAAGTATAAGTAAGACACCTGTTCTTCTGTGCAGTGTACTGGGGAAAGTGGTCAAAAGCTGGCAGGCCATCAGTACGGCCGGCCAGCTGCTCTCACAGCAAAAGCCCTGAATAGCCTTTTTGTTCTGGTCCCTCTATCAGAAAACAGATAAAAAAAACACTTGTTTAGAAGCAACACTGCCTACATGAGATTTCCATATTAGCTCCTTGGTCCACATACAAAAATGCACGTTTCCATAGATAAAGCTTCATAGAAAAACAAATCTCTGGCATGTATATGAGCTTGCAGGCCTCCCTCGGCTCAGTGATCCTCCCTCGTGCTCTGCCTCAGCCCTCTACTCCTGCAGTCTCAGCTCCCCCCCCCTGGTCCCACTCAAAGGGTCCTCTGTGCTGCTGGCTGGCAGGCCAAGTGTTTATGGAATGTCTCAGCTGCTTGTGGGGTGTGTAGGGGGGAAACAGCTAATGAAATGTTAAGTGTTGTATGAGTTCACCTCTCTCATATCAGCCTGACCCATGGAGCGTGTTGTGTCACCAGCCAGTGGAGTTTTTTTAAGTCAAAATGCTCTGTCGCACAGTGAGTCTGGTCAGTACGAGAGGGAGACAGCAAGTGAGTCTGAACACTTTAGTCCTATAGTCGAGTATATGAAACCATTTAAAGGGGCAGTCCAGGGGTGTATTGTACTTCCAAAAAGAATAGTCAAAACTGTAGCGGCTGAGTCTGAGATATCCTGACTCTGATCTTTTATTATCTTATAGTGAAAAAAGTTCTGGCCAAAACATAATTTTATTAATCCCTGAAAAACATTGGTTTGTGTCATTAAAATGTCTATTTGTAAATTATGACCACAAGAGAAAACAACCTGAGAGAAATAACTACATGTATAATGTATTTCAACATAAACATGTCTTTTAAAAGATCTAAATAGATACGAGATGTCGAGACGTGGCTTTTGGTTGGAGTTCCGTACGTCAGCTTTAGCACAGCTTTATCTCTAGGTTCTACAATTTTGTCGTTGTTTGAACTAAATCAGAAGAATTTACAAACAGGGTTTATCCTGGATCGCTCAAAGAGAGAATCGATCTCTTTGTGACTGAGTTGTGAACTCACTGCGATTATAACCACATGGTTATCGAATTATTTGCTTTATCTTGCCCTACATAAAATGTAGGGCAAGATGAAAGTGAAAGTGCGGTTGTGTGTCTTCTCTCCGTCATGGGGTGCTTTTAGTGCAGAGGCCTAGGTACATGTGAGAACTCACAGCTATGGTGGTGCTGTTTCTTTATTAAAAAAAAAATCGAATATAATTTTTTAATAATTCAATCGGACTTAAAATAGGTGTTGAGTGGCCTAGTGACAGAGTTCCACTAGGACACAACAAGAAAGTTTGAATGACTTGGTTTTTTAACATGAATACTGTTGAGTGTGATACTCGAATATTTGACTTCTTGTTGCTTGCCGGCACCATTACCACTTTGAAAAACGGTTCATCACTGAAGTGCAATGCATCCTGGGATAGGGCTGGGAAGGATCCATTCTTTGGACCTTTGTTTTATTGGTGATAGAGGGATGCATTTGTCAGCCACATTTGTAGGGGCCTTCTATTTGGGACAGCCTAATCACGCTTCTGTGTTCAGAGTTAGTCTTCGAATGTAGCCTCTGAAGGATGCAGCCTCTAAATTGGGACACAGCTCATGTCCATAGCTTTTCATTTTCACCACTCCTAAACAAAATCCACCCCTGATGACATCACCATGACATCATTGGGGTATTTTTTCCCCTAAAAGTTAGAAAGCTCCACCAGAGCCACTGAACACAACATTTTACATGACCAAAAATATGACAATATATGTGTTTTCTATTGTAAATGCCTCATGTCCAAGTGCAGATCACTTTGAAGCCATAGGACACATTTCACTTAATTTCAGAAAATTAACAAGTTTTGTAACCAACAAAACAAAGCAAGTTATTTGAAAATACTCACCGTTAGCCTTAACCAGCTTGTATAACACAAACATAATATAGTAAACCTGCATTGCTAAGCAGACTAGAGCTTGGCCTGTCACATTAAGCCACATCCGGTGAGGTCCCTTCACAAATATTTAATTCTGCTCAGACATGCAAATTAATATTTGATCGTACCTGGAGGTCACTGTGGCTTTTCATGCTGCTGCTTAAATTTCTTAAGTGTGTTCTTCATTTGATGATAATGTTCACAATAAAACTACTGAGGCTATAGACTGGCCAGGCTCCAGGATACTTAATGGGCAGAATCATTCTCTGATTTATAAAAACCCAATAAGAATGTTTCATATTAGACGTGTTGCTGTTTCTTTTTGCAGCCGTAAAGCAAATCTGTGTATAACTAACGCGTGCATGTGCTCCATTGTGTGTTTATTTTAACAGGCTGGAACAATTATTGGGCTTTGATTTTCTCTGTGCTTAGGCACATTACAAGCAGTAGTCTGACCACCCTGAGCTATTTCAACACACAATGATTAGTAGGTGTGCTGAGCTGGGCGGCCAGTCCTGACCTACACTGCTCAGTGACTGGCACTAATTTGAAGCTGCCCTACAACCGAGCAGAGGCGAGTGCTGGTGGGCCTCGCTGCCTTCACCGGCCCTGTGGTTTGAAGGGCCCCTCAGACCAGCAGACCCTTCAGATGAGCCAGGATGTGATGATGATGTGTTGGCTAGCAATTTCACAGTTTGCCAAAACACACAGGCGGTGTCTATAATTGCAATAACAGATGTCCCAGTTACAGTATTAGGTTAAAGGGGCACTGCATGCATTTTAGTTGTCAACATTGATTCTCTACTCCTTGCGAGTACTACACAGCCTGTGAATTGTTTATTGTCTTCTGTGGCTCTGGAGGATCTTTGTGAAGTCTGAGAAATTTACTGGAGAACCATCATGTGAGTAATCCCAGTTTGGAGAATACAACATGTAGCCAGTGCGGTTGCTCCAGAGATTGTTGTCTGGGTTGATCAGTTCAGCTCTGTAGTCTCTAAACACATTCACTGTCCCTAGAGGATGAACCCTGCTGACTTCTACTGACTTATATCCTTTGGGGCCAACATGAAGTCAATGGTTTCTTATCAAAAAACTTTGAAAGCTAATTTGGCTTTCTATGGAAAATCTCCTTTCTTTTTTTAAATCAACGAATACATATTAAAAATGATTACATTCACATTAGCCTCAGCTATATTTTATCTTCATTTCGCAAATGTTTGCTTGCTAACATGCAAAACTAAGACCGTGAATGTGGTATAACACACCTCCTAAAGGTCTGCATGTTGGCATCAGGGCTCTGAGCATGTTAGCATACTGACAGTAGCATTTAGCCGAAAGCTTTGCTAGCATGGCTGTAAACTTATCTTGTTAATAAAAAGACTATGTTACCAACATAGTGAGTAGTTTAATTGGAAATGCAAGCTTCAGAAGCCTAACCCACACTAAATGACATGACATCATTCAAGTCTGATTCTTGAAAGTCATTCAATTTGGGAACTGTGCGAGTGCAAAACCTACAAGGAACATTAATGGGCGGAATGTTCTTCCCCAGTATAGTGGTGGGATTCAGGGAAAACCTTTGTGCAGTGCATTTGTCAACATTTTTCCATTTGCCATGAAGTGAGGAAAACTCCAGTGCCACTGACCAGGGTCACCACATCTAGAGTCTGAAAGGCCATCACCCTTCAGCTGGCTCCCCTCTGCTGCTCTCCCGGCCTCTGCTGTTTCCCCGGTGACCGCACAGTCTGGAGGAGAATCCATTTGCTGGAGCCATAAAGTGGTGCTAAGCTTTTAACAACATCTCACATTGGCATCTTCTGGCCGCTTTTATTCCAAATGTGCAACTTTTCTCTCCAGATCTATACAGCCATTAGAGAGGTGACACAAAGGCTGTCCTTCATTGTGCCTTATTTTATCTCTGTGGTAAATTATAGATGCTTAAATCTCAATTCCAGCCCTTTCTGTGCTGGATCAATCAACACATTTGCTGTGTGGAGTTTATTTTTGGTAGCTTGCGATCTAAATTCTGTCCATCAGCTGACTGGTTTTACTGACTGTCAATATGTTCACAGTGGGGAACATTAAGTGGGCTCTGATTCTCTCTTTTTGTCAGAGCATTACAAATAGAAGCCTCTCCCCCTCAAGCTATTTATCTGATCGGTGATCAGTCAATGTGTCAGCCTGGGCAGAACTGTGCTATTTACAAGTCGTGAAATGGGGAATTATGGATGCTACTATTCTGGTTCCAGCTCTTTCTGGGATGAATCCATCGACCTCTTCACTCTTTGATTTTTATTTCCGAAAACTGGTTGTTTCCAGCACCAATCATCCCTCCACTTATTTAAATGTCCTGCTGTGAAGCACAGTGCTTTTGTGTCCTTGCCACATGATGATGGCAATCTCAATTGTAAACATTTCCGAGTTAAAATGAAAGCGTCCCTCCCTTGCTTCTTGCTCTTTGATTCTGAGTGTTGGCGTCATGTTGGGGAATAAGACCACATGATTACTTCTGTGATAGTGACTCTGATGCTGTGACGCTGTCTTGGCCACACATCTGTCACTCCCTCTCTGTTTCTGTTTACCGTTGTTCATCTCTGTGGATTAGGATTAGGGCCTTCAGTGCATCTTTGCTATGTCATCAATAGGACATCCAACCCCCCCCCCCCCCCCCCCTCATTAAACTGCTGTGATTTTCCTCTGAACATGGCTCTTGTTTACAAGCTGCAGGAAGGAACAACGTTTCAGGATGACTGATATTCTCCAGAAGCAGCACTGGAGAGTTTTGCCACAATATATCCTGAGCTCTATCTTTAGGAGCTGTATTCATGATTGGGCTGTGGGAAAGCAAGGATGTGGTGTATTGTGTGTAAAAGGTGCTTCCAACTAAAACAAATCTTCTTATTTTTTTCTTAAAGATTTTCAGTAATCTGACATCTATTAGACCATGGTGTGTGGGAGTAGTCAGTTAAATGAAGTTCTTGAAAAACGGGATTACAGAGTTCAGAGACAGTCCAAAACAGAACAGCTTCCCTCTGATCCATGGCTCCATGCACACAGCTCACATCTGCAACTGCTGGGCTTAGCAATCTTATATAATGTCATTACAATATATTTATTACAGCTCTGTGGCCAAGTTTAAACCATTTTAAGCTGCTGCTAGTTGGGTCTGGGACAGAACGAGGCAGATCGTAGAATACCTGAACTTGCTTTCCCCACACTCCTGTGATACTTTGTAAATGATTCCCCTTGAATGGAAACAAGACACAACAATATTTTTACACTGTGATTTCTCACGTGTAGCCCTTTGTATCAACCCTGTGTTATTGTAACATTATTTTCACTTTTATTTGACTGAAGAAGTGAATATATTATAGAATCTCTTTTTAATAGAGATTGATAGATCAGCTGAGCTAAAAATATCCTCTGAATTATTGAAGATCTGTATTAACATATATCATATAATATCTTCAAATTTCACTGTTAAAGGCAATGAAAGTCAATAATTAAAAATGAATTACACACCTGGCATTGCAAAAAAGGCTTTGAAGCAACCTCTGAACCATAATGGAGGAGGCGGTGGAATAGTGGCAGAAACTTGGACTATGGGCAGAAAAGGTCTCTGGTTCGACTCAACGGAGAAACAATAAAAAGACGAACCTGGATTGATCTGTCCAAAAATCCAAGAGGATTCTCCCTACCCTGTCTAGCGCCCCTGAGCAAGGCACCTTACTTCCCCAAAATCTGCTCCCCGGGCGCCGTACATGGTCGCTCACTGCTCTGTGTGTCCTGCACCAGATGGGTCAAAAGCAGAGGTTACATTTCCCTACCTGGATGAGTGTGCCTGTGCATGTTTGTGCATGTGTTTGGGACTAATAAATGCATCTTAATCTTAATCTTAATAAGGTATTTGGAGATCAGAGTTGTAGAAAATATAATTCAATAGTAAAGTTAATAGGGCGAATTTTTGTAAAATGCAGGCTGTGTGTCTGTTGACATAAATAATGACTGGATAGAGCTTACATCTAAAAGACAGAATAGAATATATACTGTATTGCTCTGTATAGCCTACTGTATACTGAATCAATACCCAGATGTAAAAGACCCTTTAAATGATAATTCATTATTTAAAAGCTGCTGTTGGCCTGAAAAGTTCTGTCCTATGTAACGAGTATGCCTCTTTTAGATAGGTTGAGGTTGTAAAGGGAAACTTCTACTAGTTGTATTTGTTCAGTGTTTCACAATCAGAGCAAACAAAAGACATGAGACAGGGATTCACAGAGAAACGAGGAGTGGTGAAATGTCAGTCAAGAATGGGTCTACACAAACAAAGGAGTGTAAACAAATCTATTATACATGCACTTTGACCAGCCAAACCATTATGACCGTGTTTTACAGACAAAGTACAATCTTTCCATGTAGTTGTAAACTCTTTTGAGTTATCTTTTATGTGAATATGCTAGCCATGACCATACATGAACGTCAGTTTGTGCGTGTGTACGTGGGTGTGTGTGTGTGTGTTTGTGTGTGTGTTAGGAGTGGGGGTGGGAGCTGTTTGTGAAAAGATGACCTTGTGCAGAAAGCCTGTTTCCGCTCTAAAGCAGATGAATTGCTGAATTTTCCGGAAGGACCTGCCCGGACACTTCCTCAGTGGCGATTCCTGTGATCGCTACAGAACAACGGCGCCCACTGAGGAT